>NW_024514764.1:11440777-11711830 GCF_017590135.1 Pyrgilauda ruficollis | reverse complement strand
ATGGTATCGTTAGCGGTTGTTGGGGGGGGGGGAAGGGGGGCTTGCAAATGACTGAAGTTACCTTTGATTTTTCAAAGGACACCTGGAAAGCAGCCTGAGTGCTGCCTGATTGTCCAGCCACTTTTGTGAAGCTTAAGGATGTGTAAGGAAGGCAGGCACAGCACTGCCCAACTCAAAAGAGCAAAACTGATAAGTTGGCAAATGGAATTAGTAGAGGAAATTGAGGAATGTGAGGGAGTGATGCAGCTCTCGAGCTCAGGTCAGCCAGATCCCAGCTCTGTCTGTCTGTCTGTCTTGATGCCTTGTGGCTGCTGCCCTAGAACAGAGACTAGATGGAGCTAAAGAATAAAGCAGGGATTTATTAAAAGGCCTCAATGGATGCACTTTGGGGCAGCACAAGAGCCCAGCCAGGGCTGCACCCAAGATGAACCAAAATGGTCACAAAATGCACGACCGCTCACGGGGTCTCTCACTGTGATCAGTTCTGCTCCATTTGCAGATTGGAGTTCATTGGCCCATGAAGTCCCATCCTTCTTGTTTTTCTCTCTTCAGCCCACATTGTTTGTTCTCTTGGGCCTGAGATCTGGATCATTTGTCCTTGGTCCCCAGCTAGAGAAGAAATAGAGGTGAGCCAAGCTGCTGTGTGTCATAAGGGAGAATGGCTGAATCTCCTCTGAGTCACCTCACAACTTGTAAAAGCTCCACTCAAACCTGTCAGGAAGCACAAGTCCATCACTTCTTTTTTTTTTTTAAATTTTTAAATATTTTTTATTTTTAAGGAGGAAGCAGGTAGGGGAGCCACTATAAAATCTGGAGACAGTTTTCAAAATTTATTTTATTATTCATCCACTTATTTATCCGTGCCCTGATACTTCCTGATTCCAGAAAAGATCAAGAGAGGGGAGTGCCAGAATGTGTTCAGAGGGAAGTTAATGTATTATGCAAGAGGTTTCAGCAGACAGTTCAGACATTTAGGAGTCTTAGAGTAGAACTAAGCTGCTAAAGCACACTGAGCTTGCCGAGCCTGGTGGGTGCAGTATAGCAGCCTGTCATACTAAGTGCCACATGAAATGCCTTTGAATTTAAATAATGGCCTCTAACCTGCACTTTTCAGGTGTTACCACCAAGTTTCCTCAGAGATATTTTCCAGAATGCTTTGTAACAGAACACAGTTTGGATTTTTATGTGCTGTTGTCATCATAGTTGAGACTGAGACAACACAACACGCTCCATTTTCAGAAGGCTTCAAACTGTTTTTATTCTAGCAGGCATCCTTTTTATACATTCTTACAGAACTCCTAAGTTTACACTTTACTCATTGGTCACAAGGGACAAACAAAGTGCTCATTGGAACAGGCAGTTGCAGGTTTCTCTTATTTTTCTTTCTTTCTTGGTTTCTATGTCAATGACCCTCGTAGAAAATTCTTCCAGGGGCAAACATGGATCCTCTTCTCAAACTTCTCTCTGGCTCACAGAAGTCACTCTTCCACATGTTGTGTAGTATATCTTTCTTTTTCCATGTCTAGTGGAATGGGAGAGCCACAGTTCCAGACCTTCTCTTCCCTGAATATCCATATTCACTTCCTGCTAATTCCTCAGGCTTGCAGTTGTGTGACCCAGGTGCTTCCAAGGGACAGGTGGCCTGCTGGAGGCAGCCTCTTCACAGCTTCAAGTTAGATTAGTCAGAGATTTAACCAGTATAAAAATTGCTTCATCCAGTTAGGTTGATTTAATGCTTTTACACGGATATATATATATATAAAAGAAAAATGCATATAGTGTATATTTTAACATAAAGTTTCTAAAATACTTGCAACAATAATCAATCCTTGTCAGTGTTAACACCTGGTATGTAATTAATTTTTTCCATGTGGAGGAATGGAGGCACAGGGGTGATGGCTGCTTTCTCTGGTCACATCACATGGCCTGAGTGTGCTGGAACAGGAACCAGGGATCTGTGGCTCACACTTGGATCGTTCATTCTCCACCCTGGGCATTGAGGAAATCATCAATTTTCCTCATCTGACTGCAAATGCTCAAAGGGTTGGAGTAACAGCACTGCCTGTATTGTGGGAGGGTTAATTGTGCATTCAATTTGAACAATCTAAGTGGAGACGAATTCTAATAAAGAACAATTCCATTCTGAAAACTTTGCTCTTCCTCCCTCCAGTTTTGGAGATCAAAGCACTTTGTCACTGATGGGATAAGGGCTATAAAAGATGACATTCTTGCCATTATGAAGAAAATATTTCCTGTTAGACAGTTTATTGCTAAAATGCAGCTCTAACTCTGTAATAATTGATTATGAATGTTCCTTTTATGAGCTGTTAAAACTGGTAATGCAGACATTATGTCTGGAATGAAAATATTTTAGCATTTCTAAATACAAATCTGGATCAAAATCAGGACTGAAGATTTCACTATTTCTCATCAACTTTTCTCCTTGGTGAAATTTGTAAAAACTACTTAGGAATTTCTGGACACAGTGCCCAACTATTAAATCCACTTCTTTCAATACTTTATGAGGTGTGGCCATGATTCCTGTGCTGTGTCCCAGCAATAAGAGATGATAATTCTGAAGCCTCATTTGTTGCAATGACCTGGCATTTTCGGTGCTAGTGGTTGCAGTTTTGATTCCTTGATGCTACCTATTGCTTCATGGGTACACAAAAATATTTGAGTGTTTTACACTCAAAACCAGCTGTATTTAATTTTTGTTAGCAGGCATGTGATGAAGACCTGATATTCCTGTACACTTCTAGAAACAGTGGGTTTTATTTTGAATTTTATTTTTTTTTTATTTGATCTGTATGGTGGTTGGATTTTAAAATGTAGGGATTGTTTTGAGTCCACTGTCCAAGTTACTGAAACAGTTCAAGAACAGAGTTGTAAGGTCTTTTTCTGCTCTGGAGTGTTGCCATGGATGAAAGGCAGTAAAGATGTGGTTTGTCCTTTTTCCCCCTGTTCCATTCCCCACATTTCACTTAAATTCTCTCATTGTCTTTCAGCACTTTGCTCTCCACATGTCCCAGAACAGTCCTCCAGTTATTCCATGCCTCTGGAAATTGACCAGTGTGTTCTGCCACTGTAAATCCCTAGCACTTCCAAATCCACATTTTAGCTGTGCTCTGTGGTATTCATCCTCATAGCCCTTCCAGGACTGTCGAAGATCACCCCAGAAATGATGGAGTTTGTTAATTAACAGAGCCCTGACCTTGGACAAGGTGGCAGCTTGAAATGCTGGGTGCTGGTTGTGTGGGGAGCAGGAGGCAGCTGCTGCAGTGGGTTTGGGCACAGATCTGAGGCAGGAGCTCCACATCTCCCTGAGCTGCTCCCAGCCTCGTTTGGACTGACTGGTGTGGGTTGGAAACGTCTGTGTGAGTCCTGCAGGGCACTGGGGAGCGCAAATCTTGTTCCCCTGCCCCAAGGAAAGCTGCAGCTCTCCAGTGCCAGCAGGAATCACTTCTCCTGCCTCCCTGGCTCACTCGTGCTGCTGCCTTCATCGGGTTGTGTGATGCTTATTTGATGTAATTTGTGTTGAGCAGTTTGTGATAAGGCTGGGAGAAGTGACCATTGAAGGGTGAAGGTGTTGAAGTTTGAAGCTCCCTTGTAATGTTTTGGGGTTTTTTTTCCCCTGCTGATAAACAAGTCAGAGTGTGGAAGCCGGAGAAAAGTGTTCTGTTGTATTTTCTTTACTTTGTTCAAATTACTTTTGTAGCTGTTCCAAATGCTTCACTGTAGCATTGAAATTATTGGATTTGATGCTACCACAGTGGAATAGGATTCTGGAATAATTCCCATTTTTTAAAACAATCCCTACTCAGGCTGTTTATTTCAGCAGTAACCTGTCTACTCTTTGACTCATACTCTAGATGTACTGCTTACAAGCAATCAACCCAAGAATTGCAGATAGTCTGTGAAAAGCAATTTTCAGTGTGAGATTTCTTCTCTCTACCCCAGACCTTTTGACTCAGTGCAGGGTTTAATGAATAGAGCAATTATTTATTTTCACAATGGGGTTTCATTATTAATCCAACCAGTTTAATTTCCTGATTTTACTACAACAAGAGAAAATAATTTAAATTGTAGAGATGAGCAGGGGCCAGCATTGAGTAGATTCCTGCACTGTGGATGACAGGCACATTCTTGCAGTCATGTCTTATTTCTAAGTGAAAGGGTTTGGATGTGCTTAAGAAAATCAAATCTCTGAAGTCTTTATTTTTATTGCTATTATTTATTCTGATCTAGGTAGTCACAGTTTGTCTCCACAAAATGCAATAGCTATAAAATAGTCAATGAAGTATTTGCTTCTTGGCAGGAGCTGGCTACAAATGTGATGGATGAAGCACAGTGTAGCTGGCACCCAGAGAAATGCAGGAAGCACTTCCTAGAATACAAAGGTGTTTTTTAAGAGCTTGGCATCAGCTGGATGATGGATACCCCCAAACAGCCAGGACAAAGGCAGGGCTGGGCTGTCAGTGTGCCCCAGACAGACATCCACTGCCTGAGGTGGTTTCACTTGTGGGTTTGAGCTGCTCCAGCTGGGAATGCAGCTCCTAGCGTGGGGCTGCTCCTCTTGGAGCTGCCAGCCAGGGCTCTCCAGGGTTCTGAACCTCAGTGACACACGGGACAGCAGCTCGTGGTGTCATGATCTCGTTAATGTACCAGGACAATCTCTAATTCACCCTGGAATGCAGCAGAACCTTGCTATTTATGCTGGACTAGTGTAGAATTCAAAATATGCAGGTCTAGAAGATTGTGCGTGGAATGCAAAATCCTCTTGGAATATATTCTGAAGCTGAACTCTCAATTGTGTGATGTCTGGTGATCACTCCTAATGATTTTCCTTCCAAACACCTTGTTCAATTCAATCCCTTTATTCCCTACATTCCCTTCTTCCCTCTTAACTATTTTTTCCTCATGCAGATTCCTGTATCCTGGAACACTCTTAAGGCTAGGTTTGGGGGATCTTGAGGTCTACTGCTGCTAAGGATGTTTCCCCAAAATTTCAGTCCAGAAAACACTTATCCTAGAGTAAAGGTTAAAAAAACCTCTCCATCCTTTGGCATGAAGAGTTGAATCTCCCCTCTGATGTACTGGGAGAATAGTGTTCCATCTGTACTATAGTGAAGGCTGTGGAAGAAATTATGTCATCACGGAGCAGCTTCATGGGTAAGTGAAAGAACTCAGAAATCTGTACTCCTTGAAAAAAATAAATACAAAAACTGTCATGTAAAACCCTGGAGAGAAGGGAAGTGAAATCTTCATGTTGTGAAGAAAGCAGTAATAGTATGTTCCCAGAACTGGCTCTAAATGGATGTCTGGTGAGCTGTCGGCCCTTCATGAGCAGTGACATGACGAGGAAAGCTTGGGATTTCACAGCGTGGGGCAAACCTGTCACATCTGAAACGACTGTCTCAGGAAATTGCCGGGTGGCACCGAGCACCACAGACAGGCTTTACAGCGGCAGCTGCAGGGCGGCACAAGCAGAAGCGGCAGGAGCTACGCCAGTACCCGTGCCCAGTGCCCATTCCCATTCCTGGTGCCCGTTCCTGGGTACAGACGCGCTCCCGGCGCCCGTTCGCGGGTCCGGACGTGCTCCTAGTTCCCGGGTGCCCATTCCCGGGTCCGGACGGGTTCCCGGGTGCCCGTTCCCGGGTCCGGACGGGTTCCCGGGTGCCCGTTCCCATTCCCGAGTGCCCATTCCCGGGTCCGGACGCGTTCCCAGGTGCCCGTTCCCATTCCCGGTGCCCGTTCCCGGGTCCGGACTCGCTGCCGGCCGGAGCCGCCGCCGTTCCCGGGACACAGACGCCCCCTGCGGGACACGGGCGGCACTGCGGCTGCGGCCCCCGAGCCGGGGGGACACGGACAGGGAGACACTGCACAGGGGCAGGGACAGGGGGACACTGCCAGGTTTGCCCCAGGACAGGGGGACAGCGCACACACTGCCCGGGCTGCCGCCACCATCACCCCCGAGGGCTCGGGGCTCGGTCGGTTTGGCTTTGCGATCTCTGCCTCTCTTTGAGGTTGGTTTTGCATCTTCTGAACAAACGAGTGTCGCTGCCCCGGTGATTAATTAGTGAGTGAGTGTCCATAGCGTGGCTGCGAAATTCCTCCCTCGTCTTTTAGGCACTGCAGTGTTCTGGGGGAAGGTTTTCCTCACCTGATTTATAGAATGTGGAATGGTGCAGAAGAAAAACCCTAAAAAAGGGATAAGTGAGAGTTCAGATGGGATATTAGGAAAAAGGGAATAATAGAAACAGAGAAAAATTGAAGTAGAGGGACTGCTAGTTTAATTCTTCGAGTTGAATTGATTATGAACAGGACATCTCAAAAGTAGTTGGTGAGACTGAGGAAAACAGCACCTCTTTATGTAAGAAATAACACAGACAGGTTTTTTTGAGGTTTTGTTTTTTTGGTTTTTTTTTTTTTTTTTTTTTTTTTTTTTTTTTTTTGTATTTTTATTTAGCAATATTATAATTTTTGATTAGAGTACTTTTACTGAGAGTAATCCTGTAAGTCTGCCATCAAACTACAAGAAATTACTAAAACTCTAATGAGACTTTAGTTTCCATGGATGCCCATAAAAATAGAAGCAAAAAAGCCTTTCTGTCTTGTGAACTAAATCACTTTTGAGAGAGAACCTCAAAGCTGCTTGACTGACTTTTGATTTGAGACTGTCAGATTAGGGGAAAGTAGAAAGTATGCAAGGTTAGGAAGTCCCCTAGGGAGGGGGAGGGAAAATGATCCCAATATATCAGTTAAATTATGGCATTGTGTGCTATATCCTCATATTTGCAGAGATCCAAGTGCATGAGCTTAATCTGGTGTGAGTTGTGGTTGGATCCATCTCTGGATAAAAGCCTCTGTGCCACAGCTCTGGCTGCTCAGTTGAGTGCTGTCCCACCTATCTGAAATATATTACTACTTCTATGCAGGCTTGAGGGTATTAACTTACTATTTGTTCTCTGTGGTTGTTCCCCTGTAACTAAAATTTGTTTCCTAAAACGTTCACAAAAAAGCATGAAGGACGACTGCTGGTAGAGACAAAGTAAATGGATTTTCTAAATGGCATTGCTTACTCATGCTGAAAGCTTTTGTGGCATTTAAGTGCTGACAGCTGATGTAAAAAATGACCTGTAGGAACCAATTTTGAGTGTTCAAAAAGTTTTATACTTATCCCACACCTCCGAGTTTGTGTCACACTGATTAAAGATGTGGGAAGAAACAGCGTGAAAGTTTGCAGGTCCTGGTGCAGAAGAGAACTTTGAGACTGGGAAATGGGGGCTGAGAAACAAGAGGAAGGGACATTTGCAGATAACCAGTATTAAATGCTCTGACAGCAGAAGGGTGACACGCCATGGCCAAGGGTGCACCTGGCTCTGTGTCAGCCCTTGGTTGTTCCTCTCCTGGTTGATGCTGCTGTGGAATAACTCTGGGACCATTCTTTGTTATGAAAAATTTCTTCTGCAATATTTTGTACAGTTTTCACTGAATTGTGAGAGTTTTACTCTGCTGGGACTCCAGGGCTCCAAGTTATTAGTGGATTTTTTCCTTCTAGTACAATTTTCAGAAGATCCAAGTGCATGCAGGAGTCTGGGTACCCCAAACTTTTAGTTGGCTTAAAAAGGCACTTGGCTATTTTAGACAATTCTACTTCTTGCTCACACTGGGAGTGTGTGGGCAGATCCCTTCATGCCTGAGCACATTTAGAGGAATTAAGGGTTTGATCCAAGTAGTTAGTGATGCAATATGGGACCATAAATTAAGTTAGTGATTCTAGAGCTGTTCAGATCCTTCTGAAAATCTGTATTTTAAGATGAAATCTTAAAAGGTTCAGAAGGCAAATCTGTGTACTCTGCATGAGCAGAAACATTTCCTTGCAGCCTCCCAAAGGACCAGATTTACTCAGGAATTGAACGGAGGGGGGTCTTGGTGAAATGACACACATGTGACGCACAGGAGCCCTTTGTGATAATGAAATGTGTGTTCAAAATCCATTTTAAGCAGCAGACTTATTTTAAACAGCAGCTTGCAGATGTGGCTCTGAGAGGCAGTCACTGTGAGCTCACCCTTAGATCCATGGCTGCAATAACATGCATGGATCATTGTGAACTCTCACTAATTCTCCAGCAGTTCTGGACAAATGGGAGCTAGAGATCCCCATCCATGAAGACAATTGTCTGTGTCACAATGAAAGATCACTGCAAAAGAAGCATTTCATGCCTTAAATAGTCAATTAATATGTGATTTAAAGTACCATTGTTTGTACATGACTGTGGTACCCCAGGAAAGAGTTGCACCCATTTAGTTAAAATAGGAAAATGGTTGGAATATTCCTTAACCAAGTAAGAGCTTTGAAAAAGCTCTACAAGGTAGTTTCCATTCTACATAAAGAGGAAATATTTGCCCAGCTGATCATAACATTGGCATCACCAGCATCTTCCTGCTGCTCCTGGGTGGAATTTCCCAGCTGGGAGGATCCTACCCATGTGTGCAGCCCCAAACTGGGGCACAGAGCTGTCCCTGGAAGGGCTGGGTGACACTGGAGGGTAAGGTTTGGCATCACAGCATTATCACAACCCATCATTATTTCACAGTTTATCAAAAAGGTGCTACCTTAAAGGTCGTTTAATCTCGAATTTATGGCTCAGACTGGGGCACTAAAGAAATAACTCTCATTTTCTAAAAATGCAAAGAGCTGCTTCAGTCCCCCATGCCTCCCACCCTTCTCCTGCACCCTTGGGAGCAGCTGGAATGTGGGATGCTGTCTGATTGCTGATGCCAGGCTGGATTCCTCATCCCCCTGGGACAGCCCTGCTGTGCTGAGGAGGAGTTGCCGTTCCAGTTCCAGTATCTGGAGGATTCAAAGGCTGCAAACATCAGTCTCCTGGGAAGCAATAATTTTGGACACTTGGCCATCAGATTATTTTGGGAAAAACATGCATTGAAAAGGCTGCTTTAAACTCCAGGTGTGTGTCTCTGTCTTTGATGTGTTCTTGCTGATTTTAATTGACTTTTCTAAAGTATTTTAGGTAAGGACAAGTGTAAACATTATATAAACATTTCTATAAATATTTACAATATATAAACAATATTTTTGCTCTCTGTTGTAACAGCTACTCCTTCCAGTGGGGTGCTGGCCACAACATCAGATTGAGTTTATTCTAAGTTTGAGGCAGGAATGGTCCATGTGTTTTACTTAAACATAACTAATTATAGCAGGAAAACCAACTTTAACAGGGAAATGGCTTGTACTTCTCACCACTCACGTGTGTGGTGCTGTTTTGGGTGGCACTGTGGATAGGGAGAGAAGGATGACAGCAGGCATCAGGTTTGTCTTGGGGCAGTTTTTGGGCTCAGGGCTGTAGCTCAGGTGAGTGGAACTCTCTGAACACTCATTTGAGCATCACAGAGCAAACACAAGTCCCCACCTGCAGCGCAGGTGAGCTGTGCCCTGTCCCTAATCCTGCAGCCCCAGGTAGGGAGGAGGCAGCAGCACAGCCCATAAACAGAGATTTCAAACAGCACTTTCTATCAGGTGGGAGGGACATTGGAAGATTTTCATCTCAGTTTTTGTCTTGGCATTGCTGGATGTTACTGGGATGTATTTAATGTACACACATGACAGGTAAATGGGATGAGAATGCACAGTGTGAATTCCAGTATCTGGAGAGATGAATATTACAAGTTGCCTTTCTCTCCTGTGAGGTTTAGCTCACAGTTGATACAGCAATGTCTGGTTCAGCTGTTAAAGTTTAATGCTTCAAAACTCCTTTCTTCCCATCTGAGAGCCCATCTAATGTAAAATGTAACACTCCTGAGAGTGGAATTACAGTATCTTTTCTATTTTCCCATTCTTTGTCCCACATTTTCCCCTCTTTCTGTTGTACTCAGATTTTTGCTGCTGTTACAAAAATGAAATTAATCACCAATTTCATTTGTAGCTGCTGGGAGTAAAGAGTACACAGAAAAGCAGGCTATGGAGTGGATTTGGGCTAATGTGGTAAGGCAGCTCTAGCTATAAAACCACTGTTTTTTTCCTGTGGAATGTCCTTGTAACTGTTCCTAATCTTTTATGACCTGTTTGGCTTTTGCTTGTAATGAACTTCTGGTGTAAAGAATCTCTGGAGCAGTTCCCCCTGCTCCCCACACTGCAGCTGGAGATGAATAAGACATCTTCTGCTTGTGTCATGCTTTGTTGCCAGATTTACTTGCAAAACACACCTAAAAATATGCTCTGTCAATAGGATTATTTAATGGTCTATGACAGACATTTCTGTAGCTCCCAGCACATGGCCTTAACCCTTGCCCCAAATGAGCACTTTTGTAATTATAAAGAGAGTAATAATTTTCTGATTTTCTTTTTCTCTTTTCAAGGGAGTGCAAAAGCTGAGCCCATTTCAGCTTGCAAAGTACATTTAAATCTCTGCTATCTGGAACCTTTCAAATTGTTCAGTACTTTTAAAATAGTGTCAGCTCATTGTCAGGGCATGATACCGAAAGGAAAATTGCTGTCTCCCTGCTCTCAGCAGTATCAGACAAGCTTTCTGATTTAAGTACTGCATCTGAAATGGAAAAGTTAATCATAGGCCTGTTCTGCATCATCTCTTTCAAGCCAGGGTAAAAGCAGCAATTTTAGATGTTATATTAGAGCTAATTTAGTTGTTTGCAGTGGAAAAGTGCAGAGCCCAGCAGCACCTTCATGTTTGGATCTATCACAGGTGGCCATCTCACAATAACAGCCACCAAGCAATTCCTGCTCCAGGTGTGGATGGACATCCCTGGGCCTTGGCTGGGTTTGTGTCATGATCCGTCCTTGCGAACGAGATTCGTGGTGGTTTGTTTTACTGATCTCAGGCTGCAAAACCCGACATGACAAGGAGGGTTTGCAGAGATAATCAAAAACAAATGTATCTTTATTGAATGACCACAGCAAAATGCATTAGGGAGAGGGGGAGTGAAGAAAAGGGAAAGAATAAGGAAAAAGGGGGGGAAGAGAAAGGAGGTGTATAGCTACCAGACGTGGAAACGACGTAGTCCTTCAAAGTCCATTTGACGAAGCCTGTCATGCTCACATCAGGGGAGACCTCAAAAATCCCTAGCTAAATCAGGGATTTTTATTATTGAAAATTGTAAAGGTGGGGGGGAACAGATACAATAGTCCATGATCTCAGCAGTGGGCAAGCTTGGTCCAGTGGCCAGCTCGCTTTGGTCAGCTGGCCTTCACACACACACCTTCCCCCCCTGTGGCAGGGGATTCAGTCTCAGTCCTTGGAAGGGGAAGCTTACGGGGGTCTCGTGTCTCAGTCCTTGAGGGAGAGGTTTCTCCCATCTCAGCCCATCTGTCACGGTGGTTCTACATTAAATGGAGGATCTTTCTCCATGGGGGCCACCAAAAGGTCATTCCAGAGAGAAAGTCCAGCCAACTAAAGAGTGGGGAAATTCCAGAACCAGGGCTGCAAAGTGGTGCAAGTGAAGGAGGGCACAGTGTCCCTTTCCTTTTCATTGAGTGCAGCATTCCATGAGTGCTCTGTTCAGGGACAGCCAGCATGGAGCTGGTGACAAATCCCCTGGAGCTGTGGCCCTTTCCCAGGGGAAGCTGGCCCTGCCCTTTGACTCATCTTTCAGCCTCCCATCACTGACAAACCTGGGTGCAGTTTTACTCTCTAAGAAGTTGTTTTGCAGCCTTACTTTGAGTCAATAAAAGAGCCTCTGATTTGCCCACGGTTCAGTAAATGTCTGTCCTGTTTCCTGCTGTGGAAGGCTTTTGGGGTGGCTTTTGTCACACAGCAGGCCTGCAAACACGAGAGGCGTGTTACAGATGTGTGTGCACAAGGGATGTACCCAAATGTGCTCTGCAGACAACTTTGAAGGAATTTGACTGAAAATTGTGCCTGTTTGTGGAAATAGGGAAGCCTCTGTAGCACTTCCTCTTCATTTTAGTCCTTCCTCCACTTGGTGATTCCTTGTGAGTCCCACCTTGTTGCTGCTGGACTAATTGAAAATCATTCCAGGACTGAAGGGTCTTTGGTCACATCTCATTTTTTGTCAGGAAGAATTTTCTCTCTCTCAGCCTTTTTGCTCAACTCTTTACCTCCATGATTTACACCAATTTTTTACCTAATTTTATTATCCGTAAATCATTCTTCCCACTTGTATTGACTCCAGCCCTGCTGCTTCAGGCCATTCTCACAGCTGCTCTAGTACCTGTAGGGGTACCTTTCCTTGAAGACTGAAGCCTGAAGCTCAGTGGAAGCTTCTGAGTACTGGAAAGTTCTTAGGGAATGCTGCTTTGGTCACCAAGCTGACCTAGGCCCAGGCTAAATCCCAAGAAAGGTGTGAATTCTCTGCTTCCTGACCTGAATGCACTCTGGAGAAGGGAAGGATGTTTAAATATGATGTCATGAGGAAGAGCACATTTGACATAAAACTTCAGTGTTTTCAATCTCTTGTACACCTTTTTAGCCTATGTTCAAGCAGAAGCATGATCTTTGGGAATTCATGATAATTCCTTTGGGCCTGCTGTCTGGATCATTTGGTGTGCTTTGTCTGAAAGATGTGTTTTTTCCAAATGTACAGGTTTAGTTACAGCTCCTTGCTGCTTATCTGTGTTTGAGATGGAATGATGCAGGTGATGGGTTAAAATTCCCCAAACTGTTTGCAGTGCTGGCTGTGGGAACTGGCACTCTGCTACACATCATGTCTGATTTCCCAGGGAATAAAGGGAATGCTTTTGTAGGCACCTGGCTCAAAGATTTCTGTGTTCTCCTGCCTTTCCCCAGGTGCTGCCCTTAGCATGGAGCTGCAGCTCTTTGGGAGGGTTTGTGAACCCAGATGAAATGTGCCACTCTTCCCTCCCCCACCACATATTTCAGGATCAAGCAGTGGCTGCTAAGGATGCTGTAATTGTCATATTATTTAAAATCTGAAATGTTCAGCACACTTGTGACTGGAGGCTGTAACTAGAGCAATGCTCAGTGGCTATGAAGTGTGTACAGAATATGAATTCCTCTGAGCACTGGTATTTGGTTGTTTGGTTTCAGCAGGGATTACTATTTTATCAAAAAAAACAAAAGGTTTAAAGACAAGGTTTTGAACTTTTGAAGCTATCAATTTTATTTTGCTATCAGCAGTTATTTCTGCTTCAATTAATAGTGTTAATCATGACCATGACCAGCTGCAGAGGACCCTTGTGTAGCAAAGAAATCTGCCCCACCTCACCCTACTCATGCAGTTGTGAAATAATGCTGCCTTTAAAAAATAATTATTAAAACTTTAAGCAATTGCACCTTTCAGTCATACATATTTCTCATTTAAGAATAATTTTAAAGAATAATTATTCTTAAATTACATTTAAAAATACTTTTTTAAAATTGGGAAGTAGTTTACCATTTAGAATGATGAGAGTGTGTAGAAACAGTTTGGACAGAAGTGTTGCCTGTCCTTTAGACTGCAGAGGTACCCAGTGGTTTTCTAAAAGGATTCATGTTGCTTTTCAAATCTAATTTGGTAAACCTTGTTTCCCACTGTGTTCACAGACTGACATAGAATAGTGTTGTACAATGGAAACTTTCTTTTTTTAGGTTTGAAGCTTTTTTTCCCTAGTTCATGTTATGTTTTAATGACGGAACTCTTAAATGAATAGGTAAACTGACCCTAAAATATGCACAGGCAAAACTGTGCAAACAGATCAGACCCTAAACAGCTTTGGTGTATTTATTGCAGGGGTTTTTTTAGCCTAGAGATTTCAGCTCTATTAATAAAACTTGAATGAATTAAAAAAAACCAACCTCATGACTTGTCTATAAGAAGCTTATTTGAGGAAAGCTTGTCTGCTGGGTTAGAAGGTTTCATGTCTGAGCTGTAGCAAGCTGTTGGCAGCACACTTCCTTGGCTTGAGGGCAGCCCGTGCCCTTGTGGATGCCATGTGCATAACAAGCAGGCAAAAGCACTTCAGGACCAGCTCTGAGATTATTTGACTTCCAGCAGTTGTGCAAAAAAGTCAGAGTGCATGTTTTATGCAAAGGAGAAATGTTGGGCATAATCCTAATCCTGAAGGAATTAATTTTATGGCATTTTGTGTAGTCAAGAATTCACTCTTTGATCTCCACGTACTTTTTGAGACTCTCTTTTTAGGTTTATTTTCTCTTTATTGGCTTTATATGTTGCCTTATATAAGAAGAAGGGAAAATATATAATGGATCTTTTTAATATTTGTAATATGTGACTGCTGGCATGCAAGGACCTTTGTTAACAGGTTGTTGAAGGCAATTGAGTGTGCTGGAAGAAGGAAAGGTAAAAATGAAAAGCCAATTTAGTGGTGCTGGAAGAAGGAAAGGTAAAAATGAAACACTGAAACTGGTCTGGGTTTTATCACTGTTCTGAATGCCTCTCCTTCCATGGATTAGGAAGTAGGAGAAACCATACCTGGTGTTACCATGGTTTCTAGCAATCAGCAATAGAGAAAAAATACCACAAAAACAATCCAGGTTCCACTTTTGCTCAAAATCTCATGCAGTTAATGGTCCCCATGGGTACTAAAATGCAGCTAGGAAAGAGATGTTTGGTTTGACACCAGTTTTTCCTGATCTTCAGAAGATTTTGTTAAGGCATAAATGGGGTTTCACCATCCAGCAGCTGACAAGTGCATGTTGTTCAGTGGATTGTGTTATGGCAGAAATTTAAATCAACAAATATGTTGATGCTTTATCCTTCTAAAAAACCCTAATAATTAACTACCTAATACAGAGTTACGAAAATAATTAATAAAAAATAATTGTTTAGCTGGCTTTGTTGAATCATCAGAAATATTTTCTGTACTCATACTAGATAAGATTGAATCTTTGCCAAAGAGTTGAAAAAGTGGAGAAAATTGGTTTCCCAGTAGTGTCTTGCCTTGGGTAACTCTTTTTAAGGTTCATCTGAGAACACTGGATTTCAAAGATACTCAGCAGACAACTCTGACAAGGTGATAATCCTGCTCTCCACTGCTGTGATAACTCTGAGTTTAAGCCTGGTCTTACTCAGTGGAGTAAGCATGGTGTAAAGTGGCATTGGAGCCCATCTGTGAATGAACTGTGGGGCTGAGAATGCAGCTGTGTGTGTTACTGCTCAGAGCCAGGAGAGGCTGCTGGTCACAATTACACCAAGTGCTGTCATGCAGGAGGCAGCAGGACTCTGCAGACTGTTGGAAGAGCAGAAATTCTCCAAAAAGAAATACTACAAATCACAGGAGGGGGAAAAAAGAGGGGAAAAAAAAAAAAAAAGAAGAAAAAAAGAAGGATTAGAATCAATCTATTTAAAACTGGATTTTAGTGTTCATGCTGGTTCAGATGCTGCTACACAGCACTGACAAAGCTGAGATGAAAATCACAGTGGGACCCTGATAAGACCCTGGAACTGGAAATCAAACATTAGTTACTGAAAAGGTAACCTAGGGTCTGAGGTATAATGCCTTCAAATGACTTAATTGTGAGTTATAATTAGCATCAAAGCAGATGCTGCATCCTTGTTTGGAGCGGTTTGTCTCATCCTGCTAACATTTCCAGTGTCCCCCCTTCCTCTTTTATTTTTAATGTCTTTCCTTGCTCTTTTCATGTGTTGGACATTCTTGGTTGCTACTTCCTCTCAGAGCACATAAGGAAAAATGGTTTATTGTGCCATCGTCCTGATGAGCTGTTCAAGAAGACACAGGATTTTCTCTTGCAATCCCTCGGAATACAGGAGAGCCTCAGGACAGGCACTGGCCTGTTGGAAGTAGCGGCAGGATTTGGAGTAGTGGATGGGTCTTTAATGGGAAATGTCTCCCAATGTTAAGTTTATTACACAAAGCAAAAGCTGACTTTTAAATATTGAAAGGGCATAAACCCCAAGTGGTTATGGGTGAAATTGAGAGCAGGATTTAGGGGCAAGCAATAAATAACAAATGTAGCAAAAGTCCATATGTGATTAGCAAAATTGCTTGAAAAGAATGAGCTGTGAGAGCTGGGGGTCTGCAGTCTTTGTTTTTACTCTGAAAACCATAAAACTCAATTTTCTGCATGGTAGACATTTAAAATTAAGCAAAATGTAGTGCATCAAAATGACCCTGTGCTTTTGAAATATTTCTGAAATCCCTTTAAAATGAAAAAGAAGGATGGCAAAGTATGGAACTGCTGTTTGACAATTGTGCTCAATATATGATGAAGGTGGGCACAAAGCTCTAGGTATTAAAGCTTATGAATGTATTAATGCACTGCTTTGGGGGAATTAAACTTTAATATTGATGATAAACCTTCCATAATAAAATGTGTGGAGAGTGAGAGTAAATCTCTCTAGCTAAGTCCCCAAACTATTTAAATAACTGCGTGCAAGCTACAGCATCTCCTGAGATATATTATAAATGAACTTCTGCATACGAATGTACCTTGTGCACAAAGTGGTTTTCCAGCAGAGTTGCTTTCTGCCCTGGAAAAGAGACTGTCCCAAATGACTGTATTTCTTTAAAGTGATTGATCTCTAGCATTGATTGCACAATATTTCTCTCCAGATACACATCATTCACTACCCAGAGTGCATCCCTGTGGGAGATTCCCTCTTGACTGCTTTGAAATGGTGTGAAATTTCTGCAGTGGATTTTTCTGCCAGCCTGATGTTGTTATTTTCAGATAACATTATGGAAGAGAGATTGTAATGCTTTAAAATATGAAATGCTGAGGAGATAGAGGAAATTGTGAGTTACAATGATCTGCATGTAGCAGCAGAGTATTGAACAAGTGTGTCTGGAAAAAAATCCCAAACTCGTTCTTCCCATCAAGCTGGAGGAGGAAAAGGTCATTTTAGAGAGCCACTGTGGAAAGTGAAGGTGTTCTGAAAGTTGAACTGCATGGAGACATCCAGTCTATTTATTACTTTCCTACCAAAGTACAGGAATGTAAAATTTGCCTTTAGAAAAGTTTGTGTGATGAACTCAGCTGTACAAACCTTAGGAACAGTTAATGACTGGAGCAGCTACACTGATCTGCTGATCTTGGGATGTTGCACTGTCAGTTTAGATCTATATCTGAAAAGTAGAAGAGAACTGTTATCACAGAACTGCAGATTTCAGAGGGTGTCAGCAAAACCTTGAGGAAAACAAATCTGCTCTTGCTCCGTTTACAAGGTGGGAAGCTTTAGGAGAGAGTCCACTGTGCTTCCAGTTGTGGCAATTCATGAAGAAGAAGGTAAGTTAAAGCAGGTAACAATTCTGGAAGCCAAACCCAGGTACATATCAGACCTGACAAAGAGCTTTTTGCAGATGGTTGTCAATAGCAATAACACAGCACTGAAATGTTAACTGCTATTCTGGCAGCTTTTATTTCAAAAGCTCTACTTACAAGTGTGGCTTTGTTTATTTTGGTGTATAGGGTTATTGCAAGTATTTTATATTTTCAGTTTCTGGGAGTGTGGTACCTGTAGCAAGTTGAGCTGAGCAGTCACCAAAGAATTCCTAGTGCTGTGCTGTGTTAACCTAGAAAAACTTCTCCCCGTGATTAATTCAGCTTTCTGGGAGATGTCCTAATGACCTTCTGAGTCAACAAAATGGCCATAGAAATGTGGCAGCCTTTTCATTTATATTTTTGCAAAGAGAAAGGCATTTCTTAATAGTGATATTGGAAGAAATATTTTTTTTAATTTCTACTTAACAGGAAATCCTTATGTCTGATCAATTCGGGGCATTTTGAAGTAGTCATTTCTGCTTCTAAAGTTAATCAAAACTTACTGCTGTGTAAGAAAAATCAATGGAAAACAGATTGAGATCATATAAGGATAATTCTGCTGCAGGGCCTCTCTACCTTCACTCATCAATAAGCAGGAGACTGAGTGCTAAAATTTTCATGTGTTCTCCTGATGTCTTTATTTATCACCTGAGTGCCAAATCCTCCCATTTACCAAACTTCATGGATCTCCTTTCACTTACAGGGTGGGGGTTTTGTGGTGATTGGGCCATACAATTTTGCCTACAGGATCTTTCAGAAATTTCAAGGTGTTTTCAATGCAGATGCAGTATAGTAAGTTACAATTTGATCTGGTTGGAAAGGACACTTGGATTGAGAGTTCATTCTGGGCAAAAAGGGCAGGGAAGCTTCCTAAAGGTGTTTCAGTGTTCCATTTGAACAAACCCTGAATCTTGAGTCTTGGTCTCTATTGTACAGATTGTACTCTGATTGTATATAATTGTAGCCTCTGTTACTATATAAAGAATATGCAATTATAGAAAAAATATTCATGTAAATATCAACTATAATATAATTACAACTATAAATATACATATGAAATATTCTCCACATGTACATATTTTAATAGTACATTTTTTTGGCTATTAAGCATCTTATAAAATAGAATGGTATTTCAACAGGTCAGACTGCAGTGTGATTTATGGTTAATGGCAGAACTAGAAGTGTGCATTGCTTTGACTTTGTGGCATGTCTGTGCAGCCATTGTCATTGCAGGCAAATAATTGGCAATGCCATCTGTTCCAAATGCAGGCTGAACCTCTGCATTGTGAATTTGGGCAGAGTTAGACAGTTATTGACTTGGGAAAATGATTGAAAACAGGATTTGCCTAATACACTAATTACTGTCCATTAGATGATTATTTTTTGTTGTTCTTGACCTTTTCCTATACTATACACCTCTTTCTATACTTGTGGGCACACTACACTGGAATTTAAACAAACATTTGATGGCAGGCTGTGAAATTCCTCATCAGCTCTCAGTGTTTGTCTTCCTGAGGGCTCTTCAGTGGCTCCCTGTGAGTGTGGTTGACATGGATCACATGCCAACAAAAAATACATTACTGCTATGGAAAAATGAAATTTCTCTCTCTTTTCTTTAGGATATGTTTTATTCAAACCCTCTGGGAGCAAGGCAGAGCTGTAGTTTTCTTTTAATCTGAGGAGCTTGTCATTTCTTCTGGCTTCATTTATTTGTGCTGAGGACGGGCAGCAATTGCTTCTGTTTGGGTTGTCCGTGTGCTCCCACTGGTCAGCTAAACCAGGCTGCCCAAATGTCTGTAAAAATAGAATTGATGTCCTAATTAGCTGTAGTTCAGAAGGAATGCTGTGTCCTGTTGCTAGGCTATGACAAAGAAAAAGGAATTATAGCTTGTGTCTATTCATAAAAGTACTGCTCACAATTAGCAAAGGATTTTGGGACAGTGGAAATAAATTTACTTAATGTGCCCATTTAAAAACGGTTACTATTAAACTTGCTCTAATTATGCCTTTTTAATTATTTTAGGGAACATATTAAATAGTCTTTTAACTCTGCAAGCAATCAACAATCAAAATAGGTAAATACAGAGATATTTGCACGCATTTTCCTGTGCATATCAATATGCCACAAGAGCCTACTCAGTGGCTCAGCATCAGTGGAACAGCATCTTTGCAGTCATTAGGAACCACTAATGTGTGGTTGAATAATGATAATTCTAAAGACCTATTTACCTGATAGATTTTATGGCCCTGATGGAAATATCAGAAGCTAAATAACAAAGATTTTCAAACGTCCTAAATATTTCTAGAAAAAGACCTAATTGTTCCTAAGGAGCTCCATTCATAGTCAGCCTGGCAGGTTGCAGATGCCATTTAAGAAGCTGAAGATGTGTAGGGATAAATAATCTGTTTATGATGCGTGGCATGCAGTCATGGAGTAGAAAAAGTCAGGAAAAATTCAGCTTTCTTTAATAAAAAGGGGGAAAAGGCAGGTATGGCTCTGTAAGAACATGATTTAGGTGTTGGTTTCTTTACATTCTCTTGGTACAGAAGTCGTGTGTCCCAGTTAAGGATCACTAAAGCCCTGCCCAGGTAGGAGGAAGGTGAGCATGTTCAGTTGATGCAGCTCCTGTTAAATAAGGAGTGAAATATCCTGAGATTCTTCATCCAGGAAGGTAGGGAGGTCTGTGTTAACCCGAAATGTCTAAAAATAATTTATCATTTTTTTTTGGTTAGTTTAGGGTGCTAGCAGATTAATTCAGCTATTAGTAGTGGTGTTTTTTGGGCTGTGGCCATTGGCCCTCAGGTCTGTGTGTGTCCTGTTGGTCACTGTCCCCGAGGCCATGTGCAAACAGAGCCTGGGTGCAGTGCAGGTGGTTCTGCAGGGCTCCAGCCCCAGCCTGCCCACATCCCACAGCAGATGTACAGCTGTTAATTCTGTGGCTTTCAAACCAATTTAATGACCTTCCCAGCTGCCAGTGGCCCCATCCTGCCCAGCTGGGGCTGGAAGAGAGGCATCTGTCCCCAGTGCCCTTTGCAGTCCATCTGCAGTGGCATTTTCAGGAGTTTGGCTTCTCTTCCACCACACAGCCTGAAGTTCTGTGAGAGATAATTCATGTTAAATATAAGGATCACCGTGACATGAGGGCCCTGATCTATTTAATAGAGCCAGGTCCATCCAGGTAGCGCCTAGGAATCTGAATTTGCCTTTTAAGAACATTTTCCTATGCTTAGAAGTTTTCCCTCTTTCCTTCAGCTACAGATCTTTACCTCTTATCACATAAATCATTAAGTGGACCTCAAATCTCATGTCTATATTGCTTGAAACTGTGCATTAATGTACTTTTTTTTTTTTTGTAAGGCAGGAGGACTTTTTAATTTTATTTTTTAAGAAATGATCAGTGAGAGCTGAACTCTGCTGTGACACTGGCAGCACTTGTGGCATGGCTGGGCAGCTGCTGTGCTCTAGCAGATGCTTGTTTTACCAGATTTAGCCTCTCTATTGTTTTCCCAAGCTCATTATTCTACCTGCTGTCTGTTTCCCTTTGTGCTGACAAGATCCAAGGCAAAGATCCGCGCCAGGCACAGAGGAGCCCAGGTTTGTGTGTCCCAGGCTCCTGGGCATCACTGCTGTACCAGAGGAGCTCAGCCAGCCTTCAGGTGACTTTGCTGCTGCCCAGGCTGCCTGACACAGCTCCACTGCAGCACCTGCTGGCTCAGAAGACACCTGAGTAGGAGAAATGGCTGGTTTTCACTTTTAACCAAAGAAATATTTTCCTTCATTCATAAATCATCATTTATAAAGATGGTGATTAAATATGCAAAAGTATTCATCGTGCAAAAAAAGAATTTTTTTGTTATGGCATGGATAACTTCAAGGATATTTTGTTTTTCTCAAATTGTGCTACTAATGAACATAAACTAAAATATGTTTGGCAAGAACACCTGTAAAAAGGTGCTGATTCTACTACAGGACACATGTGATTTTGTTGGGCTGGAAAAGACAGTTCTTTAGGAAACCCATCCATAATTTGAAATATATTTCATTTTAGTTCTCTGATTTCTTTTCCATGTTCTAAATCTCCAGTGACTTTGCTTATCTCTTCAGCCTTGCAAAGGTGACCAGACTTTAGAAGGAGTAGATGAAGAACTCTGTAGTTTCCAGCCCAGTGTTTAACATCCACTGCTCTTCCAGAGATAAAACTTTAGGAATAGTGGTGTTGGTAGGTACAGATTAGGTGTGTGTGTGTGGAGTCCAAATAGCAGAGTAAAAACTGCAGATACTAGGAATAGAACAAGGCAAGTACAGACTTCTCTAGATCTCATTATACAGGAATAGTCTCCTCATTAGCTCATTTGACTCAAGTATTTCTCCTGCTGGGTTGCTATTTCTGGGTTCAAAGTGAAAAAAAGGGACAAATAATGTGTTTGCTCTTTGCTGCCATTAGTTGTTAATTATGTTTAGAGAGATATTTCTACAAATAAACCCTGTCTGCATGGATGTGAGTGTATTTCCATCTGTATCAGCAGCAGTGCTTATTTGCTAAGAGTGGAACAGGGTTCCTAGAGTAGAGTGGCCATGAGGAACTTGACATTGGAGCATGCAAGAAGGGCTTTCCTGTGTCCTTCACTCAGAGAATCCCTGTGGCTCAGAGATCCTGGATCCAGAACACAACAAGGATCTCCACACACAGGGCTAGGAGTACAAACTGCACTGGGAGTTGATAATTTGAAAGACTGAGCAGATTCTAAATTTCACAGCTGTCTCTGGTTTTATGGGCCAGCTGAGAACTCTGCATCTGAAGGGAGCTGCAACTGGGAGTTGGTGTTGGAGCCAAAAGCTCCATCTGTGGTTGTGCTTTCCAGGCTTGAATTAAATAACCAGCTCCTGAAAACTGAATAAAGCTCATCTTTGGGAGTTTTGAAATGACCAGTTGCGCTCAGGAACAATTCTCTAGTCCTGAGGGCTGGCTTGCCTGGGTGTACTTGTTGTTAGAAATAAATAGGTATGGAAATCCTTTAAGGTTTTATCTACCAATGCTAAAATATCCCCAAAGCAAAGAGGTCTGTAAATAGGTGTGCATATCTGTCTATGAATATTAATGATTCAGGTGCTGCACCACTTTCCAAAATTGTTGAAAAATTTGAAATCTTTCACATTCAGCCTCACCTTCAATTCTTGTCACGCATTGTCTGCCCAAACTTATGTAAAATAGTGACTTTTATTCATTGTATTACTGTGTGTGAATTAAGACTGAAAAAGAAGGGTTGCTGAGATTAAGGAAGAGGAAAACCTCTGAAACTGTTCTGGCAGTCTTTAGATGCAGGAAAAGTTGCTGCAGAGACTCAGGTAATGATGATAATGCAGATCCATGGGGAAAAGAGCAAATGGTAATGGGCTTAAATTGTAGCAAAAGAGATCGAGATTTGGCATTAAGAAAAGCTTTCTAAAAGAAATGGAATAAATGAATTGGGGAAAGTGGAGTTTTCATAACTGAAGGCTTTTAAAACCAAGTTAGATGGATGGCCCTAAGGAATGACTTGAGTTGTATATCCTGCTTTTTGAAGTTAATTAACTGTCTTATTCTTTGGGCTCTTATTTTATTTTCTTTGATCCTGTTTCTTTCTCTTTGTGAATGTTGTAGTGTTCAGAAAAAGTTCTTGGTCAAATGTACTATCAAAAGAAAACAGTTAATCAAAAACATTGTTTTCAATGGCAGTAAAGCCCCCAGATATTTTCTTGGTTACTTATTTTCATTAAATAATCAAAGTCAAGTCAGCTCAGTTAAGTCTTGCTCTGGAAATTCAAGGTTTGTTTGCTTTTTAATTAGAAAAAAGCTCTAATTGTAAACCAGGTGTAGGAAACTCCTGTTACCCATTGCAGTGCTGTTAACCTTCTTAGCATCTGTAAGGTAGAGCCAGCTTTTAAAAACCCTGGGCAATCAGTTAATTACGAGGGAAAAGTTACTGTGAGCTTTGCACCAAAGCAGTGGCTTTTGTTGAAGGCTGGCTGCCATCACCAGGACACCTCTGTAATTATCCTGGAGCAGCTCCTGGGTCAGGAGCCTGCCCTGGGCTGGGCAGTGGGACTGATCTCTTGTTACAGCGAGCACACTCCTGTCACAGAGCTCCTGGCTCTCTCCCTGCACTCCGAGCTGGGAATGCCTGCTCTGGGGTGGTTTCTGCACCTCCTGCCCTGCCAGCAGCAGCTCCAAAGCTGCAGCACCTCAGCCCGGCATAAGTGATGAGAACACGAGGCCGTGCCTGGGACTGCAGCTGGCAAAGCAAAAGCAAAGCATTGGGCTTGTGGTGCTTGAAAATGAAATAAATGGGCAGGAGATCTTTCTCCTTTTTAATGCCTTTATTAAAGAGATTCAACTCGGGTGGGGAGAAATCGACGGGTTGCGCCCACGCCACCGCTGCTCCCAGGAGTGGCACGGAGGATGATGATGATGATGGTGATGCAGCTCTGTCCGCTGGTCTGCAGGCAGAGCTGGGGACTGCGTCCTCACGGGAGATTAGCAGATTCCTACTTTTCGGGCCAACACTTCGGGTCCCCTCCCTAGTGAACATCCTTCAGGTAGGGTGAGAAGCAAAAAGGATCCAAGCAGGCACTGGACTACGCGCCCATCCTTAGACATCACCTAGGGTCCCCTATTCTATGTTGACTCGTTGTTTTTAGGGGTTTTCCTGGAAAACGGGAAGATTTGGAGCAGTGCATTTCTCATCTGCATACGAGGTCTCAGGCCACTCCCATTCTCCTGGTGCTGCCGTGTCCAGGTGTTGCTCCTGGGCAAGCACCAGGGGGACAATGGCTAATCACCAACCATTAGCGGGCAATTGAAGAACTCTAACAATGAAGCTAACTTAACAGCAACTGGTCCAACCGGTTTTAACTCTACAACCTTAAACAAAAATAGATAACTTTTTATTCATAACAGAAAACAAAGCTGATTTCCTTACCAGGATAGGGGAAGGGGCTTGATAGAGAATGTGATTATTTGTGGTAGTTAAATAGCGCAATTCCATCCTGTTTAGCTACAGCAGACTCACTGTGCTGAGTCATTCCTGATTGCTTTATGCAGAACATGCTCTGCCTGTGCCTAAAGAGGGTTATTAAAGACTGCTGAGTACAGAGAGCTTTAACAAAGAGATCTCAGAGTAAACACTGACATTTGTTACTGCCTCAGTTTAGCACTGCTGAAGGTCCCTGGGAACTTGGGAAATTGAGCTGTCAGATCTACGAAGATGAAATGAAACTTTGTTCTGTGGCTTCAGTCCCTCAGGAAAGTTTTTCAGGTCATTTAGCGTTAGTACTGTGAGGAGAGCTTATTATTATTATTTTCCTAAAAATTATTCCCTTTTGTTGATAAATGCAGAGTGACAACTTGGCATTGCTGTTTGTCCATTTCTGTTTGGTTAAGGCGATGCCTGAAGGGCTGACAAGGCATTTTGCAGGCAGCTTGCCTGGGCTGTGGGCAGGACAGGATGAGTGATGGGTGTCAGATGGAACCACTGCACCATTGACTTGTAAACTGTAGTTAAGCACATTCACAAGATGACTTGGCAAAAAAGCACAAAATGTTCTGGGAGGAAGATTCACTTCTCACTATTTCCAGGCTTAAGCATAGCTGCTGTTTGAAAAAGAGAGAGATTCAGGGGAACAATGGAATGACAGTGAAGCCAAGGTTTGACTCTCAGACTGGGCCTTGCCTGAGATTTTGTCAGTCTAATTTACAAGGAGGAAAACCTCAGTGTTTGTAGAAGTCTTCTTAACACTTTCTTTGGATTGCTGCTCTAATGAGTTTTTGTAAAACGTGTATATTGTATTGCCAAGCAATTTCAGAGATATAAACGTGGGCGATTTAAAACAACAAATTTCTACCCTGAAAATATTAGTTGTGAATCAGAAAACCACAAAAGGCTTCTCAATTTTCATAGTGATTTTCAATTCCATGACTAAAGGGCATGGAAATGACTCTTGGGACTTAAGGATAGAACAGCTCTGTTCAATGTTTTGCTCTCAGAATTCCATGTTGTGTGAATCTGGGGGAAGAGGCAGCTGCCATCACTGCTCTGGTCAGTATTTTGGGATTAGTCCTGTCCTGCTGGGGATCCAGTTCTGCAGGTTTTATCTGTCCCTCACTCCTCCTCCTCCCCCAGCCACGCAGGCAGAGTGAGGAGGATTCAGATCTCAGCCTTCCCTCCAGTGAGAGCAGAGCTGGGAAGATGGAGCTGCTC
Source organism: Pyrgilauda ruficollis (assembly GCF_017590135.1). Taxonomy (NCBI): domain Eukaryota; kingdom Metazoa; phylum Chordata; class Aves; order Passeriformes; family Passeridae; genus Pyrgilauda; species Pyrgilauda ruficollis. Next base: position 11,686,352 of record NW_024514764.1, on the reverse strand, counting down.
TCTGCACAGCCCTAGGTGTTGAAAGACTAAAAATGTAACATCAGCTTAGCATTAAATTCATGTTTACACCTTCAGGCAGCTGCACTGTGAACAGTGGAGTTGCAGTGCTTATCAGTACTTTTCTGAATATAAAGGGGCATTATGGCTTCTGGTATCAAGCCCCACAATCTGCATGCAGGATTCTTTTCCTTTAAGACGATAATCTCTTTTCCATTGCTTCCTCAGTGCCTGAGGAGTGAAAGAGTGAACGCCAAAACATGAAATGTGCCAAAATCCACTGTTCCTCTGGACATGCAGCAAGAAAAAGTCACCCTTTATTACAGAGATGTTATTTACAAGCTGACTGTTGTTAATGGATGCTTCATCACATATAAAGAAAATAGTTTTCTTTGGGACATTAATTTTTGGCTGTGTGTTCATTTTCCTGAGTGTCCTTTTCTGACAGGCACAGCCAGTCCTCCTGCCAAACAGTGAGCTCTAGTACTGCTGTGGCTATTTTTTAACTAGATTCTATTTGATTTATAATCCAATAACTCTAATTTAAGAATCAGTAAGCTCCAGATAACAGAGCAGGTCCCAGGTAGAGCAACATCCCATGTAAATTCAGCTTTAGTGAATAACCAGGGAACTGGTTCTGTGTTTGAAACAGACCAAAACACCAGGAGCCAGTGCTGGCTGCTGGAACGTACCTGCTGTGGGTGGGGGGATGTTTGGCCAAGCAAAGGAGATATAAAATGTGTGGGTGCAACCCATTGATTTCTCCCCACCTGAGCTGAATCTCTTTAATAAAGGCATTAAAAAGGAGAAAGATCTCCTGCCCATTTATTTCATAAAACACAGTTAGTTCATCTGGATCTGCAACTGGTTGAATTTCAGCTATTTCCTGTGGGCATGCAGAGGCAGAGAGGTTTGCAGTGACTGAAAGTTATGGTGCTATCCTGCCCAATGCTGAATTTCAACCCTAGGCAGACAGGGCCCACAGCATAGCCCACATTTATTTGAAACAACTATTCAGTCTTTTTTCCTGATGCTGTCAGAGCAGACCTGCAGCTGGACTTGTGGCTGTCAGAAGCTGTGCATGAGCTCTGGGGTGGGCTGTCCTCAATCATTTTGAATGCAGTCACAACTTATTGCTCCAAGTTCCAATATCTTCGAGTGCTCCAGAGACACTGTAAGTTCTGGCAGAACTCATTTGCCTGCTGTTATTCCAGATCCCACAACATGCCACGGAAACAGGCATGCTTCTCCCTATGGCAGAGAGCAGTGGGGTGCTCATGGGGAAGTGATATGAGGATTTTGCCTTAATTTCTATTCTTGGTGCATCCATTCTCTGCATGTTTCAGCACTTTCTCAGAGCATTTCCCTTCTTTCTCTCTGGTTGCTATGTTTTACCGCTGTTTTTCTTTAGCTGACAGGTTCTGTGGTATATTAGCAGCAGCTACATAATTTCATAGCTTGTATCCCTTTATAAACTCACTGTCCAAAGTATTATTTCCTTGCAAGAGATATAGATTTATTTTTCTTAAATATACAAATTTTAAATTGCCCTCAGGACTCGAGCCATTTATTCTTAAATTGAATCTTATTTATTGTAATCCAGTTCCAACTGATGGAGCATTCCTCACATTATTCTGACAGAAATAAACACGGAGCTGAAGTGCTATCTTGGCAGAGTTATATGAGCTTGTAATAGCTGCATGCAACTGAATTTTCATTTCACTTTTATTTATTGGAAAGCTATCCTAGGATTTTGAATTGATTCCTCACTTTTGTTTGCATTTATATGTATTTCTTCAATAAAAGGAAGAAATTTCCTGTTATTTCAGGCCTCATCAACCTTCCTGAAAAATAACATGAATGCTAGTATATAAGGAAAATTGAAATACTTAACTGTAGTTTTGCTATCCATGCCAAAAGAAATCTGCTAAGCCAGCAAGTGTTCAGGGCAGAAGGTGGCTTGGAATTGTAGGAGTGGGTTGAAATGGCATTCAGAGAATAGGAATTATAATGTTTTAACAAATAACAGGTGATGCATATGTTAAATTTTCCTGTGAATGAAGCAAGCCTAGGATTACAATACCCTGGGGGAGCTCCCCAGGCCCTGGGCAGTGCACAGAATGCTGCCCTGATAGGAGCTGAGGGAAGGCCACTTGTCAAAACTTACAGCACAGGGTGTAATGCAGTAATATTTCAGACATGTATCTTCATCAGTTCTCATTTCAAAGTTATGGAGGGTAAAGTTCATGGTGTGGGCTCTGGCAGCAGAAAGGAGAGATGAGAATCTCTGGACAGCTAGATGATCCTCTGTGGTGTCCCCCAGGGAGCTGAGAAGCACTCAGCTGTGCTTCCTCAGGGCATTGAAAGCAGAGGGCTTGCAGCCACTGTTTAGCCTGTAACAACTGCTAATTCTCCACAGCAGTGAAATATTTATATTTTGAGTCATGACTCTGTCATATTAGACTAGCAGCAGTCCCTTCAGAGGAGATTTAAATGCAGGTAATATAGCAAAGACTGGACAGATATATTCTGGCCTTTTTTTTTTTTGAAAGACTCCATGTAATGCTTGTTAATTTTACAGTAATATACAAGATACCAGTTCTAAATAAGTGAACATCACAGTCATGTAATTGTTCCCAGTAATGTAACCCTTATATTGATTATTTTCTGAAGTCTCAGTGCTAGAAACTTGATCTTAGCTTGTCTAAGCATTTTGGGGCAGAACAATGCAAGGTGGGTGGTGGATTGCTATAGCAGAATATTTGTGCTTGAATTTGTGCACAAATATTTTAAATACATATATATATATATATATAAAATATGTGTCAGAGAATCACATGAAATGTATATTTTGTGAGGAACATCCTGCAACAGTGATCAGGCAGGTAATACATTTAAAATATAATCACTGACTGAAAATTCTGTAGCATAAGAAATATTTCTGTGCCTGGGGGAACAAATAATGTGGATACATCCTGTAGCTGATCTTTTGCATTTAAATCCACTTGATGAAAATGTTGGCTAGTTGGTGAATTAAGCATTTCCTGATGGGCTGCCATAGGAGAATGTTCCTGCGAGATTTCCATCATTGTTCAGGATTCTGAAGCTTCTTCTTGGTGCATGGAAAAGATAATTTCCCATCAGAAAAAGTTCCTTGTGTGTCTTACACTGCTCTTTCTGCTGGGCATCTGAAGTTACTGGTTGTTTCTTTCAGCTTTGGTCAGTGAAAATCAGGAATCATTGGAAACATTTTCCCAGGCTATTTGGAGTAGAGATACAGCCCAGCTGGGTTTATCTGAGCTTCTAGCAAAGACAAACTTTTGATTTCTTATCTGAACTCAGCTGCAGTGTCACTGGGGCTGTACCAAGCACTCCCTGCAGCCAGGGCAGGCTTGGTTTGCTGAGATCCCAGGGGACCTCTGCCGCTGTTCCAATGCAAGGGCAAACTCCAGTGATGATTATCACTGCTCTGCAGATTCTGCTCCTGAATGTCTCCTAATACTCCCAGATAAATGTTCCTGAGTGACTTGTAGGTTACTGAAATCTCCTGCCTCAGTAAACCTAAAGTAATTCTGCTCAGGAGATAATGGGCAATGTCAGACATGCTCATCTGTGCCCTTTGTGATTACATTTTGAAAGTATTTATTTAACTCCCCACTTGTTTTGCCTTTTTCTTCACCTTGATTTCACAGCAGATCCTGCAATAATTTACCCACTTGATGGACTGCTGGAGGATTAGGAAATACAGAATCATTCAGTTGAGGAGGAGTAGTTAGGAATATTCTATTCTTCATCTTTGGGAGACATCTCCCCCAGTTCTTTACAGGGCTTCATTGTTCAGGATTCTGAAGCTTCTTCTTGGTGTGTGGAAAAGATAATTTCCCATTAAAAAAAAGCTCCTTGTGTGTCTTACACTGCTCTTTCTGCTGTGCATCTGAAGTTAGTGGTTGTTTCTGTTCCTTTACCTCAAACAAATAAACCCTTTTTAAAAAGTTGCTATTTTCTTGTGTTTCTAAGCTTTTGAGCTCTTGGACAGCCATGCCAGGCTTCTGTTTGTTTTTCTACTGTGGAATCTCATGCTATTAGACACATTCAACTGCAAAATGAGTATTTGTATGATTTTAGATGATATAACATTAATATGCTTATCACTCCTAGTAAATCTCATCCTTGTTTCTTGACTCACTGAGTCAGTATATTGGCAGCTCCTGACACGCAGCCATTATCCTTGGCTTGTGATAGTGGGATTTCACAGAGAAGTTTGCATTAAATAGGATTCAGGACCATGGATTTAAAAAATGAAATATTTTCTTATATCCAATAAATAAATTATTTTTTCCTGTGACTTTACATAGAAATAAATTGGAAAATATAACCTTTGATTCACTGAGTGTTATCTGATGGAAAAGGGCAACATTCCTTTTTGCTAGTGTATCATCACAGGGGAATCATTATACTCTATAAATATATGAATATATCAGAGTTGATTAAATTATATTTTGATTATTTGGTGAAATGTTGTCTTCCAGATAAAGCAGAAGACATGCAAAGACTATATATGTATAAAAAAGGCTCCACATTCCAGTGCTGACTATGAATTGTGGAACAGGGATGGTGTTGTGTACTCCCTGCTCTAAATGATAGAGCTGGGGTTGGTTTTCTCTTTGGGCACAGTAGGAAGGTATTTCTGCTGTGTAGAACAAGAAGCGAAGCCCCTCAATAATTCCAGATTCATGCAATAAATGCTGGGAAGGCCTTGGACACCACCTAGTATTGCCCACCAGTCTGAGAGAGAGCTCTGCTGCTGTGCCATTGCTGCATGGGGCATTGTTCTTTGTGTGCCTGGGGACACCTGGGGGTGTTCCATCTCCGGGATGTCCTGGAGCAGAGCTGGGCTGTAGCTCTGTTAGGGAAGCCACAATCTGTTCCTGGTTTAAAGGGTTCCTGTGTTAGACCATTTTCTGTAAATTGATTTAAATTTGCTGTCTGCTCAGCCTTGTGAATCCTTATGTTCTCAGCCCTTTGCAGAGGCCTTCAGGACGTTGTTTTATTTTCATTAGAGAAGTCTTATAGGAATATGGAGTCCCCTTTCCAGAATATCTGAATATTTGCTTCATCAGGAACTTCTGCTGCTTGGGTATTGATTGTCCAGATTATCTTCTGCTGGGGACCCAGAGGAACAAATGAAAACCTGTCAGGAACTTTGGATTTTACAAGGCACCAGCAGTGCTGTGAATTGGACATGACAAAGGAAAAATAGTTGTATTCATCTTATGGGAAAGAAGTGCCACAGTGGGGAGGAACACAGTGACCAGGCCACCCAGTCCTGGGGCTGTGAAGCTTTTCTGTTCCAGCCCAGGAAGGTTACAGAGTTCAAGGCAAACTTTTCAGGAGAAGGGCATGGATGTCCAGCTCCTTTAGAGCCATTAAATGCAGTCTTGTGCTACAATGAGAGCACACTAAGTATATATAAAAGAAAGATTGGACAGTTTTTGACCAGAAGAGAAATGGATTTCCACTTAAAAGTGGAATGAAAGAGGATATTTCAAGTACTTTCCCTTTTCTCAATTCTAGGATAGGGAAAAAACTCCATTATCTTATTTCCTAGTCCCAGTATCTGCCATTCCACTCTGTTTTCCAGCAGAAGGAAAGATTTATTCTTGTTACTACTATTTTTTTTGTCCTTTTCCCCTTCTCTGAAGCTCACCTTGAGGCTGCTGACCCTTCATGGACCTACAGGCTCCCAGCAGGGAGCTGGGACTCCCTGGATGTCCCCAACACCTGACAAGGCACAAGTTTCTTGCAGAACCAGACCCCTCCAGGCTCCCTTGGCTCTGTTTTCTACTGCAGAGCTGGTGCTGATGTTGAAGAGGTGTGAAGAGGAGGGCCCTGCTCTGGCTCTTGTTTGCCAGCCCCACTTGGTACCTGCAAATCAGCTGCACTGTACCATACAGCACCCTGATTTATGTGAGACATCACGTACTGATGCCTTTATAGACAGCAACTTAGTGTTTCAGAGGAGTCTGCATGTTACAAAAAGGGCAGCAGGTGTTATTTAGACTAAATTGACCTTGAAATTGATTTCTTTATTTTATGACTTACTGAGGAGAGATTAATACTTTTTTTTTTTTTCCTGCAGCCTGAAACAATTTACATGGTAATAGAAGGCATAGTCAGTCAAATAAATTGCTGGAAGTAGTGGTGTTCCAAGAAAGAAAATATGGATCTTACTTGCATTGATTCTTTCTATCCCCAGGGAGTAGCTAAGACTTTTAACACTGGGGAAAGACTGCCAAAATTTATTTTTCCCATTAAAGTCAGAAGAATAGAAAGTAATGTCTGTTAGCTGACATTTAGTCCAAACTTTCAGTTGGAGGGGTGGGGAGAAGGCTGTGCCCCACATAAAATTTAGGGAGCATTTTATTGCTATTTCTTGATTTCTCTAAGGGCAGATGGGCAGTAATGGGAATCATAAGAAATTTCTGGAAAGCCTGGCATGGACACAGCATAGGTGCCCTTGGTAACAGAACAGGCCCTGAAAATAAAATAACTTGTAAATGGTTGTTGCAATTCCGCCTTCAAGTACCAAGTAGAAATCACCTCAAAATACAAATGTTAATGGAAACAAGAGACCCAAAAGAAATTACCTGGAGGAGGCACTGATAGGAACATGAACTGTAGCTCTACAGGAGGGAGAAAGTTTTTGTTTATTGCACTGCTGCTGTGTTGCAACTGTGTAATTTCCATTTTCCTGTAGCCTCCAAGACAAGTGCATAGTTAAATGATTTGTCAGTGGCACAATACTTTGCATAACCTGAACATGTACCAGATATTATTATGACACATTACCTGAAAATGAGTGCTAAAGCAACTCCACAAACCAATTTTTTGTTTGCTGTAAATACAGAAATGGTGTAGAGAAAAGTGTCTTATATGTGAAAATCATTCTGATGGGAATTAATCTCCTTTGTCTATCAGAGCTGAATGCTGCTATTGCAGCTGTGGTGAGGGAATGGTGATTTCAGCCTGGGTGATGCAGGAGGAGGAGGGGGTTTGGTGGATCCCAGTCCAAGCGTCTGGAATTACTGGAGAAGGGATTTGGGCTCTTGCTAACAGGTTTAGATTAGTCTGGATTGTTGTTGGAATTCTCTGCCCCACTAAAAACAACCTAAACAGAGGAACTTTGCTACTTTTGCTTTTATTTTCTGGTGCAATGTGCCTGGATTTTCACAGGTGGTAAGCGAGTTATTAATAGGGAGCACAGCATGAACTTCCCAAGGAGTTGTCCCACATGCAGCATTGGCCTAAAGCTGTTTATTAATTTGTTACTGCTACACAGAGCTGTGCAATGCTTAGAGATTAGCTGGGTTGGGGGGAAAAAGAAGTGTATTTGCAAAATAGCTGCTTAAAATGTCATATTTATTTGGAACTCGGGGCATTGCCTTCTGGAAGAGTGGTGTGAAACAAAATGTGTTGTCTCTCTGCCTGACTGCCTCTCCTAGGGAGTTTCCCAGGAGAAACAGCCCTGCAAAAAGGTTAGTTTGGATTGCCCCAGTCCTTCCTGAGCACTGTGAAGCTGTAATCCCAGGGAAATGGTGCAGCCTGAGGAGCTCTGGAAGCAGAGGGGAAGGAAATGGGCAGGGAATGCCAATAGCTGCACATCCATCCTGCTGCACACTGTTTGCAAAGCAGGAGCAGGGAAAGGGCTCTGGGGCAGCAGGGATACAAGGGAGGTGAGTGACAGGAGTCAGCTTGAGGAAAACCTGGAAAGGCAGCAAAGGCACAGCTGCTCAGTGGCACAGCGGTGGGTGTGGAGGCACTGTGGAACCACCCAGGGCTGGGATAGAGAAGGTTTGGTTGGTGGTTTTCTTCAATGTTGGTCTCAGTTTGCAGCTTCTTAGTGGACAACAGTTACTGCTATCCTCTGTGGGAAACACAGAATTGGGCTGCAAAGAAGTGATTTTGGTGATAGTTTATCTATTTATACCTTGTGAAATCTGTTTGTTGGCACTTCCTGTGAAGAGGATGGTGCTTGCAATGGCTAAATTGAATGGACAGTGAGGGATATTCTGATTTATACAGTTCAGAGACTTGGGGATACTCAGGGTGAAGGATGGAGAATTACTACCAGCTCCCTGAAATATGATCTGTCTCTTGGGTCATAGCACATCTCCTATAAATAGAGGCTTTAGAAGCTTTATATATGGAGGCATGCTTGATGATGATAATTAAAAGAAGTTTATAGCAGTTACTCTGCTGTCTTGGATAGATAGGCCTCAATTTCAGCTTATCAGACTTTAATTCCCAGACAATAGGGGGAACTGTGTAGCTTGGCTTGCCATGTAAATCTGATCTTTATTGACAGGGATGGCATGACAAGAGGAGGCCAGCCCTGGGAGACCTTTTCAAAATACAAATATGAGTGTAATGGCTGTGTTCATTAGGGAAGAGGCAAGAATTTGGTGTGCTAACTCTTTCTAACGTATCCTTTTAAAATCAGAACTGTTTCAATCACTGCCCTGAATCTATTGCATCTCTGTTTAGACACTCTGGCACTTCTCTCAGCTGTTAAAATCCCCTCCAAACCTTCGTTCCTGTATTGCAGTAACAGCAGAGTACTCAGCTTGTTCTCATGCCCAAGCCCCAAAGTTGTGACTTGTGGAATGCCAGCTGGGCTGTAGGAGAAGCTTCCTGAGGGGTAGAGAATAAGGAATTTTACATTGCTTTAGGGTGGACCTAGATGGAGATGTGACACAAGAATGGTGAGCCAGCATAGCCATGGGCCTGCCTCTTGCACAGCCTGTGCTGCAGGGCTTTGGAACATCATTTACAGGGCTGTTGCTAAGCAGGAAATAAACCATGGTCCCTGTGATGGGATGGAGAGTCATTTGTCATCAGATGAGAGAATTTTGAGGGGCTGAGAAACTGTCACCCAAATCTCATGTGCAGGACTGGTTCAGGAAGTGCAATGGAGCTCTCCCCCAAGTTTCTGAAAGTCAGAAATCCTGTCCTTCCCACCCCACTGCCTTCCAAAAGAGACATCAGGCTGCTGCCTTCCTTGGGGATCATTATGGTAAAACAAAAAAGTGTGTAATTTCGTCAAAAGGGTCTAAGGCACAAGATGAACAGCAATGAAAATCTCCATAATCAAATGTTGTACTAGTGGCACCTCTGAGTCTAATCCTTGTGGTGCCCAATATTGGTCTGTATTCCTGATATGTAAAGTGCCATCTATTATCTTTAATCTGACTATTTTTCCCCCCTTTTCTCTTTTCAGGACTATAAATCTGATGTTATGACTCTGGTTTCCAGTGCCAAGAACAGTCCTCAAGGTCCAGTAAGTAAAGCATTTTGCTGAAGAGATTAGATTTTGAAACTGAATTTAGATCTTCTTTTAAATTGCTTCAGTCATTAATCACTGGCACTAACTCTTACCTGTGACGCCTTGCTGCTTTTGAAGTGACTGCACTTGAATTGGCTTAAATGCTCTTTAATATGTGAATATATAGTACAGGGAATATCTGTCTTAGCAAAGAGAGGCCAAGTGATTAGAATTGTTGCAACTGGGTTCATGAATAGCCCCGTGGTTCTCTCTTGTGTGCTACAAACTGTGTCACCCGCACACTCAGACTGGGCTCCAAGCTGTGTCACTGCTCTGCAGGGGCAGGATAAAACCAGAGGGAATGGGGGTGTGGGGTATGCCGCTTCTTTTTCCCCGGCTAGCTGATGTTGAGAGTGAGGGGCGGCAGTTTTTCCCCCTGGAGCTCCTTGAATCCCAGTTGTCAGTCAATTCGGTGCAGTATAAAACACAGGCAGCGCACACGGGTCCCAGGGAAACTTTATTTGATGGTGTTTCTTCCCCTCTTTCTTCCTGGGCCCCAATTAGGGGGCCAACAAAGACTAATATCTCAGGGGAAAGGCAGGGGCAGACCCAACTTCCAACAAATCAGGAGAGTTGGGAGTAAAAACCTAGGCGGGGAATAACAGTAGTGAACAAATAAACTACCAAAGAAAAAAAACAGTTTAGGAAATGGGATAAAGTTTGGAGAAATAGAAACTAGAAACTAGCCGATGACATTTCTGGGAAAAGGGTGGAGACAAAAGAAAAACCAGCACCAAGGAAAACTACTAAATCACAAATCAAACCATAGACCTACTGTTAAAACAAAAAGCACGATACAACAGGGGTACCACTGGAAGCACTTCTGTAATTCCATGTTATAGTGAGGAGGACAGGTACAAAAAGAGAAAACAGAAGTTCAGGTGAGTTCAGAGCCATGCAAGAGCAAAGCATCCACAAGGGCAAGGCCCCTGCTGGCTTGGAAACAGGGCTGGACCAAAAGGAATCTTTCTCCTGGCCTAAAGGTTGGCTATAGCCTAACCTACCCTGTGTCTGCATGCTCCATGTTCTGTATAATATCCCATTTTGGCAGGAAATGTGTACCCCAAACCAAGGTTATGCTGAGGTGCTATGGATTTACAGCCCCTGTCTGATTTACGCAGGGCTGGTGATAATCAGTGGGGGCTGATGTCACTCAGAGTTAATCATTCATTGCAGTAAAGATCCTTTAATATTTTTTTGTCTCTCTAAAGCAGTAATATTGTGCTACAGGGCCTTTCCAAGTGCCTCTCCTTGGATAGTGCGAGAAATTGAAATGATGTCACTCTGTGAACACTTAGTTTGGGTATTTCCCCCCCTCTTTTTCTAATTATCTAATCTGTATCCCCTCAGACTCGAGACTGTAGGAGTGTGGAGTTATGCCAGAATAAGGAAGTAGTATTTTGAATGTTCAGCAACCCCCTTCTCCCTGTTTGCAGGCATGATTAATGCTGTTTTAAACATGAACATCAAACACTAACAGTTCCCTGAAAGGAGGAGGTGGCTGGACCTTCTCCAAATGAACACTGTCTTTCAGTTGGAAATCTCTGGCTTGGAAACTGCTTAGTCACACCAACGGAAATACAAAAATATCTTGAAAAGTGAAAATGTATACAAGAGGGTTTTAGCTTCTCTGATGATTTGACAGGATCTTTTTTTTTACACCATATAGTAGGTTTTGGAAGAATATCTTTCAATAATTCTTCCTGCACTGACACTTCTTGCTGGAACATTTTGCTACACAAAGTCACAGCCTTTCTGTTAGTTTGGCAAAAGTTGACTTTGGGAATGATGTTCTGAGAGGTGGAGGTTTATTTTTAGAAACTTGGTTTTTTGTGCTTCATATATTTGCATCGAAATTAGGTTTGTGTCAGTTAAAAAGGAATATTTTGAAGAATGATGTAGTGTTTCTCTGGCTGAATATGTTCTCTAAAGTAAAAAATGTTTTTACAAGTGCAGAACAAGATTTGATGAACACCTGTCATTTTGTACTGAGAGGGTGGGGGCTTTGCTGAATTTCTTGGTCAAACTGTCTCAGGGAGTTCTATTTTTCTTTTTGTTTTTCCCCTGTGATTGAATCCTTTTGTTGTCTGTAGCAAAATGTCCTCAGACGTTGAAGTAGTGACTTAACAAACAAGATTTCAATTGTCTTCCTTGAGCCTCAGTAGCTTGGACTTTAATTATTTTTTGCTTATTTTTGAGTGATGGAAAGAGTTCTAAAGGCACTTTTAGCAGTGCATTTTAATGTATTGAAGAGGGTTGTGATGGAAAGAGGAAAAGGTTTCCTGTTTTCCATGATATTTCTTATGCCACACTACAATGGCATAAAAATAATGAGTTAGGAGTTGAGCTTATTGCTCTTGAAATTACACTGTCTCTGTTGTTGCTTGGAAAATTGTTTGTTGTGATGGATGAGGAGGAATACGTAGATTTTTCAAGTGTGTTGCCAGATCATTGCTTATAGAACAGTCTGGTAATAAAAGGAGAGTTGACAGATGAGAATTCAAATGGACCTGAGAACGAATTATTGAATAATGCCCCAGTTCCAGGGTCTGAAAAGCTTATTTCCAGGGTTTTTTTCTTTTTTTAAATAATTGTTGGCTGCTTTTCCTGCTCTTAGTGACAGATCCTATATGAAAGTCTAATGCAGCTCAATCTCAGGCTGAATTCACTTGTGTGTTACATCACTGAGACTGCATGGAAAGGGTTGGAGTCACTGTGATATAAAACTCCAGCAGGGAGTCAGATCTATCAAACTTCATGTTTCCTGATAGCTGGAGCTGCCTAATAGATTGTTTGTTAAATAATTCAAGATGTTTTCATTAAGCTGAGTGATTGAGTCTTTTAAAGCCTTTCTTTTGTTCTTAAATCTCATCAGGCAGTTGGTTGTACCTGCAGAGCTAAGAAAATCTAACTGAAGGAATTATTACTGGAAGCTTTGGGAAGTTGTTAAATTAAACACTGTGCCACACCATGGAGGGATGGATTTGGGCTGGATCCTTGGATTTGTGTTCCTTTTTCTTCTGGTTTCCTCTAAGTGCTGCACTCTTCTATGTGCAGCTTCACAGTCTTTCTTAGGCTGCTTTAAATTCTCCTTCCTGCTTATTAAAGGTTTATGTTTTCTAAAGTGACTTTGCTTTTCCCCTAGTCTCCATTTCTCCCATTCTTGTCTATATATTGATATTGGATAACAAATATCATGTACTGTTTTTTAATCAAGAAATGTTGAGAAGAGGTAGTGGGAGTAAAATAGGACTCTTCAGGGTAATTCAGGAGGGACAATAATGATTTTTGCTGAGAAATAAAATCGCTGCAAGAATTGCTGCTTGTGATCTGAATAGAAATGTGATAGTACCTGAAATTACTTCATCGCTACTGCTGCTTCAGGAGGGATATCTATTAGCTGAGGATAATGACTTGCAAAAAAAAAAAAAAGGTGTACTTCTTTAAATTTCAGATTCCTATTGAATGGAATGTGTTAGCATTCTTAAAAAAATATTAAATGAATCTGTCACTATCAGGGAGAGAACAAAACAAGTGAAAGCAAATATAAGTCTTCTCTGACCATCATCACAGAGCATTTGGATAACGGGTTGGGTGGGAGGGGAGAGTCTTCTGTGCAGGGGGAGAAGGGAAAGTGCATTGTGCAGGCATCTCAAACAGTAACACAGAGCTGATTTACCATATGCCAATAAAACCAACAAATCTGGGGAATATCTGGCTCAGTTTGGTTTTATTTCTCAAACTCATCCATACTGAAAATGGAAGAAACTATCTCATCTACTGAAAAATAGAGAAAATTCTTTACAGCTCTGTCATGAGGATCAGGGTGGTTTATGATGAATGGAATACAGCATGAGGGGAAAATTTTACCTGCAATGCTTATTGTGGGAAGATTTTGCAAAGTTTTCCATCCAATTACTGATTTGGGAATGCAGGCAGATGAAATGTTGCTGTGTTAATGCACAGCAGATGGGAGAAGTCAGAAGCAGGTACAGAATGCTGAGTTCTGCTCCTTCCACCTCCATCTGCTCACAGTGTTTTGCTCCCATGGTGGTGTGTTTTTATCCCAGCAGAGGAATTGGCCCAATGGCTGGAGGTCACAGCCATTATTCCATATATTATGGAGAATATTTCCACATGGAAATGTCTCATTGAAAATACTCCAGTATCATTTAAATGATGAGACAGTGTTACTATTAGTGGTTGTATAGGGAAAATCCTCAAATTGGAAATGTTACTTAGTGACGAATGAAGTTAGGACAAACCAGTTATTCTTAGATTCAAACTCCTGTAATATATTGACCCCTGTTCCACCAGCCTGTACTTGTGTGTTGTTATTAAATCAGGTGCTGAATGTTGTTTATCAGAGTTAACCTTGCCTGGAGTGGTAATGGTGTGGTGTCTACAGAGCTGGAGCTGATTTATTATTCGTAGAGAAGCAGATCTCCAGGATAAGTTGACACAGTTGAGGTTTTGAGCTTTTCATTGATTAAAATTGAGTCAGGTGTCATCTTTTCTGGCAGGGGAGATGAAACTAAGAAATTGCCCTGTTCTCCAGCCTTCCTTCATTTCACCATTAGAGATTCTTCTGTGTTAGTTCTTTAGCTGAAGAGGTGAGAGACTAAATAAAATAAGAATAAACAATTTCCAATAGCAGGAAATTCAAGTGCTAACAAGCAGGTGAATCCAGAGAGCTGCTGAAATGCCAGGTATGGTTTGATAAAAGATTCTTGAATACTCATCATTGTGGTATGGAAAGAAAAGCTGGAGTTGGACAGCAGCTGTACACAGAGACACAAGACATGTCTAAAGAAGAAATGGAGTTCTTTTAAAAGGAATTGCAGAAAAAGCAAAGGAGAAAACCAAAAGCCTTCGCTGCTGTTAGTAATCAGATTTTGGTACTTCTAAATACTGGAATTCAGTAGGCTTTCGGGGAGGGTCTTGTGAGCATGCTCATAATCTAAGAATAAATGGATGGAGATGAAGAAAAAGCAGGAAAAGGCAGTGTCTGCCCCAGAGTTGTATGAAAGGTGAGCAGAAGTTGATGTTCATCACTGCCAGCAGGACTAAACTGGTTGTAGGGTGCAGTGTGCTCCCAGAGATGGATGGAGAGACTGTAACAAACAGGGCATAAAAATCCATTTCGTGTAGCACTTCTGTAATTTCTGCTTGCGTCATCCAAGTGAGACTAAAGGGGAAGTGATCACTTTGCTTTGCATGGTCTTTGAATCTTAGTTTTCAGTCAGGTTTTATGAAAATATGCTATTGGGAGAATAAATGAATACAATTATTGATTTGCATAACAGCTTGCACAGCAAGACTCTTAACCATCAAACCAGGTCTGTTCAGCTGTGCTGTAGGAATCACATCCCATTCACTTTGTTACTTTCATTTGTCTTAGAGGCAGATAAATCAATGCATCATTAAAACAGAAAGTATTTCTAGTTCAGATAGTATTTTTAAATTTTTTCTTTTGCATTTTAGCCATATTAACAGCATTTGTAAATTACTAATACCCAGAATTTGAAAAGAAAACAAAACCAAGCAAACAAACACCACACTCAAAAACCTGCTTCTGGAATCCAACAATAAAAATTTTGGAGAACTCTAATAAGAATCAGAATTTCTATTTATTTTATTTCTATTTTATTTTTATTTTATTATTTTAATAAATAAAATTATTATATTTCATTAGATTAGATTATATTACAGTATCATATTATAATATTATACGATTATATTATTATATTATTACATTATATTCTTGTATAATATAGTTATATAAAATTATTATGTTATTATACTATATAATTATATTTTATTTATATACTTATATTGGTTCTATTTTTACTAATATTTTATTTCTAATTTATTTTTACTTAATTTTATATAATTATATTTTATATAATTTAAATTTATTTAATTTAATTTATATATCAGGATGAGGGATATAAATTAGAGTTACCCCTCCCAATGCTCCCTCTTAACAGCAGTGCTGTCACTTGGACAATCACAGTGTGATGTGCATTACGGGCAAGTTTATGGGATAAATCTTGTGAATTCCAACAGGACGGGATGCGGGGAGCAAGGCAGGAGTTGGTGTTTGCTCAGCTGAGGTCTCGGCAGGGCGCTGGCCGAGCCCTGGGCACCGGGAGGTGCCGGGGATGCTCGGGATGCAGGAGGCATCAGGAGATGCAGAGCGCGATGCCAAGGTGCCACCTAGTGACAGCCGGCGGCAAACCGCGCCGCCAGGGACCGCGCTGCTGCTGGGCACCGCTCTGCAGAGCACGAACCCGGCCGCTGGCACGGCACTCACACGGTGGGTTTGTGAACCCGGCCACAGGCACGGCACTCACACGGTGGGTTTGTGAACCCAGCCACAGGCACGGCACTCACACGGTGGGTTTGTGAACCCGGCCACAGGCACGGCACTCACACGGTGGGTTTGTGAACCCGGCCGCTGGCACGGCACTCACAGGGTGGGTTTGTGAACCCAGCCACAGGCACGGCACTCACAAGGAGGATTTTTAAATCCAGCCACAGGCACGGCACTCAGAAGTCGGGTTTTTCTGAAAATGGTTTGCACTCCACTGAGCTTGTGTTAGTGTGGGACCATGTGCTCAGTGCCCTGGCTCTGGGTTTGCTGTGCCAGGGCAGGCACTGCCCCTGCTGCCTCTCGACTCACCCCAGCTCCCCAAAATGTGGGTTTGGTCAGTTTGATGCAGTGGTGCTCTCATCTGGCAGAGGACAGATGTAATAATGGTAGAAGAGAAGCTTTTTGAATATAGAGCATTTGAAGTTTTGATTTTTAAAACAACCTAGATTCATTGAAACTTGTGATTATTTGTAGGATTTTTCCTGTTCATTATTGAAAGAAAGATGTTATTTTAAAATTCCTGCTTAAAAATATCATAAAACGTCTGGGGTTTATTGTTGGTAATTTTTTTTTTTACTTTTGCAGGGAAAGTACCAGTTTGACAGAGACTGAAATGAGCTGCCACGTGCAATGGTCTGTGTTTTTTGCTGATAATAGATGTGGTTTGCTTAGAGAGAGTCAAATCTGGGAAAAATCACATCTGAGGCAGTTTAATTTTGTTCCAGAACTAATCTTTATTGTGGGTTAAGTGGGAGTGTGCAGTGAAAGTGTCTTATTGGCCATATTAGCACAAGTGTAGAGGAAAATATTCCTGTCTGTATAAATGTCAGATGATGGGAGCTTTTACAGGATAGAATTTTGACATCTGAGAGTTCAAGTCAGCAAAGTCCAGCACATCTCAGGTTCCTCTGGTAAATGGCTGTAACCACCCTCTTCTTATTTACTTAGCAGAGAACAGGATGTGCTGATTGTCAGTGCACTTCCCAAAAGTGGGAGTGTGTACAAAAGGGGAGATGGCTGAAGGGGTGATTGGTTAAATGTCCTCACATCACAGAGCACTTGGATATTCTTCACGTGAAGCATGTGAACACTCTGCTGGGGAAAGGTCAAAGCATTTGCTTGGAGCATTTTAGCAGGAATCTCTGAGCCCCAGAATAAAGATTTGTGGGAACCTGTTTAAATAGACACATCTGTGTTTGGATATTTGAAACAGAAATGCAAATTATATGCAATAATTAAGAAAAATTTGCAATTACCACACGTGGGGATTCTGGCAGTCTGACTGTATTAAGGATGAAGACCAAACAGCTGAAAATAGTGGGATATTGATCTCCTCCCTTGGCTGTTTGTGTCCTTCCTCGGGAGCTGTGAAGGAAGTATTTGTGCTGAGGGACAGATTGCTTCTGAGGAGATGGCTAAACATCCATTTAATGCAGAATACTATTAAAAAAATGCAGGAAGAAATAAGCTCCCCAAAGCAATCTGTAGTATTGATGCTTTTAAAAAAGGAAGGGGTTATGAGAGTAATTGAAGCAATTGCAAGTTCTGCCTGTTGCTCATCAGTGTTTTCCAATTTACATCCTAAGAAAACTGCCAGTAATTTCCTGCCTAAGTAAGATGGAAAGTGTTGTTAAGAGCACAACAGTGGTTGTTCTTGGTGAGAGTATTGTGCATGATGTTTTATTCCAGTGGGGCCAGATATTATGAACATTTAAGAACTAGCAGATGTGCAAGGATCTTTATTGTGGTCCTAAATTTCCCCAAATGTAATGGCTTGTTGGAAATTTCCATTTTTGCCTTTAATAACCTCTAATAAATATTCCTCCTAAGTTTTTCTCTAAATCGGTTTTGAACCTGCACATTTTTTGGCATTTGAAGTATTTTTAATTCTGTCTTTTGATCACTCTGCTGTATGGGGCTTCTCTCTCCTTGGGGAACTTAAAAGTTTTTTACTACTACAATTTTTGCCACTGTTTTATTTTAAATTTATACACAACAGTGGAAGAAATCTGCTGGTTTTTCTTCTATGTATACAAAAAGCCATAGCAGAATAATTCAGAATTACAGTCTGTATCTAAGTGTCTGTTTAATGCCACATGATTTTTGATTATGTAAAAGCCACTGAAAACTCTCCCATGAGTGAGTTGCCAGTGGAATGTTTATGGTGAGTTATAGCTGTTACTAATGCCAAATATTGTCAGAGTAAACTGTGGGTTTGATTAAACAGTTCTATAATGATGCTATCAAGGCCTCAAGCATCTGAAATATGGAAAACAAATGTGTGAAAGTACCAGCAAAGAGAAGAGTAAAACTGTGAGGCCTGAAGTAGATGTGCCAGAGTGTGGGTGTTTGTTATTTCATCTTCATTAATAAAACACTTCATGAGCACAGCAACAAAATGTGAGTCACTGACATGACGGCAAGGAAATGGGACTTGAAAGAAATTGAAATCTGATCCAAGAATCCCCAGACAACAGGAATGGGTTGTGATGTTCTTTTACAATATGGGAGAGAGCTTGAAATACCTGCTTTGAAACTTTTTCGTTTTATAAATGGAGTCACAACTCTAATATTGCTGGAAAATTCCTTACCTACAACTGGGCAACAGATCTAACTCCCAAATGAATGTTTAAACCAACAACTGGTGAAGCGAAGGATTAACAGAGGAGTTTCAATAAATGGGGTGTAGAGCAGTGAGATGAGACTGAAAACCAGAATTACCCCCTTGGAGAGGGAGTTTGTCCCAGGAAGACAAGCTCACGTGGGCTCCAGCTGCACCTCGAGCAGTGCTTTGGCTCTGGGTCAGTGTGAGGGTTTTCAGGTGAAAACATCAGCGGAGAAGAGAAATAAATACACAGGGGAAAACCACATCCGTGTGCCTCACAAGTAAACATTTTCTCTGTTACCTCCACTGACATAAATATCTGAAGTGTTGAAAATCCATTCTAGTATTCACAATGCCTGTTTGCTCATTAAATGAATTCATTCCTACAGAATACTGGGATGAATAATAAATATTGAATTGAACTCCTGGTAGCATCATATACTGTGGCTAATCTTCCCCCTCAGCTCACTGGGAGAGTGCAGGTGTAAATGTTAATTAAACTTAAGTCAAATTATCTTTTTAAGCTGTCAGAACAAGTTTTTCCTCTTTCAATCAAACAACACTGTTTTCATCTTTTTAGTACAAAATATAGAATTGGTGTTTTTAAATGTAAAAGGTAATATTTTTATTTATCAATGAAATTATAATAATTCTTTACCCTAACTGGGGGAGAAGAGTCAATGTTTTGACAGAAGTCTTAATAGGTGCCACACACACACAAAAAAAAAAGGCAAATATTTTCAATTTTTTATTATTATTTCCTGCTTTCTGCTTTTTCAAATCAAGCTCCATGCAGAAATCTATTGTTTGCAGCACTTTATTTAAAGACAGAAGGTCAGCTGACCCATTTACCGCCTGTATCCTTTGGATTTTTTATATTTATAATAGAATTATGGACAGAAAAGAACTTGCCATGTAACAACATATATCTAGTGTCAGGGTTTAGGTGAGTTTAGGTGACTTTTTCTCCGTTTTTTGTAGGGCAGGTGCAGCATTATCACCATGAGCTGGGCTGGGGCTGCTGCTGCTCTGGGAATTGTCCCCCAGGGTCAAGGGACACAAACTCACAGTGCCAGCACAGAGCACTTGAATCCCAGAATTTTCCCAGGCACAGAAAACTCCCAGTGTTGCTTTTCAGGGGAATTGCTCTGAGTGTTCCCTGCACAGCTCCTGGAGCTGGATCTGTTACAGCCCAAGGTCCAGGCCAAGTGCAGCCCAGCAGGATTGGGAACATCCCACTGGAGAGGGGGAATTTGAGTGCTGTGCCTGCCTCAAGCATTCTTCAATCCTAAATATTCAATATTTAAATATATTCCGAAGAGTAGAAGCCCTGTTTTTCTTTACCTGCCTCTGTGTGTGAGAAATGCCCCTTTTGTGTGTGATTTTGGTGAATGACCCCAGCAGCAGATGTTAACTTTGATGAAGTGTTTGTGAAAGACACATTTGTAGCCTTCAGGTGTTATGTCTCTAATACCTTAAAAATATTTTAAGGCTACACTGTGTGCCTGCTGTTAATGTTAATTTCTGGAGTCTTTTTATCTTTTCTCCCGGGTCCTAAATATGTCTCTATGAATTCCTTTAGCCCTGAGCTGACATCTCTCTTCTTCTCAGTTAAAAGTACATTTATTCACTTGAAAGAATGGGGACAGAGCCATTGTCACATACGTATTTCCTATATTCTCTCATTAAAACTCAGGTAGAAGCCAGGCATGTTTGGATATTCTCTATCCTAGCATGTAGCCAAGGGCCTTTTACTGCTCTATACAAATTGCACAGCTTTTATATGTTATAGGAAAAAATATCTTAGATAAAAAAGTGATTTGTTGCATCTATGCAACTGGGCTCTGTGCAAGGGCAGCCAGTGCTTCTTGTTTTATGGAAATATGGCACTAAATCTTCCAAGTTCTCATTAAGACTACTGAAAGAACTGTTGTGGTTCACACTGTGGTGATGGGTCACTGTAAAAAGGAGTCATGATTGGTGATTTTTGTGGTATTTGTGGTCATCTGGAAGAAAGTAGAGCCATTTAGAGAACAAAGCCTCTGTGCTCTTGTGTGTCATGAAATCCTACAAACCCATGGGTGTCATCTCTCCACACCTGTTAACCAGGTAACCCTTTTGGTCATGATTTGGGGTTACAAAAAGTAAATTACTCTTCATGACAAAACCATGGAATGACTATCCAGTCTCAGGGATGCTTACATCTCAGAATTCCACCCATTTGAGCCATCAATACACTGGCAAACGGCATCTCTTCCCTCAGGTTCATCTGTGTGAGAAGTGTTTTATGAAAAAGCAAATGTTGAAAAAACAGCTATTTGTAAAGGACCTAAGATGCATCTGCTCTGCTTTAGGGTCATGGGCTTTGTTCAAGTGGGCTTGTGATCTGTTTTCTACTCAGGGTTCAGTCTTTCTGAATATTTCCCCTTTCCTGAGGCCTCTGCTAGGAAGTGCTTTTTGAACAGAACAAGGCAGATGAACAGTTTACAACTTCATTCATTGAGCCAGATAAGGCAGCTTTCCATACTTGTATTTTTCCCCTTTTAAAAGTAAGTTGGAATTAATATTTTATTTTTCATAGGAAGAGTTATATGTGTCCCTGAGCCAAAACTAACAACCAAATCTGATGAGGGAGAGCCCTTCTGCTTTTAAAATGCTGGTCTCAGCGTTCTGGGTTGTCCAAGGCATGTGTTAATGCAGAGGTATTTGCTCTCTAGACCTGCAGGCATCAGGAGAAGTTCTGCTTGATAATCAGAGCACAGTGTCAGTGTTTCCTGCACATCCTTGTGTTATCTGTGCATTATTAGCAGTTTCTGAGCTGGTGCATGACTGATTTCTCTGTGCATCTGATATCCATGTGCTGCTCTGCCCACCCCATCCTGCTGTGGAGCAGATGCTTATTCCTCTCTGCAGCACCCGAGTCACAAAGATGGCATTTGCCAGGATTATCCCAGGTTCCTCTGAAAAGCTGTGGAATTAATTAATTTTCTTTGTTTAGGAAGCTGGCCAGTGCATAAAGAACAGGGTGAAATGTCCCATTAGCACTTGTTTAGGAGTTGTAAGACAAACCCCTCTGCACAAAAAGACCAGCCAGTTGTGGTGGGAAGTTCCAGCTGAAGGTACTAGAAGTGTACAGAGCACATCTGAAATGAATAGGCTAAATGGAAAGCAGGCAAAAACAGATTAGTAAAGCAAATGGTGGGATTTGTGTTTCTCAAAAGGGAATGTAGTTAAATTCCCGTGCCTCCTTTACAGAAGTGAGCCACAGACAGAAAAGGTTCTGGCACAGACACTGGCTTATCAAAGACTCTGCTTTTTTGGTCTGGCTGCTGCAGCTTCAAAAATCTTATCTGTAGCTGCAACCCAACAGAACCAAACTAAGGCAATACAATGTTTGACTGGGTTTGCAAAGGCCTGGATTTCGTGTGCTCTGTCCAAATAAAGACATCTCTCTTTGGCCTTTGTCCCATTGTGAATGATATAACTGAAAGGGAGGAGTAGAAGTGAAGTGGCTTTGCAGAGGTCCTGTTCTCACATATGGATGCCCTTTCATCTGGGCTCATCCCCCTGAGATTTTCTGTTTTAATTAATTCCTGAGCTGTCTGAGGAATGGTACTGTAAATGGAAGTGAGTTAGCTGAAGTTCAAATCCTAGGAAAACCTAGATTTTTAACATCTTTTTCCACTTCAGCTGCAACAGTATCTTTATGCTATCATGTGGTCTTTGTGTACAAAATCTTGAAAACTTCCTTTATTTTCCCAGGATTAGACAGGGGAACTCAGGTTTCTCAAACTCTCATCTCCAAGTAAAGTGTTTGCCTGTCCCAATGTTGTTATTAGTGTGGTTTTTTGGTCTGTCCACCCCCAGGTTTGGCTGTAGTAATGTAGAATGTACTCCCCAGAATGAACAACTCTGAAATTCCCAGTAATCAGAGTAAAATCCTGTCATTTGACTTCTAACAGCAAGATCTGGTTTCACCAGTTCTGGTTAGCTGTATTAGCAGGTTGGCATAATTTCTACAGGGAAATTTGCTGTCCCCTTAATGATAAATGGAGCTGCTCTCCCTTTACTTAACATGTTCTCCCTGGGGACTATTATGGTGTCAACAGCATTTTGAAAAATTGCTGCAGAAATAATGAGGACAGGGAAGTGTGTTTGTGCCCATTTCATTCATCCACTTCTGTCCCTTTTTCACTTACTCTGCTGCCCTCTCAGTCTTGTCTGCGGCACTTAAAGGAAAGTGCTAGAAGATTTTTTTCCAGTGGTATTTCCCCTGTCTGGTTTTGCTTAGAAATACCAGTTCAAGGTCAGATTAATTGGGATGGGGAGGAAAGATTTTTGTTTCTTGATTTGTAAGAATTTGCACCTGATTATTTTACAGAGCATTTATTTTCATGTGTTGGGTAACCTCTAAATGCTCAGTGCCATCAATTCTGCCAATTGTTCCTCCTTACAAGAGGAAATCACAGAAATGTAACAAGGGAGAAGGAATATGTATTTTCTTTTTGGCCAAACAAAGCAATGCAAATGCAAGATCTTCTTTTCTGAATGTGATGGTGCTTTTTGATAAGACAGAGACACTGTGTGAGGGTCATGTGTATCTTTTTAAAGAGCTTTTTTTGGGCCACTTTAATATTCTGTATTTTTTCAGAACTTTGAAGATTTAGGATTGAGTCCAAGAGCCACAGACTTTCCCAGTGCATGTTGTGCATATACTTAACCTTCAGCTCAGACCCTTTTCCCTCTCTAAGGCCTTCCATTTCAAGCCTTGGAGCTTGTGTTCTGCATATCCCCTATGATCCAAAAAAAGTGCTTTGCTCCTTTTTATGATGCATGGCTCCTGTTTATCCATCACAGTTGTGTTCCAGTAAATCAAGAGTCAGCTGTGGGAAGAGTTTGCTCTCCTCAGGCTCTGTGCCTGTGCTGTTCCAATGCCTGGTGTGCAGCTGGGGATCATTGGGATGACTGGCAAGGGGCTCTGGGGCTCTACAAGCTCCCCAAAAGACACTAATTTCTGATGGCTGACACAGTCTTACAGCAGATTACTAAAGTTATGCAAAATTTGTCACTACGTTGTGTAAGGAGTACGGAGAATTTTTGTTTTGTAGAGTTTTCTACCTGAAGAGCTTCAAATCATTTACTTGAAATCAAAAGATTGACTCATTTGAAAAGGGGATAAGAGCAATGCTGTGGCACAGCGAGCCTTTAGCAGGGGATATTGGAATGCAAACCTTGATGCAAAGACCCCTGCAGCCCCTGGGGTTGGGGTGCTGGGTGGGTGGATGGGGCTGCAGTGGGAGCAGTGCACACTTCAGGGGTGGGGAGGACACAGGCAGGTCACCTCAGGCTTTCCAATTGCATGAGAAATGATGTATTTTAAAGACAGTGTGTTCTCAGCTCAGGGGTTTGATTTGTTCTTTCAGTGTGTTTGTCAGAAGGTGAGCACCTCAAGAAAGGGCTGTGGGCTCTGCTGTGTGTGACTGACAGCATCATTCCCGTGCTCTTGGCCCTGCAGATGTGGAGCAGTGCCTGGGAGCTGGCAGCAAATGTCAGCATCCCCAGATGTGAGATGAGACTTCCCAGCTGCTCCCTGTGTGCTCAGGTGTGCTGCTTATCCTGGGAGCAGCACAAGGGAATGGAACACTCTGGAGCTGCACTGTGGTGATCACAGCTCCAGGTCTGTGAGTCTGGCTGGCCACTCTGGGGTTAGCCTGAGAGATACTGCAAGCATCAGAGACATCATTTCATGGTTGTTGGTTTTTTTGATTGGGGTATTTTTTTTTAATTATTAAATTGGATAAAAGTAAGCGCAGATTCTCATGTTTTAAAGACACTGACAAGTGTTGTTGTACCACTGACCCTAATGAAGCATGTTACACTTTTACCTTTTCAAGGCATGTCACTATTTCCCAATGTCAAACATAACCTTTATAACCAGTAGACAAAGTGAGGACCTTGTAAGACTGGTTATTCTCACCATGCAAATTTCAGAGCCCATTAACAAAATTAGCAATGCAAAAAGGCAAAGTTCAAGGTAAGAAAACAATCCAAGCTTTTCCAAAGGTAAAACTTTGTGTTATTGTGGTCCAGCTATGTGCATAATATTTTTTCTTTGGCTTCTTTTCTCCCTTTAGAATACATTGACATAGAATAGAATGCTATTTATCTAGAAGAAATCAGCCTTTTAGAAGAGAAAGTAATTCTTAGGACACTGTGTTTTGCTTTTTAGAAAGCTATGATTTCCAATCCATTGCAATATTAAAATAGGCAGCTATTTAGTAGTTTAAAGTGGTGAAAGAAAAGAGTTTGCTCTTGAATAGGAGCATTTATGATTACAGAGGTTTTTTTTTTGTTTTTTTTTTTTTAATATGAGGAGGGAACATGCAGGGGAAAGAGAATCCCAGCTTGCAGAAATTGAACAGTTTTCAGTGAGGACAATTATGTTTTTAATTTCCATCCACTGGCAGCCTTATTATTGTAATAAGGCCATGACAAGGGTCTTTAACCAGTGCACCTTCAGCTTTTGTCTTCAGTCATCACTGAAGTCTGATTTTGAAATTACATTCTCCTTTTACAAAGGCTTCATTCTCTGAAGATACTTGAACGTGCTGAAAGGATTGTTGAAATTTTGGATACCACAATGAATTAATTATGGTGTGTAGGACTTGCTGTGATGGTGCTGCTGCTGAGGCTCTGTTCTGAGCTGTTCCATTGTTAGTCTCTGTTTTTTACTGTTTTATCAGTTGTCATTGTAACTTCATCTTGTAAACACTTCAGAGTGGTGAACTTATCTCGGTTTTGGGGCTTGGCACAACTGGGTTTTGATTCTTGAATGAAATAAGACACTAAAAGACCCAGAATGTTATCAGAAGACACAGATGATCATTTTAAGGATTTTTTGCACTTGCTTATTCATACTTTTATTCACTTGCTCTGCTCTATAGGTGCTGAGTTTTGGATCTCTGCTGTGGCATCTCTGGACCTCTCTTCTGATGATTCACCATATTCCTGATCAAATTTGTTTTCCTTCTTTCTAGTCAGCAGTTCCAGGCTGTGTCTGTACCTCTCATTGCTGTGCCTCTGTGTCCAACTCTGGCTCTCTTTCCCAAAAATTGCCTTTAGGGAGCTGAAGGGAGCCAGGGCTCCCATCAGCTGCCTGTTCCCAGGGCTGACCCATCCGTGTTGCGTCACTGCTCAGTCCTCAGTGCTGCAGTCCCTGACATCTTCATGGGCTCTGCTGGCCCTGCTCTGCTGTGCCAAGGTCTGTGTCAGACTGTGAGGCCCCAAACTGGGCACGTGTTTGGGTTCACAAGTTCTGGACCCAAGGAAAGGATCATTTCTCTCAACCTCCGTCTGGACAAGTCCTCTGACACCCTCCTAACAACCATGAAAACACTGACGTTTACTTTGCTTGCCAGTCTTTAGCAGCCCAGCCTAGTCATGCACAGTGACCATTCCCAGAATCATAGGACACTTCACTTTTTTATTTATTAAATTTTTTTTAGTATTTTTTTCTATTGAGACAGTTTCAAGTCCCAGCAGATGTTGGAACGCTTGAGATGTGGACCCAAGAGCTCAGGGAGGAAAGTCAAGTAGAGGTGATCTTTAATCTTCCAGAGATGGCTTTCAAGGTGGTGTCAGCCCCCATGGAATTCTGAGGCTGCAGCACTCTAGAGATCCTTCTCAGGCTCTGGAAGAATCCTCTCCTGTGAGCTCTGGGGTTTGTGCAGACTCTGAGAACACCTGGCAGCATCTTTGCTGGTGTGAGTGGAGGGTCTCCCTTGCACTGACTCCTAGAGGCAAAGCACAGAGTAACCCTCAGATTCAGAAATGTCTTTCTCAACTTAGTTCCTCCACTCTGTGCATTTTAGGCAGAGCTACCTGGCAGTGTGGTCCTTATTTCTAGGTTAAGATGTTCTAATAAGCTCAGGTAGGAGGATAAATAAAACCAAGTAGCCAGTTCAGTTCTGGGTGCCCCAAGGGGTTTTTTAGTGGTTCATCAACACCAAAAAAAAAAAGTGATTATTTATGGAAAGTCTGTGTGCACATTTGTGTATGGAAGTAAACTAGTCTCATATTATTCTGTGCATGGGGAATTGGGTGTGGGTTAGGATTTGAAAGTGGATTTTGTGTCTTTTAGCAAGTGACAAAGAGAAAATTTGTTCTAGTGACAAAGAGAACATTTCAGCAACGTATTAATACAAGCTTTAAGTCCTTCTGTGTATTTTTTTTGCAGTAAAAGAACAAAGTTAATGAAGGGAAGTAATCTTTGGGCAGAGACTGAAAAAGCTGATATGATGCAATGATGATATTCTGCATTTGCTTTTTTTTGGTGAAGTTGTGTTAAGTTAATACCTTCAGGCTCAGAAAGATGCTCTGATGCCTCTCACAATGTCCAGAGGCTCTGTGTTTTTAAAAAAAATCAGATTTATATTATTGATTTTGGGAAGTGTCAAGTTGCCATATTGCAAATACAGAAATAGTCCAAGCCTGTTTAGTTCTGCAAACAGCACCAAAACTTTTTTTTATTTAGAGATGTGGGAGCTCTCAGCTAACTTCCTTTTTTTTCTCCCCTCATTGTAATACTTGTAGTTTATCTCTGTTGTTTACCTACATAACATTCACGTGGTGCCAGAGGTTGTGGCACCACTGCTGCTGTTGGTGTGGTGTAGTAAAGCAATAAAGGACAAACCCTGAATGGCAGAATCTAGCCTTGCATTACTTGCAAACTCACACCAAGGAGCTCTTGGAGCAGCTGAGCAGGGAACGTTGGCACTGCTGCTCTGCTCTCTCCCTGTCAAGAAGCAGCTTGACAAAAACAAAAGGGAGATCTGCAAACAAAGCATGGCATTCCTGACATGGCCTCAGCAATTTTTGATCTTCATCTGTGACAAGTCTTGTGGGAGCTGATGCCCTGTGAAGGCTGCCCTAGAGCAGAGGCTGGACAGAGTTAATGTGTCTCTGCAGTGCTGCTGTGAGGCTGCAGAGGGGTGGCAGCTGTGTGTGACCCCACAGGAGCTCTGCAGGGCCCCCCTCAGCACAGCCACCAGGACGCGCGAGGCCTTGGCACACCCCGCTGGAGGCTTCCATCACTGCTGCCTGGGGTCTGTGGGACCTCATTCCAGCTCAAACCCAGCTGCTCTCCTTGTCCCAAAACTGATGCCTTTGGAGCTACTTAAAAACACAGGGCAGACAGAATTAAGGGAATAAAAAGCAGTTCTGTTCATGGAAGGGTCTTCAGGTACATTTAGGGCAGATGAAGCCCCCCAGGGGCTACACCCATAAAATGGATCACGGATTTTCATCCTTTTATAACTTTGGTCCATTTGCATATTGGGGGTAAATCTTCCAATTACAGCTTCAGCTAATGAAGTCATTTACCCCAAATTTTCTCCCCCAACTCACTTTTGTTTCCATCTCTCAGGGCCTGAGGCAGTGAGGTGTCCTTGATTGCCAGGCCTGGAGAGGAATTGTTGTGTCTGCCCAAAATGGGAAAGCAGCAGCTCACACTGTGTGTGGAGTTTAGAGTTATACACTAAAAACTGCAGGATGACAAATACATGAAAGATATAAAAGCTAAAATCCTAAGGCATCATTGCCCCTGATGCTGTTGAGAGACGTGAGGTGTTTGCTGTGGAGAGATCAGCCTGGGAGCAGCTTCTCCATCCCCTGCACACACCAGCGGCCACTGGGCCCTCACAGAACAGAGCTCAGAGCAGATTGAAGCCACTGCTTTGAAAGTGCAAAGTTGAAAAAGCATTGCAGCTTCCTGCAATTAAACATGGATGAATTAATTATAGTGGGGAGAAATCCATCCACTTCACAGTTTTAGGAATGATTTTTAAATGTGGAAAAAGATGTTAATCACCACAGTAGTGATATTTGGGAGCCTTATTTAGTGCTGCTGGCTGTCTGGATAAACAATACTGCACAATGTTTGTCTCTCAGTCCATCACTCAGTTGTTCTCACTGTCTCTTTCTCTCTCTTTTCCCACAGTGTGATATTTTGGTGTTTCAAATCAAAGGCTCTCACTTCTTTCAGTGTGAACATTTAAACTATGCCAAATGTATATTTGCCTACTAAATACCCCAATTCTCACAGAATAGAATGGCACTGTATTGTTTTCTAAAGAGCATTTAAAAATGCACTTTAATTTCAGGAGAAATCAGCCAATTTTGATATGAGTCCATTGCATATATAGACCCAGATTTGTTCTCAGTGTACCTGCCCTGCCTTACCCAACCTTATTGTCCTCTAGGAATGGTAGAACTTTTCTTCTCTTACCTTTCTCATAGCAAAGTAAAATAATTTTGCCTTTATTTTATTTCTTTCCCTGCAGCTTATGAATTATGAAAGCAAAAGGATATAGCAGTAGTTGTCTCCCCAAAATTCCAATTTTTCAGCTTTCTGGACTTCAAGAATGCTGGGAGATCAGCAAATAGTGTTTGCTCGAGTTTTCTTTACTCTGTCTGCTCTTCTAAGTCTAAATATGGAATATAAATCCATGATAAAATTCAAGTCCTTGGATTTAAATTAAAGGTTCTATAGTTGGGGAAGCTGAATACTCTGCCAGGTATCTTTCTTTTCAGGTGCTGGCCCATGTATATTATGAATTCTTTCTCCTTTCCAAGTGGAATTTATTATGTAGTGGCTGGAATTGGTGACCAAGAGATTTCCTCTTGTTATTAATGTAACTAGAGAGTATTTCCACGGATGGGACCATAAATTCTTTCAAGCCATTAAGACACATGAGTAGGATCTTTCTGGAAAGACAAAACACGTACAAGGAATTCTTAGCAAGAAGCTAAAGCAGATGAAAAACCCCCAAACCAACAAATTGTAAAATATGATGGCAGCAATTGTTGTCTGCTAAAACTGAGAAACTGGAAAAGATGAATCCAAGTTAAATTTTGATTTCTGAGGCAGGATTAATATAATTCTATGGCAAAACAGGATTTCCAACTCTTTGCAATGAAGCTCTCAGCAAACTGGCAACACTTTACCCAGCAAATGCAGTAACTGCCCACTTTTCTGAACAAGGCAGTATCCAGATGTACACCTTCCATCTGCACATGTATCAGCCTGCCCTTCCTTTTAAAGGTCTTTTTTTCCCCCTTTTTTTCCTCTTTAAACTTTCAAGCAGGGGAACTGTTAGCAAGATGGATCTCTAGCAAAGTATGTTTAATAATGTGCAATATAAGGAAATATTTAATTGGCACTGCTTTTTAAAATGCCTGGCAGTCTCCAGACATTAATTTGGCAAATGCCTAAAGCCTGAATAATATTTCTCCAAGTACTTTAAAAGCCTAGGGGACACAATAGGAAGATCTGGGTCATTAAAATAGTTAACTCAATGTTTTAGTATTTGAACAGTAACAGAGCTAAGGTAGGACTGAAATGCGAGGATCTTTTCAAAGTATCTCTGTCTCATTTCCCTTTATAGCCTCATGCAGATGCTAATCCATCATGTTATTTTGTAGGACCTCGGAAAGTTTAAAGGTTGTTTAGTTGGTGGAAGTGCTCAGGGTGATTACTTCTGGTTTGCTTATTCTGCACTTTTTTTATAAAACAGTAACATTTTATGCCCAGTAAGCTCTATTACTCCTCATTTGTTTGTAATGCTTCACGTCACACGCAGGTGCCAGGTACCTGGGTTATTATTCATTTTTGAAAAATGCTTAGTGCTGTTCCTTGCCCTGCCTCCTGCAGCAAACAGGCTCTGATTGATGGTGCTCAGCCCCTGCAGCTCCCTGGGCTGGGGCTGCCAGTGCCCCTGGCACAGCTCCCCAAAAACACCCCCCACACACTGCTCCTGGGCAGCCTGAGCCAGAGTCTTCTCACCTGGATGGATTTTGGGAGTCACGGGTGTATTTTTATTTAGTATTTATATTTATCTTAACATTACACTATAATATTAACATATATTAATATTGGTTATATTTAACATTTTTATGTAGGTGTCATTTATAATTCAAGTCGCCAAAATTTTTCATTAAAGGATTTATAGGAGCATTATCTATGATATAGAACATATTTATTAAATTAAAGAATGCATTTTATAAGTTTTAGCTGGGGAAGTGTAATGCAGTTTATTAGATCATCTTAACAAACTCCAGATCATGTAATCCACCAAGTAGGTGTTTCTTCTTTAAGCCATGAAAATAAGCAGTGATGGGCATTGATGACAGTCACTAAGCTGAGACTCTAACTATTGATTACCTCTCTTGCTGTGATGCAGAAAGGGTTGATTTCCCCACCACCCTGCAGCAAACACTGCAAGCTGAGCCCCAAAACTGGAGCTGTGAGTGTGTTATGAGAGTGAATCAATAACTGGGATGGAAACAACTCCTGCTCTGGGGTCGAGGCCAGGGCCTGGACAAGCTGTAAACATTAGGCAAGAGAATTTATTTCTTTCTTTAGCAGAGCAGCTGCTGCTGCAGGGAGCAGAGTGAGGTCTTCTTTGGCATTCCTGAGGAAGACACTCACAGGTGCTGCTTGTGCCTCCTTGTGTAAAGGCACCTGTGGTTAAATTTTCAATGCTGAATCCATTAGACTTCATTAGGGGGATGGAAAGTTTTGAAGACTCAATGATCTCTGTATTTTCAGATGCTGGGGGAGGTAATCTTAAACCTCATTGCTTTATTCAAGCTGTTGTTGTAATGGTACAAAGCTTTTTGCTCTCCTTGTCTTACAGTAGTGCAGAAGTTTAAGGAGTGATGACAGGTTAAAATGGAGCAAGGTCAAAAGGTGAATTATTGCTCCAAAGAATGATGTAGATTTGGTATTAACTTGTCATCTCTGTTCCTTCCAGTGATGCCACTTTCCCTAAAGCCTCAAAGCAGTGTTTTTTGCTGAGCTGGTTTATGTCACTATGTGACATTGGAGTGGCTGGACACACCATTCCATGGGCAGCCTGGCAGGAGGGCTGGGCTCTCTGCTGGGTGTCCATGGGGAAGTCTGGGGAGAAGAGGGGAGGATGGGCTGCCCCATGCCAGAGACAGGCTGTTCACATCAGCTCCTTGCATACCAGGTGATGCCTAAAGAGGCTGACCTGGAACAGAGGCTGGACAGGGTTAAAGGAATAAAGTAGGGATTTTTTAAAGGCCTTCACAGCATACATCTTGGGCAGTACAAGAGCCTGGCTGTGGCTCTGCCCAAGATGGACTCTGAGTCACGAGTTTTCAAACTTTTATAAGTTTTGGTCCATTTCCATACTGGGTTAATTGTCCAATTACAGCTCCAGGCTCCCAAGTTGCTCTCCTCCATTCCCTGTTGTTTGCACTTTTTGGGCCTGGAGCTGCAGTGCTGTCCTTGGTTCTGGGCTGGAAAAGGATTGTTTTGTCTGACTGAACTCTGAGAACTTGCTAACACTTTGTATGAAGTTCAGAGTCACACACTAAGGCAGTACAGAATCTGGAAAACATGAAAGCTGAAACTTAAGGCATCACAGGGAACTCTCCTTGCTGTAGGGTTGAGTTCTAGTCCTCTTTACTGTGTTATCACATGCTGTTTAAATAGGGGTTGTTCAGTTTACTCTTTTATTTTATTAGGAAGAATACAGACAAAGATGTCACCTGCTAGGAACAATCATTGGCTAAACTGATGTGTAGGGACCCACAGGATCTCATTTAGCCTCTTGTTCTTCCAAGGTGACTGGGTTGGTACAGTCACCTCTACAGTGTCTCACCTGTGGGCAGACACTGATTGAGGGGTCATGAAAACATCTGTACCAGCAGCTGCCAGGAGAGAGGGAGGGGAAAACAGGAAAGAGACTGAGGATGTGTGGGGTTCTGGGTTAGGAGTTTTAATAATTTACATTTTCCTCAACTAGGCATGGTCCCAGGCGTGAAATGAATAGAAAAACCACTTGCAGTTATTGGGCAATGCATGAGCAAGAGAGCAGAGATTTTTGTCCTTAATTCTAAAGCAGTTCTACCATTTTAGGGTGTGTTTATATGATTTACTATGAGACATAGGAAGAAAAAAAATAGGGAAATGTTCAGGCCTGGCTCCTGAGAGGGAACAGACTTGCATTTAGACCCCCTATTTCCAGTAGCAGTACCTCAAAATTCATTAAAAAAGCTGGGTTTGATGTCTGTAGGTGGAACCTGAGCATGGTTCTCCTTTGAAGAGCTGAGGAGCAGCAGTGCAGCAGCTCAGGCCATTGGCTGAGGCTTCCCCCTGCTCTGTGTGCAGTGGAACCTGCTCAAGTGAGTCACTTGCAACCAGGGAATACATATTGTGGTCATATTTCACCCGATGATGAACTTAATCAGTTAGGGGAAGAATCTTAACTAGGGCTTTCCAACAGTTTTATTTTTTCCAAGTGGCAATCAGGAGCTCTAGCTAATTTATCTGCCAGTTTGGGGTACTGAATCCTTGCATGCATTTCCTTCTGGTTCTCAAGGTAGTGAAACCACTGAACCCTTCAGGATTAACAGTCTCTTGTCATGAAGGGAGACACCCACACTACCGCTGCCCTTGTGATTAGCCATGGAGAGCCAGAATTCCCAAGGCAGCAGGGATTTCAATAGATTTTCCTGAGCAGAGGAGAAATGATGCCTATCAACACAATTGCTTCAAGGATTTTTAGAAAGGGATGTTTGCAAAGGGATCCATTAAATGGGTAATTCTTAAAGCCCAATTCCTCCCCAAAGTGCAGTTTTGCAGGCAGAGTGTGTTTCACTCTCATGTCACACAGTGGATCCTCCTGAACCCAGCACTGCTGGATGTGGTGGCTCACCTGACCACCAGCCTGTGTCATCATAACTGGCACTCACTCAGCACCCAAAATAGAAATGAACTCATGGCTCCCATGTCCCAGAAGCTCTGCCACACTGTGGAGCACTCTTGTGTTCTCAAGTCTTTGCTGTATTCAGAGCTCACATACATTTTCTACCAGGGTTCATCACTTTTTTACATCCACGATGCAGAGAACATGTTCAAAATAACTATTTGAAGCCAAGCTGATAAAACAAGCAGCGGTAAATTGTCACAAATTACACCCTGGGATGCAAACAGTGCCAGCAAGGGTGGGTCAGGCTAAGATATATCTAGAAGGATGAGGATATAGATTAATTACATACAATAGGAGAGATACCAAGCTGATAAGTGTTGCTCACCTGAAGCCCAGGCAAATGGGAACTGACTGGCATTCTGTAGGGAAGAAGCAGACTAAAATCTCCTCTAGAAATGTGTGAAGTACAGTAGGTAAGAAATCAGAGCGTTTGGCTGAAGCTGAAGAAAGCTCAACAGGACTTTGTGGTTTAACACATACATCAGGTTCATCACACTCCTCCCAGAAGGACTGGCAGTGATGTCCCTGCATTTTGAGGATGCCTTTGTGTGTTCAAAGTGCCTGTTTCCCTGCATGCCATTTGCATTAGCATTTTAAATGTTAGTCTCCATAAAAAAAGCCTATATGGTACATTTTCAGCTTACAAACGAGGCTCTGAGTTAGGGCAATGTTCACCTGGAGGGTCATATATTTCATGCTTCATTGCTTTCTGCTGGTGATTTCTGAGGTAATCTGCAGTGTCTCTGAGAAGAGGTGCCAGTTACTGTGCCATGATTGCTGTTTGGGGAAGTGTGCTGCTAAAATGTCTGTCTGGCAGGCAGATTAACCACAGATTTATATGCATTTGCTGAGAAAAAGATTTGGCCTTCTAAATGGTGATTCCTAATTGGAAATAAGCAGGATTTTACACTTTCCCTCCCCCTCACCCTTTGTTTTCCCCCTCATGAAGCACGAAGAATAAAAGTAAGCTCAGATATTTGCTGGTATCCTTTTGTTACTTGGCAGTGTTCTTTTATAATTTAGGTGTCTATTGGTCATCTCCTGCAGGTTCATATATTCCTTCTCCCTTGATTGTTTTATTTCTCGTAAATCCTTGGGAAAAAGTATTCCTTTTACTGTTTCTCTGCTGTTTCTTCTTCAATATCAGTTTATCAGCTGGAGATGCTTATTATTTTATCCAAGTGAAAAACTTGTTGCCATCTCCATGTAAGTTAGAACAGGTTTACCTGGACCCTGCTCTCTTTTCTCTCCAGACAGTTCTGCAATATTGAGGAACAAGAGTTTTCTCTGAAAATTGAAACCTTCTCTTACTCCTCTTATGTTTTGTCTATTGGTGAAACTCAACTCTCCTGAAGGATTGCTGCATTTCCAGAATAGTTCCTTATTTTACTGAATCTCTTTTCTCTTGTAAAACACTGGCCTGTGTTAGAGTTTTTCCTTCCTTGTTGCACATGATATCATTTCCCTTAGTTTTACAGCTTTTCCCCAGGCATCCAGGACACACTGTAATCTAATCCTACAGCTTCTGTTGGGAACGAATTTCCCAAACCAGTGGTGAAAACATTGTGCATTCAACATCAGACCTTTTCATAAATACAGTCCTTTTTTAAAGAGAAGACAAATGAAAAAAGATTAAAAAAAAAAAAAGCCTTGAATAAATATACTAAAAGTCTTGCAGGAATAAGTAAGAGGAATAATGTCAGAAGTATTAGAAGCAAAGAGAAAACAAAACCAGAAGACCAGAGAAAAACAGAAAGGGCAAAAGGAACAGATGCTGAAACAATGGTGGTTTAGTATTTTTGTTTTTAATGGTTTCTTCAATCATTCAATTATGTTCTAATTTAATATTTTTTTTTAATTTGGCTTTTCACTGTCTTGAAGTCCTTTAGCCAATAAAATCTGGGGCACAGGGTCTAGTGTCTGTCTCAGAATCAAATCAGAAAAGACTACTTTTGAATGATAAATATTTTCCCCAGAACCCAATGACAATAGCTGTGTCGCTGTGGTGTCAGCCTGTCAGTCTTGCTGTGATGTGGTCACCAGAGGGTCTGCAGGGCCAGCCTGTCTCTGCCATGAAGTGCATCTCCCCCAGCACAGCCCCAGGAATGAGAAGAGAGGCTCTGTCAGCTGCACTGAGCTTTGCAGAGGAGTTCACAGCCCAGGGACCCTGGGTGTGGGGATATCAGGAGAGGAGAGGGAGGGTAAAACGTGGCATGAGGTGAAGGGTGGAAGACAAAGATCATTAGAGCTGCCACAGGCTCCAGTCTGTCAGAGCTGGGCAAGGGAAATGTTCAGTATTCTAGAAACGTGTCGATAGCGAAGCACAGGACTTGATGGGGCTCAGAAGGAAATTTTTTGTGACACTTTTCCTGATAAAAGCTTTTCTCAAACCGCACACCACAAAATGCTGGGCTGCAAAGGGACTGGAGCCTCTTCCAAGCTCTTTGCAGACTTTGATGGAGATGACATTGCAGACAAGGAAAAAAAAGGCTTCTGACATGCAGAGGCTTTTGGTCTTTGAGTGTTGTGCTGACTGAATGACCTTGTGAAAAAAGGAAAGTGTTCAAAACAAGATCTGTAGGTGGATGCTCTGCTTGATATTTGCAAGGTTGTGGGTAAGGCATTTACTAAGACTGGAAGTACATTTGGCATTTTCCTACTTATATGGTTTGAAAATGAAGCAAAAGGACTCGTTTAGAAATTTTTGTCTGTGTGTTTTCAATCTGGCATATTTTTCCCCTGAGTTGATTTCATTATTCTGTTTTGAAATTTCAGTTCAATTTAGATACACATTTAAAAGTGAAATATAAGTTAAAAATAGATCAAAACTATTTAACAAAGCATGATTGACTTAAACTGACAAGTTCAGTGCATTGCAATTTGTCATGTTTTACTGAAACTCAGCAGGAAAACACACACTGATACCTTTAACTAAGGCAAAAATGGTCTAAAATGGAAAAAGGAAGAAACCCACCACATTTTGTGCTCAGCCTCCAACAAACAGACCCTGCAATCAATCACACATGCACTGGGCTCTCTGAGTGCTGCTGCACACCAGGCTCCCTCTGCAGCTACTGCTGAATGGCATTTCCAAGCCTTGGTGATCTATTTTTGGTTTTGTTGGTTCTCATGAAAGTGAGACATTTGAAAGCAATCTGCAGAGTTAGAAACAGGAGACACTGAGCTTTCCATACACAATTCTAACATTTAGACTGAATCTCTAGCTGTTTAAATGCTTCACAGTGCTTGGCAGTTCTCTGTAGCTAGCAGTTTATTTAACTCTTTGTATCATGAGTTCTAACAGGCAGGTGCGAAAGTTCCATCACATTTCTCTTCCTGGGAGGTCTGTGCTGACAGAGCTGATCTGTCCAGTTTAGAAAAGAAATACAGGTGGTTAAACACATCAGCTACCTGTTTTGTGTGGTAAATTTGTGTGTAGAATATTCTCTTTCAAATATTTTTGATCAATATGTGGAATATGTAAGGTACAGTCACCACTATGATGTTTTTAATTTTATTTTGGCTTAACTCTGTCAAAATCAATTATTCTTAATTTTGTATCTAAAACCTAGAGGTGTTCGTATCTGGAATGCTGGAGATCTGTGGGAAAGTAAAGCAAAGCTTTACTGATTTCCAGCTGATCTTGGCACACCAAGTTAAGGTTGCTTCCTACATCCCCATCTCAGCAAAGTGATTCTGTTTTATTCAGCCTTGGGTCTGCCAAAGTGAGACATCATGGATTTGTAGGATGCTTTGGGTTCAACTTAAATGTTGTGGGTTTTTGACCCGTTTGGGAGACCAGATCATGATAGTATTTATTTATAAAATAATTTTCAGAGCCCCTCTAATAGTCAATTTGCTTTTCACATTATCTTACTTAATTGATTTTTTTTCCCACCATGGGCATCAAAAATCTTATGTCAAATGAAATGTAAAAAGCCGGTTAGCATTCTCAAATGAGAGGAATTTTTAATGTATTAAATATTTTTCTGCTGCCACACAATGTCTGGCCATGAAATGAAGAGCAGTTGCTATTCTTACAGACCCTGTCCAGTGCAGAGGGATGCAGAAATAAAGCCCAGCTCTGCTCCTGAGTGAAGTGTGGAGAGATGTCAGCTCAGAGCTGCTGCTGCTGCTGCTTTTGAATATGCTGATTGTGCCTCTGGAAGGAGGCTGGGATCCCCTGGAGATCTCTGATCTCTGCTGCACATCAGAGCTGTCTCCCCAGTGAGGCAGCCTGAACCAAATACATAACTTTATGAGTTCTCCTGGCCTCAGATCTGCACTCAGATGACAAAAAGTAAAAAGAATTAATCAGGGCCTAATGCAGCAGAGCGTTCTGCATTGTATCTTCATTAGGCTGCTTTTGCTTTCCTCTTTTGGAAGAGTCTTTTATTTACAGATTTCAAAGCCAGATGAGAAGGAGAGCTGGTAATGCACTTCAGCCATTGCAGCACTGAAATTCAAAGGCAAGGACACAGGAGGAGAAAGATTATCATCTTATTAGTGAAGGAGGATAAAGATTATCAGGCTGCAATGATCCATTATTTATAGGAATGCTGTCCTTTCCTGTGTTACTGAGGCATTTAATGTATTTGTGCTAGAGATTAACATTGATGTTATTTTCTTTAATGTCTGTTTTCAGTCTATGCTATGGAGGTTGGCATTCAGGAAACTCAGCCAGAGGAGAAAAACAATAGTATTAATTAGAAACGTCAGTCATGGGTGTTATGAAATTCAAAATTGCCAAGTTTCCAGTGCAGTTTAGTGGTAATTATAATAGAGTGTGGAGACAAGCTGTTCTGTTCCCTCTAAAGAAATGCAGAGTTTGTTGGATCAAAGTGCTAATGCAAATCCTGGGGAATGCAATGCTGTTTCTAGAGTCATTTGGACTTTTTTGGGTTTGTTTTTGTTTTTAAAGGATGTGTTGCCACGGTTAATTCATCAACAGCAGCACTCTCTTCTTCAGGGTTGTTTATCACAGGATCTCAGTCTGCTCCATAAATTATCCTCAATTTGCAAATGAGAATTTTGGCGTAATAAAACAGAACAAGTTTAATGGGGCTTATCTGAGTCATCAGCAGAGCTGGACATTGGAATTGGGCTCCACCAGAGCATTTCTTTATTTCTCCTGAGAGTTAGAAACCTAAAGCTGCACCCCTGAGCCCCTGGGACTGCTTTTGGATCTGCTGTGAGGAATTTTCAGTGAAACCCAGGCAGACCAAGGCTGTGCTCAGAACACTTGTATTGCCTAGACAAGGATTTTTGTCCCAATGGAAAATCCGTCCTCTTCCACAGAAAAACCGCAGACAGACAAACAACAATCAAAACAACCCACCCAAAAAACCGCCCAACAAAAACAAACAAAAAAACCCCACCCAACCTAAAAACCTCCCAAAACCAAACCAACAAACAAAAAACCACCCCAAAACCCCCACAAAACCCCACAAAAAACAAAATAACCAAACCAGAAAAAGTTCAGAAACATTAGGAAGGAAAGGTGGTGCTCTGAGACTGTTGCAGCCTTTGCTGAAAGCACTTTGCTGTTTGCAAGTTGGGTTTTGAGCCTGGAATGTGAAAAAAGTGTTTTATTGACAGCAAGTTAATTTAAAAATTATTGTCATTATTTTTAATGATGAAAAGTCTTCACAAAGCTATGCAAATCATAAGCAGTCTAAGGGTCTCTCTTGCAAAAGGAAAACATCAGGCTCAGTCTATGTTTGCATTTGGGTAATGCATTAAAAATCAATTAAATCCATTTGAATAATTGAGGTAAATTGGTAGTAGTGAACTGGGTTGTCCTGACTGAGGATGTCATTAACTTCCATCTAAGTAATTGTAAATTAATTAGAAACAATGTATGCTCTCCATCTTGTAAACATTTTAGTTAAGGATTGTTGGGAGTCAAAATAATAAGGTTAGATTAGAATCAACAATCAAATTCAGGGAACATTTAAGGAAATAACTCAGGGAATGATCTTTTTATAGGAGAGGATTCCTGGTTTTCATTTTCCGCATCAGGGAAATGGAAAGGATAAAATTTCTGGTGCTTACATAGCTTTGCTACAGTCCTTGTTTAGTATTTGACTGAAGTTCTGAAGTACCTTCTCATCTGAAAGATTTAATTCAAATGCTGCTGATGGAACAACCTCCTCAAACCTCGGCTTTTGCTACAGATTTGTATCTCCAACACTGCTGTTAAGTTTCTGGTATTTTACTGGTACGAGGTTGTTCAGAAATAATTGGATACTTTAATATCAAAAGAGACATAAATAACTTAAATTCCGTGAGAAATTTTATTTTAAAATTCCTTTAGTGTATACTTCTCTGTCAAATTTAAAATTATTAAAATGTTCTGATTTAAAATATTGAACAAATGTTTTAATATAAAATTTGCATATAAAAGTTACACAGGTAACTTGCTAGGATTTTCTTACAGGCAACCAAACAAAAAGTTTTCGTGGTTTTTTGGTTTTTTGGTTTTTTTTTTTTTTTTTTTTAGTGCTTAATAAACTCTCTTAAGGATAAGTTAAGAATGCTGACATCTATCACTGAAATGGAACTGACAGACTTAAACATTGGAAAAAAAATTCCATGACTGTCAGTTTTAATGTAAAAGCAGATGAACAGAAATTTCTGTAATTTTAACTCTTCTAACATATGGAAAACAGTTTGTGAGCATTTATTTTCCCTCAGATTATGGAGAGGACTGCAGTGCCACTTAGCTGACATGTTTATTGCTGAAGTGTTTATTTTAGTATTAATGCTTAAAAGCCAATACAAATTTAATCTTTTCATAGCTGTAGCATTTTGTGATTCAGAGTGAGTGATGCGATGAGTAATGGTAATTCTGCTGATTGCACAGAATTGGCTATGAAATACTTTAATCAATGAATACATTACTGAAATATTTAAAGAGAAACTGCCAGATTTCCAAGCACTGGTTGGTTTTAGAATTTGGCGGCTTTATTTTTAATATTTTATTTTTAAATCGGGGAAAATTATTTCGTATGTGAATGGAAATACCCTGAATGTTCTTCAGCATGAGATGATGGGAGGAGAGGGATACTGAAACCCTGCACAGGCAGCGTTGTGCTGGTGAAATAGGGAGCAGCTTCAGGCAGGATGTGGAGAGCAGTGGAAGGGGGAGCATGCAGGAAATCAGGATTCTGCCTGCTGTGTTCAGATAAATGCCCTGAGCTCAGGGGTGAGGCACAAACTGCTGGTTGCTGGCCAGGCTGCACCAAGACACTGCATTTCAGGGGTGCAGGACAAGTGCCAGGGCTTGGATTAAGCAGGTTTAAGCTCTGAGGTTCTCGTTAGACTGCCATCTCCCCTGGGTTTCTGTGCTCTCTTTATGTTGCTTAGAACATTGCAAGATCAAAACTGCTGAGCAAGTCCTGAAAATGATGAAAAAAATGTTTTGGTTTTGATCAGCTCAAGTTTTATAATAGTAAGACAGTTTTATGTATCTTTAAGTGTTATGATCTGAGCCTGATGTTCCATTACTAAAAGGGACTCGTGGATGATTTGGGGTGAAGACCAAAGAAACCTCACCCAGTTTGCAGGAGCACATCTGACTGCACAGGGATGAAGGACAGAGCTCATTGCAAAATATCTTCAGGCTTGTTCAGGGCTTTATTCATCCCAGCCTCAATGAGCAAACCTTGGCCATTCAATTTGCAACAGGAATTACTCTGAGCATCACAGATTTTAACTAGAAGTAGAGGCTGTGCAGGCAGATAGAGAAATAGGGGTGGAAAAAGGCTAGCAAGCTGTGGTGACAGCTGGCTGTCCCAATATTCATGGTGGACCAGCAACACAATGGTGGATCAAGCCTGAGCACTTTAAACTGCAGACAATTGGCAATGCTGCAAACACAGCTGTCCTAATCCCAGTCAAGCCTATTCTTTAAGCCAAATAATAAATAAACCAGACAATGTTGAGGGCAGAATAGACAGATAAACACAAACAGGAAAATTGAACTTGAATAGCAAGCAATTTTTGTTTGTTTTGCAGTATCACAAAACAGCAAATGCAATGGCTTTGGAAGTGCTGTGGAGATTTCCAAGCCTCCACAACAGTTCCATCTGTCCCGAGATTTATGATTAATTACATCTGCTGGGAGAAACGAATATGGGCATTTTTTCTTTCCAACTGTTTTTTTAGTAAACTCAGCTGATAAAAAATGCATGTAGGTTCCTACAACCAGAAAAAATTCCCTCTGCTAATTGTGAAATAAGTGGATTTTCCAGCAGGCTGTATAATCCTCTACTTGTGGAAATATGATGTAAGTAATCACATAGCACTGATGTTATGAAGATGGGCTCTTGGCATTTGCTGAACAGTATGGCTAAAATGTCTTTTTTCAGGCTAATCTCTGAAGCAGTGTGAACAAAGTAATCAGATTGAGATGAAAAAGTTTAAGTGGATCATCAATATGACAGAAAAGGTTTTGAGAACACTTCAAAAGATGGAAGAGAAGGGTATATCTTCTATTTCAGTTTTTAATCTTAGTGAATTCTATTGTGCTTGTCTCAAAAGTGACACATTATTTTTCACAAGGAATCCCAAGTGAACCCAAAGTTCTGTGCTAATACACTAAAATCAAATAAGGTAGCTAGTTTTTTTTTTACTTCATATAAACTGGAATTTGGTTTAAAAAAATGTGATAAAAGTGTTCTGTTAATCAGAGACCAAAGATTTCAGTGTTGCAAAAGAGTATTTTTGCCAGAAGCAAAACATTATAATTATTCTTATTAATTAGTTTAATACTTACTTTGAGGAAATACAGGAAAGCGACATAAGCTATATATGTAACTATTATAAAAATACTAAATGAAATTAAAGACTTAAAGCATAGCATTTATTATAGAAATGCACAAACCCAAGAAAAAGATTTTTCCTGTTAAGAGGATCACAAGATAAAGAACACAGGTTTGGAAATAAGTGCCTTTTTCATTTACTTTGCTTTGGATCATGACAGAAACAAATGCCTGCTAATGTTACTTGTCCCAGTGATTATTTTATTTAACAGCAGGGATGAATGGATCTTTGCTTAACCTTCCCTGAAGATCCCCTGGTGTAACAACTCTGTGTGTGTGTTCAATTCAAAGCCTTTGGAAGTGGCTGACTGCCCGCAGTGGGCTCTGGGTCAGACCCTGACGTGACCCTGGCACCTGTTTGGCCAATTTAACTTTTCTGTGCCTGAACCTGCAGTGGAATGTTCCCATAAATGTGATGGCATCTGAACAGAGAGAAATTTCAATGGGCTCCAGGAGGAGCTGACTCATGCCCTGGACTGGTAGGAGTCACTGGAAGGAGCAGGGACAGGTTCTTCCAGGTTTCCCTGAGCTCCTGGGATGCATTAAATGCTGTTGATTTTCAGAGGTAAAAGGGATGGGAAGATTCTGCATTTTGCCATTTTACCTAGGTTGTACTTTCTCATCTGGAAGTCAAATCAGGTTTTGGAGTTCAGTTTCAAGCATCCTGTTAATGTACCTAAACATTTTGCAGCTTATCTAAGAACAACTTTTTAAAAACTTTCTTTCAAGTCATAGTACTTTGTTACCACATGTGAACCTATGGTAAAAAAAAAAACAAAAAAAAACAAAAAAAAACAAAACTAATTAAAAACCCCAGCCTTTTTTTTTTTTTTTTCTGTCAGCTGCTTCCTAACTTGCTGCTCTACCCCCATGGTGCAACATCTATTTCCCTTAACGCCGCTATATTGGTTTGGTCCCATGCTTTGACTTCACCTACAGCTGTTACTTTATTCCCCAGATGAACCCAGGAGACCAGGAACGTGTCACCCATTCTTTCCCAAACCCTCTGCAAGGTTTCAGCTCCATCTCTGCTGGTGCCTCCTGGTTCAAAACCTTTGGAGAACAACAGTGTTCTGTGGCACCAATCAGCCTGGAAGGATTAAGGATTAGTCTTTTACAATAATTGTGATTTTATTTCAGATTAGGCCTTCAGGTGTTGAGTCCAGGCTGTAACAGAGCAGTGAAGGAAATAAATTCAGGAATCTGCACTTCTCTCAGGAGATGCTGTGCCTGCAGCTCTCTTGCAGTGAAGGAGGGGATTCTGCTCAAGTGCTATTTTTACAAGCCTAACTTTCTCAGTCTTGCCTGAAAACAGAGTTCCTTTCAGGGCAATCAGGAGTAGAAGGATGCTGCTGTTTCATCCTCACGTGATCCATTTCAGCAAATGTGCAGTGCAGTGTTTGTAGAACTGGTTACTATTTTAGTAGTTTGTGTGATGAAGGAAACACAAATGATGGACATATTTCAACTCTTTTCTTGGACTCCTGCTAGGAATTTAGTTCATGTTCTAATTTCTGCATATGTTAAATGTTGCGATGAACACCAAAAAGTAAAGTAATTCTATTTTCTTGGCCATCATGGACTAGAGCATTGCAATTTTTTGGTCTTCTACAGAATCCCCTTATAATCAGTTATTCCACTGGAGAATACCAGTGGGATCTGGCATTTGGTAGTGGTTTATAGTGCAGATGTTTTTTAATGTTGATTTTTTTCCTCTTGTCATACAACAAGGCATTTGAATCTAATTATCTTACTTTTTCTAATTATCTTACTATTTTTACTACCACTGTAAGGAGATCATGTCTATTCCAGAAAAAAAGGGGGTAGAAGATTCCCTAGGAAAATTAAAACTTAAACTCAGATGTCAGACAGGATATAGACATTATAAGAGTGAGAATAGTTTAGCCTTTGAACAACTTCATTATAGCTGCAATATGTTCTCAGTTATTTGACATTTAAATACAGATGCCTTCTTCATGGGATGTGCCAGAACTCTGAAGTTCTTTGTCATGCATAAAGGTTTCCAAAGTGTACAGCTTTGACTTAAATTTTAGGAATCAAACCTTGACCCCTATGCCAAAGACCTTTCATATTAGAGGGCAATAAAAATTACCTTAGGCAAGTCTTTCTTTTGTAAACATGAGTTTCACTGATCTCTGCTTGTCTCCATTCGTGGGCAGGACTGGTGATTTTTCTATAGGTTGCTGCTCACTACAGTTAGTG
Source organism: Pyrgilauda ruficollis (assembly GCF_017590135.1). Classification (NCBI taxonomy): domain Eukaryota; kingdom Metazoa; phylum Chordata; class Aves; order Passeriformes; family Passeridae; genus Pyrgilauda; species Pyrgilauda ruficollis. The sequence continues at coordinate 11,642,146 of NW_024514764.1, read as the reverse complement.
GGGTATTCCTGCCTGATCCAGGGTTTTTCATGGAGTAAATGTTATAGGATCAGTAGGACCTTCTTCTGCATTAAGCATTTCTAGTAGGGTGTAAAATTTCATAAAATTTTTAGGAGCACTAGTTGAAATTAGTATTGATGTAATGCAATAAGCCCTGTTTATGTTAGCTTTTTAAAATTAGACTTCCCTGAAGTGGGAGGTTTTAGGGAGCTTACAGGTTTTTCATTCAGTCTGTTTCCCAGGAATATTAATGTATTTGGTCACAGGCAGGGATACATCTGCATTGTGGTCCCACTCTCAGGCATCCTTTAGTGGTTTCACCTTTCTGTTTTGCATTTGTCCATCTGCAGAGGACTGCAGTGATATTTGGTACTCTACAGATTGCCCCATCCCCAAAATTATCTGTCTTCCTTACCTCTCTGCTGAAGTGAAACTCCGTAATCCCAGCATTGCTCCAGCTAAGGCTGCCCTTAGCCTTCACAGCTGTGGCTAGTTTTTATTTCTGCTTGTATCAAATCCAAACCAGCAAATCCTCTGCTGCCTTGTCCCCTGCTCAGGGTTCAGTGATGGAGAAAGGTGGAGAGCTATAAGAAACCCAAACGCTTTCCGTGCCTTTCAAGAGAGCGCCTTTGGAGCTTGGTGCATATTCCTTAACAAAACCCAAAAAGGATCCAGGAGCAGGTGGAGATTAATGACATCTCCACCAATGCTTCTTTCTCTTGCAGCTCCTTGAACATTTAAAGTCCATTTAGGAGAGAGTTCTTGCCCTAGAGGGCTTTTCTCAGGATGTGAAAGACCTGTGAACAACTGAGGTGTCATAGGCATTCTGTGGTGCCTCTGGGACAGGGACGGCTCCAGCAAAGCTGACACAGGCTTTTCCTAGAAACACTGGAACAAAACACTGCCTTCACCACTTTCCCATGGGAAAAAATAAGAGAAGAATTGTGTGCTGGTAGATCTGTGGGGTGTGTGCACCTGAGCCTGCTGCAGCTTTGGTGTGATGGGCACTTAAGAGAGGACTCAAGTCAACATGGATCAGCATTCCAGCAAGAAGTCCTACTGTTCTTATGTACCTGATACTTTTTGAAATAATTTCTTTATTCTAGACCTTAGAAAATGTGTGATATTCCTCTTGAAGGAATATAACAGATAAATGAGATGGGGCACTTGAAGCACTGATTTGCATAAGTAAAAGTAAAGAATTAAAGAAATGCTACACGAAAATGGACCTTAACAAATAGGAGGTCTGTGACATGATCTCACACATTTGTAAAGATCCTCTCATGCCACTGCATCATGACCGTCATGAGCGGTCAGGGTTTATAAAGTGGTAGGGAGCAGATCTGAGCTCCTCCTGCACCTGGAGATGTGGTGTGTGTTGGTGTTTGGTTTGGTCTGGTGATGTGTGACCAGCAGTTCCTCCCTCCTGCACACTCCTGTGCCCTGGGAGGTGTCACAGAGATGGAGAGAGAGCTGGGAATTGAATCAAGCCCTGAAAGAGCAGAGGAAGTAGGAAAAAAAAGTCCCACTCTTTAAGAACAAGGTAGAAAACATGATTGAATTGAAACTTCTCTACCCAGAAGGATTTTATTTGCTTTTCCCTGAGGTCATTAATTAGCTGGGTTCACAGTCCCCTGAACATCCCTGCTGCTCACACCTTCAGGAGCAGGGAAGCACTAAAGCACGGTGGCTGGAAAAGGAAGGGAGCATAGTAAAGTGCTTCCCTCTGCTAAAAAAAGTCCATGTATTCCCCTGAGGGTGTTCACAGCTGAATGCAGCTGCTGAGGAGATTCCTGCCAGGCCCAGAAAGGTGTGCTCAGCATCCCTCACAGCTGGGAAAGGCTGGCAGTGCTCTGGCACCTATTTCCTCGTTTGCTTTTCCTCCACACAGGACACAGGAAATGAAAGACAAGGCAGGAGACAGTACCTAACCATTACTTTCTCTTCCAGTGTGGATGCTTTGCAATGATTTTTCCTTGAGAGCAACCTACCTAACCCTGCCCCCACATCTTTCATTTTCACTCCACTGATCCCCCTTTAACTCTATACCCCATTAAGATAATATTTGCCATAGGAAGGGAACTGTAATTCAGCTTTCTGTAAGTGTGATTAATGCAGAACAGATTGTAAGCATATTGTTTTCATTAGGAAGCAGCTACTGAATATTTCCATTTAACTTGCTGATTGCTGCAGTTGTTGCCATATGACAGAAAGTCTATTAGTCTCTGTACCTCCTTAATTCAGCCATATGATAGAAGATGTTTGTATTCTGAAAATAGTGTCTATTACAATGACACTTATAGGAATGATCCATAGTGGCAAGCAAAACACAGCCTGCCTCATAGAGAATGGAAATAAGAATTGGGTCCTTGGCTTGCTTTGAACTGAATGATCTGAACTAAATCCACCACTTTGCTCATGAATGGTCACACAGAGTCATATCTTGAGTCACATGTTTCTCCATTAATAGAATGATGTTCAGAAACACTCTGCCTCAAAAATAGGTGATGGCTTGTGTAAAATGATATGAGATTATTTTTATGGGCCCTCTATCTGTAGATAGATTCTGCTTCCTCATAATTCTCATTTATCAGAAGAAAATATTTCTCCTGGTTCCAAAGTGTTAGGATGGAGCTAAAAGTGACCTAAATGAAGTTTGGAGCCTGACCAGTTGAAGCCAAGAATTAACAGTGATGTTGTAGATGCTGGCCATATTTTCACAGAAGAATAGTCCTTATTGTAGATTTCAAGGTGGTATTAAAAGGGCATGAGGATAACATCAATTTGCATTATTCCATTCAGTTACACAGGGGGTATCACACTGTAATACAGCCATGCCATCAATATTCAAATCCAAGCACTGATTGGTTTGACCACAACCTCCCAAAAAACTCACTTCCTTCGAAACCTAGGACAACTCCAAAAGCCTTTGTGAGGATGATCCATCAGTGGCCACCACGCAGGATGATCAGGAAGCACTCTGGAACTATTCCCTCCTTGTGAACTCAGTGCCTGAGAGAGCAGATTTCCCCTGTGGGCTCATTGCTGGGTTCCTTTAATTTGCTGCTGGCACATTTTCCTCTCGATTGGATGGCCCAGGTGTTTGGGTCTGACTGGGTGCTGACAGCTTTGCAGAGAATCACAGCGTGAGTGGTGGGGTGGAGTCCTACTTGGAGCTCTCCAGATTATTTAATTTTTTAACTTTGGCACTACACAAACCACACTGAGAGCTATTAACGTAAATTAATTATTCCTCCTGCTGGCTTCTTTACAACTTACTCAGATGAGGGATTATTAAATGCATCATGCCTTGCAAATTTGCATGCATTAAAAGCTTTACCATCGCCTGTGCACTGCTGGCCTCCAGCAGGGGTCCAAGAATTCAGAAATTCCTGCTCAGCCATTGCCATGGGCACTCCTGATCTGGGTCCACAGGCTCCAAAACCCGGCAGAGATGGTCCCTGTGCCCAGGGACCCTCCTGAAAATGCCATCCCAAACTGCCCAGGGCATGGGAATCCTACTGCCCTTGGGCCCTGAGACTCAGCTACCATGGAGAAGGGAATTACAGGACGCAGCAGAATATGTGTTTTTCTGACTAAATGTGATTTGCTTGCTTTTTTATTTATTTTTTTTCCTTCAATTTCTGGTTCAAACAAGGAAGAGAAGCAGATAACCATGGTAACCCAGAAAAATGTGGGTGTAGATCTGCTGGTGTGTATCTGTGGAGAGTTGAAAAAATGTGCACAGGGGTATTTATTTATTTGTTTACCAATTTATCATATTATTGGCTTTTTGATCCTAAATGAGGATAAAAATTTCTTGAAAATGGAGAGCTATAAAAAGCCCAAACACTTTCTGTGCCTTTCATGAGATTTTGTATTAACACAATTGTAAATCATTTAAATTGCAAACTTTCTGCTTTTACCATGATATTAAGTAGAAAACTCTGACATAAGATATTTTTTAAAAAATTAAAATTATAAAATGGTGATGGGACAACTTGTTTTTAATTTTAGCAAGAAAAGTTTCAAGTTTGATGTGTACTTAGGCAGTGCTTTGTAATAAACCAGCTTTGGAGTGTTATTTTTGAGGAAATCTCAACTATTCATTCTCCTAAGCTTCTCTGCCCTCCACTGAAGGTTCTGTCTCCTGTACCTCCCCATTTCAGCTGCAAACATGACCACACCAATTCACACCAGAATATATTGTTTAGGAAGTTCTTATCCATGGGAGTTGGGGGACAAATGCTGAATTTCTGCTTGGCTGCAGCATCTGTCATTGTCACCCCTGTCCCCTGTGCATGGAAAAGGGGTTCTTGTAGGTGTCAGGATGTTTATAAAAGGTTGTCCCAGGGATTGTCATAATTGTCTCATTGTTGATAATGATAACTTCTTACTGATGGCCTCTCACACAGAATTCAAAAGGGAAAATAGCAATGTTAGAACGTTATTTCATGCTTTACTGCAGATTGCTTAACCCAAATTTTTTCCAGTTTCCAGTAATGTTACAGCAAACACATGGACATCTTTCTAGTCGAGGTTCTTAAATCCTTCTTCTAGGTGAACAATCTGTGCATTCTGATTTCCTTCCTATGAGTGTATTTTGAAAAAAATATTTTCATACAGGTACTTTTGCATTTCAGCATTGTAGGAATGTTCATAGCTTACCATTCTATTTCCCTATATTTTTTTTAGAATGCTAAATGCAAAGATTTGGATGTTTTGCTGTTGTGCAATACTGTAACAAACAGGCATTTGCTTGGCTCTTAGAATGGTCAGAGGGGTGAATAAGATGATGGTTTTTACCCCAGTTTTGTCAAAATCATAATTCAAACCCAGTATTTTAAAAGGAAGTTCCTGACTAGAATATGTAACAGCACTGCTCCTTTGGGGAAGCTGGGCTCTTGGAAGTAATTAAAATATCAAGAGTTTTGTACTGAAAAAAGTTATTTTTCTTTTATAATGTTGTACTTTCCAGCTATGAGGTTCTCTGTGGCTGTTATAATGTTGACAATAGAGAACCTGCAGCTACTGTTGGTAAGGATTGTTTCATTCCTCTGTCTTTTTGTATATATTATGGTAATGCAAATTAATTATAAGACTGTATTTAAAGGTTTTCAAAACTAAAGTAACTTGATTACTTCAGACTTTAGTCTGAGTTTTCAGTCTACTATTAATTGAATTGAACCCTAGTGTGAAATTTGGGAACTTTGTTTCTGTTTGTTGTTGAATTGACACAGTAAAAATAAAAATTGAGAGTAAAAATTAAAAGTGATGCTAGATTCTGGGAAAGATTCCATTTTCCCCAAAGCATGACTGACAGCCACGTGTGTGAGGAATTCTGGGGCTGTGGTTTTTGGAGGTTGGAGTCCTGGAAGATGGCAGCAATTCCCAGCAGGGGGGCTGAGCTGGGCACAGGCCCCTGTGCTCCTGAACTCTGCTATTCCTCTCTGCTTGCCTCTTTTGAGACAGGTTTCTTGGAGGATTGGTGAAATGTGAGCACATATTTCACAATATGGTGTTTCAGCATGTTCCTGCTTCCCTGCCCATTGTACTTCCTTGTTACCAGCTTGTTTTTCTTCTGAAATGGGGGAAGCAGCGGGAGCAGGGAGCAGAATACCCAGTTTTAACTAAGATGTTAATATTGAGGGAAATGTCTGTGTCAGCTGGAGATGTTGGCATTGCAATAGCAGCAGAAATTCTTTCTGAGATTTGATCTGTATGGGTAAAACTTTGTATCCCTGGAAGAATTTGGGATCAGCTAATGAGCTTATTAATGGCTCCTGGTTGTTTCTGGGGGTGCAAACTGAGTAGGGTGGACATGGGGTGTGTTATCAGAGGATCAGGGTTTGGCTTGTACTGCTCTTTGTTATATAAAAAGTTGAGACATGGGTATATTTTCCCTGAAAGTAAACTTTTTACAGTATTCATTGCAATGACACACTTCAGTCAAACTGTGTTGATTCCTTGGGGATTTTGTAGAAGCTGAGTTTATTTTATTTCTCTAATAAAGAAACACTAAACAGTTAATAAATATATCAGAAGGCTTTCCACTGCATTTTGTTTCCCTGATAGCAGCATATTTTGTGCCTATAGCTACAGTATTCTACTGGGTGAAGATAAATGGATTTCATAATCTCTCACTGGGGAGAGAAGTGAGACTGGAGAAGATTGGAGCTGCATGAGCTGGATAACTTAAGATTATAGCTCTGAGAGGCAGAGCTTTAAAAAGCTATTAAAGATGTTACCTTCTTGATTGGAGATTCAGGAGTTGATGCACTGCCTTCAGTCCTGCTATGTTTTCAAACTTTCATTAAGTTTATATCATCTTCCACCTGGCTCCTCTAAAATGCTGCCCTGAAAAGAAGTAATTTTTTTCAATCCTGTGTCTGTTATAAGTAGATTCATCTTCCAAAAACATTCCCATTTCCTAGAGACTGGATTTAAATCCACCAGGAGAATATGAGGGAAAACACATTGCATTATTTTGACATATTCATTGAGATAGTTTCTTGATGGGCTTGTGCTTAATATGTTGAATTATCACAAAGGAAAGTCCATTATCTTTTTGAAGAAATACCATAACTGGTGATTACAACTGTAAAAAAAAGTGGAATTAAACTTCAGTTTTGTAAAGCAGGCTCATAAATTTGTTTTGTCTTAAAGAACTGCTGCCATTACAGAAAGAATTTGTGCTGGGACGGAAGATTTCTCTCCCAATGTGATGCATTTAGTGAGATTTGTCCTGTTACCATTTGATTGCTGGGCACATTCAGAGAAACTGGAGCTGTCAGGAATAGTCAGCTATCCTTTAAAAAATGCCCAGTAGCTTTAATAGCTTTAAAAGTGATTAACAGCTCATTATCCATGGATGCCTGTGGTACTCCTTGCGGTGGGGTGACCTCATCTTGGCTGCTGGGAGCTGCTCTCACTCCACGTCCCAGGCAGGACAGGGGCAGAAAATTACATGAAAAACTCTTGGCTTGAAGTAAAGGAAGTTTCGTGAAAAAAAAAAAGCAGTGGTGATGTGTGGATTCTTTGTTCCTTTTTTCTGCTAAGGTCGGGATTGAATATGTGAGGCAGTATTTCTCGTTCAGACTCAGATGTTCATTAGTCCTTATCTATACCATAGTCTTATCAGCTGGGACTTGTACACTTCACTAACAAACTAAAAAATAAAGTCCGATCTCTCTCTCTACAAGACTTTTAAAGGATAAACTGTCTAATTAAGAAATGACACTTAAATTACTTTTACTTTTAACCTAATAACTAACTACCTGTGCCCTGCAATACAGACTTTATCTGGTTACACAATACCGCTCAAACTCATGAAGAAGGTGGTGAAGAAGGATTAGCTACTGCCCTAAAACTTCTCTCTTGCTTTATATATATTATTATATTCTAAAACCTTAACCTCTAAGTTTCCCACCATGTGATATCACACACTTCTATTCAAACTCCACACCGACAATCCCAGTTCTGTCATTCCATTTTGGAAATTTTCTTCATGGCCTCAGGTCAGTGCAGTGTTCTCTTGGGGGTCAGTGCCTGTCAGCACAGAAAGTCTGAAATTCTCAGCAGCCAAGATTCCAACAGTGATCTGCAGAAGCAAAGCAAAACCAAAGGAAATTTGATCTCGACTTCCCACCGGCTGCCAATTTCCTGTCCCTCCCTGGAATCAGTGCCTCGGGGTGGGCAGCTGTCCCTCTCCCGAGCCTCCTGTGGCAGAAGCCACCCCTGCAGCCCCCCTGGCATACCCTCACTCCCACACCCAGTGCAGGACACAGGGCTCAGATGCTCTTGGATTAATAGAGAAGCAAATAGTCTGGATTTGTTGATATCACCTCTTAGGTGATGCCAACATAACCAGATTCAGTGCCACTGGAGGGATGAAGTTGCTTCCTCCTGTCTGTCGTCTGCAAAAGTGTTTCAGTGTTATAAGTTTTAATGTTCACTTTGGGGAAGAAGATTGCTGGATGACCAGTTCTTTAAGTGTGATTTTCCCCGTTATTGGCCAGGGATTTATCAAATCCCTCTATCTTCTGCCCTGCTGATACATAAAGATCAAAGAGAGAGTCTGCTTAGATGAAGATATGCTGGGATAGAAACACGTTATGAAAATGGAGAGTAGGGGCTTTTTCACACATCTGACCTATTCAGTTACAGTCTTCACTGAAAACTTTTTTTTAATAGAAAATTCTTTTCCAGCATTTTAAGTTTAGTTTTAAAAAGTTCTGTTTTAAATCTTGTTTGTTATAACTTCAGAATTAAAATCCAGAAATCATGTAAATTGCAGGTAGTTAAAAGGGAAAATGTTCTTCTCTCTCCTTTCAGAAGGATCTCCCAGGTTCTCACCTCATGTTTAACTACAAGAGATCAGGGAGACTCAAGAGTCAAAGAAAACTTCAAGGCACAGGGAAAGACATGGATAGATGTGGTCCACAGTGAACCCATGCAGAGTGCAATAGGGAATGCTGTACAGAAAAAGGAGGCTGAGAGTAGAAATTTGGAAATCACTTGGTAAAGAGTATAAGATAAATTGGTAAAAGGCTCAAATCTTACATATCTGGTTTTCTAACTGCTGTAATTTTAGGGAAATCAAAAGACACCCTAGGTTTGAGGGATGCTGTTAGTGATGGTTCCAGAAGGTTTTGACTTGTGCTTTGTTCCTGTGTTTCATTTAGAGGAAAACACTGCTTTTAGGGCTGCTCAAAGCCCATAATTCCTACTGCATGGGAAATGTCTATATTTCAAAACTTGTTTTCCTTCTTAGTTGAAAATATTTTTGCTGCTGAGTTTTTGCCCTGCCCTAGGTGATGTATTTCCCTGTTCCCTCGGCAGCAGCAGCTGGGAGCTTCCCAGCATGGTGCGTTTGCACTCCTGTGGCAAAACCCTGGTTTTGAGCCCCATCTGGAAAGCCAAGCATGTTCTGTCAAAAGAGGCAGCACAGTGCTGAGCAGGGCTAAGGATTGGAGGCGGTCTGGAGAGATCAGAGAGAAATCCAACTTCCAGGAGTGCCTTTGCATTCAGCGGAAATTATGAACTGCCAAAGCCCTGGTATGGATCTGGGAGCCCACTGGAAAAACTGGGTGTGCTCTCAGCTGTTGATTCCTGAAAAACCAGCATTGCTCTAAGCCTGGAATAATCTGCAACAAAAGTGATCTGATAAATGGGAGAGCCTGTGAAACACAGAGCAGCCATTAAAGGAGAAGTGTGGGAACTTGAGCCAGGGAGATGTGAAGGATAAACTGAAAATGTGGATCACTATGTTTAAAAACAGGTCAGACTAACCCACTGTGTCTGGTTTTACCAATGAAAAATAAGTTTTACTTGGATATTTCATAGACTTGTTTAGCTTGGAAGAGGACTTGGGAGATCTAGTTCAGCATCCTCCTCAAACTCCAGAGTTAGATCAGGATTGTGCCCTGCTGAACTTGTATTATCTCTGGGGAATAGAATTCCATAGACTTCCTGGGCAACTTATTCCTAATTATATAGAGAATTATTCCTGGTAATTAATCAGGACTTATCTGTTTCTTTCTGACCTTTTGCTGTGCATGTTTGGGGAGAATCTGGTTCCTCTTTCTATGCAACCACAGCTAAAGCAGGCCAATGCCTTTAATTTTGTGACTTCAGGCTGACTAAACCAAATTCTTGGTATTTCCAGTCTGGTAGCCTTGTAAACATCTTGGTGGCTCTTCTCCTCTGGACTCCCTCCCATTTTATGTGTACTCAGCACAGGGAGCAGTGCACAGTGCTCACTGCAGTGCCAAAGGTGACAAATGCAGAAGGGACAAACAGCAGAAAAAGGCAGTGAAGGCAAACAAATCTCAACTTGGTGAAATGTCAAATGTGAATTCTGACAAAGGGTGGAAAAAGAGTAATTTTCAGCTCTTCAGTGTTCCTACAGACCCCTCATTCTCATGTAGGTGTTCTGTGGAGTTGCAGGAATTCAGGGATCCCAAAAAATATTTCAGTTTTAACTAGTCCATGAGATAAATACTGTCTGTGTAGAGAGCTGAACTTCATTTCAGAAAGAAAGGTCAGAATTTCTATAGGATAATGCTAGAGATGTTTGCAAAAAGGAACTGTGAAAAGTTTTTCTCAAGAAATAAATTCATGTCTATTAAGATAATAAAATTCACATTTGAGGGAGGAACTTGGAGTTATTTTTGAAGAAACAGTGTTCAGTTCTAACAGACATTACAGGTTTGCAGGTAGTGTTGAATGAAACTCTGTGGGGGTACAGGGGAGCAGAGTTCAAGTTTTATTATTCACTGATTGTAGGACAATATTTTTTAATGACATTGAATATGCAGGATGAACACTTTACCTTTCTGACAGACTCAGCTGCCTTGGACTTTCTGTTGGTTTTGACTTTGCCCATCTGAGCATCTCCTGTCGTCTCCTGGATGCTTTGCCACGTATTCCTCATGCACCATGTTCTCCTTGTGGTTCTCCATCTTAGACTTCAAGGATTGTGGATCCTCTTGCTCAGGGCTTGTGGTTTTATTGTAACTTTTTTTTTTTTAATTATTATTATTTTTTGTCTTGTGCCTGTTGCAAAAGGAGAAAATCCTTGTCCAAACCCATGGGGATTCTTGCCAGAGGATCTGGTTCCCTGGTGGGATAGATGCCAGCAAGGGGATATGTTTGTGGACTATTTTCTCATTCATTTAGAGGTCGAGGAATGGCTTGATCTTGGCCCACAGAATATCTACTGGAGTAGAAATATGTGAAAATGTGATATTAAAAGCCATGGTATTTAGACCCAGGGCCCAAAAAACTAAAGTGTAATTGGCTTGCCCTCCAGAGGCTGTTTGCCCAAACTTTCTGATGTGAGGAAGGCTCGTGTGGCTCGTCCCTGCACAATACACAGCAAAGCCTCCTCAACTGTGTGATCAAACCCACAATGATTTGGAATTAAATTTAAATAATTTAAATAATCCTTCCAGCACTGCAGCTCAGGGCACATCAACTTGGAAATCCTATTAAGAAAAAGTGTCTATATTTATAAGGAGAGGAGGTTCAAAAAGTGCAGTTGAAGCCAAAGCTTTTAAGCTGTTTGATTCAATGGGACATGAAAAACTTGTGAAAAATAATGGGGAAGAATTTACTGCACATATTGAGAGTTTTGACAATTAAAAGAAAGGGTAAAGAATCTCCATGAATGTGAAGAATGGCAAAACAGATTTTGTGAGAGTAGGAAGCACAAGTGGAAATAGGCAGAGTATTAATGTGTAAATTCTGTTGTCATATGTGCAGTAAATAATCTATGCAAAGAGAATCCAATTACTGGACACAGGAAATTAATTGTTATATTTCTAGCTTTGTGATATATTTCTGTGAGTGATTTCTGTATTTGAGCTCAGTTACGTACATTAATATTTAAAGTATATTTCTTGTCAGACACCTATACTGCAGCTAATTTAATTGGAAAAACTCAGCTGGGAGCTGGGATTTGGCCTGGATATCTCTAAGGAAGGGAGAGAAGTGGCAGCTCCTTCTAGATTTACAGGGTTGAAGGAGCTGATGTCAGTTGTCTAATCCAGAGTCCCATTTTGAAGCATTTTGCTGGCTGTGCTGTGTGGATCTCCCTGAGTGTGAATATCTGCACCCACATCTGTCTGCAGAACGGAACAAACCCTCCTCCATCATGTCATGTATTGGCAGAGAAATCTGGAAAAAGGCATACAGAAAATAATCTCTCTGTTTTGAAGGGCATTGCCAAAATTTTAGGAACTTGGGGAATTCAAAATATTTTCTGTTGGATTTCAGAAATGATGGAATTTTTCTTTCTTTGTTTTTTTTAATGCTACTGGAAGGAGGTGTCCAGGGTAGCACAGAAAATCCATTACAGATCTGCCCACGGCACTTTGCCCTACCTGGACTGGGATTAGTAAATTACAATGGTGATGTGCTCTGCCCCAAGTATTTTCACGGTGTTACAAGACAGATCTCAAAAACTACAGGAAACGGATAAAAATCTTTCTATTGCCTCCCCACTATTAGACTTTTAGTCTTATTGATAAAGCATGTGAATTTTCAGAATATTTAAAAAATATGCCAGGAACAGTGACAACACCCACAAACTATTATTTTTTGTTTAAAAAGTGCTTTAAATTGAAGCAGTTGAACTCCTTGCTGGTAATGATATGCATTTAATACTTGCTAAAATATGTTTTTTAGAGAAGAAAATGAAACCAAGAACTAGGCTGTTTTTGTACAGATGCTGAAGACAATATAAATTTTTGTAGGAAAAGAGGGCCTGATCCTTTTAGTTGTCCATGCTGTCACTTCCACTGTTAATTCTGGCTTTTGTTCATTAAGTTGTCTCCTGAACTTGCAAATATTTAATTTTCTGCAATCCCTTAACCACAGAAATGCTGGTTTACAAGGACATGAATGTTCCTGTCTTGTCTTCATTAACACAGGTACCAGAACTATGTATTTGTTAGAGCTGGACTGGGGGGGTTTTTTTGCTATTTTGTGAGGAAAATTTTGACAAATCTGGTATGAGGCCTATCTTGAAGTCATGAAAAAGTCCAAAGCTCAATGACTCAAAAGTCACTGAAAGCCAAAAACTTTCAGGTCAACTCCCTACTAACATCAACTTTGAAGAATTCTGCTTTAAAAAGTAATTTAAATATAGTCAGTATTCTGCTTCCCACAGGGCTTCCCTACCCCAATTATGTACAAATGCTGTACATAAATAAATTTTATGTACAGGATTTGTATATAATTGTACAAATGTACATTATGTACATAAATTAATGTATAAATCTAACATAAAAACCATGCAGTTGTTAACAATTAAGTTTGTGGCTATGGGAACTGGCCACCAGTTTATTTTACACAATGGTGTAGTGTAGGACACGATAATGAAGCTTTAATCCAAAAAGTTTGTTTTCCTAAAATAAATGTAAATTTAGGGTATTTCTGTAGAGAGATAAACTTCTCATCCTGGTTGCCTATTTAAGGGTCTCAAAAAATCCACATACACATCTAGTTTGGAACATTTGTTTTTCTAAAACTTTCTTAGGATTCACTCAATCCAGAAGGGTGAGAATGGCAAGATATGCCTGAAGATGGCAGCTCTGGAGTTGTTGGCACTAATAAAGTGTTAAAGCTAAGTATATGGCTGAGCAGTTTGCATATTGTCTTTTTCACACTCGAACAACAAAGTGTGGAAGAAACCTGAGGGACAATAATTTCCTGGTCTCATTTCCCCAAGACTGTTATTCCTCATCTTGACATACTATTAAAATCATTTAATTATCAGTATTTTTTCTTGTCATTAAGTTACTGATGCTTCCGTTATTTTTATTTCCAAAACCTTGAGTGCCCACACACAGAGCTCCCCTTCATACTCACGTTCTTTGCCAAATACTTCTATCAGATCCTCTGGTCTCCTGCAAAACTTCTGGCTAATTATAGTCTCTGGCTGAGTGCTCTGAGGTATGACAGGATCCCCACAGAATCGACAGAAATCCGCACACAACGAGGAGAATTTGACTGCTTGGTTGATTTCCTAACAGGTTTGGTTTGGTTTTTATTTTGTTGCAGTTAGTGATACACGCATACACAAGCAATTTATATTTGCAGTTACTGAAACTCCCAGAGTAATTAGTAAAAAAATTAGTGGTGTTTCCTGGGTATCAGTTTATCTTTTGTTTCATCATTCTGTCTTTGGTGCAGATAACAGGATTCAGCTCTGCCTGTCTTGGGAGTTCTTTGCTTTTGTTACATTTTCAATATTAAAATGAAAAATTGAAAATTTAAATTTAGTTTAAAATTTAAAATCTGTTGCATTTTCAATTTTTAAGTTCTGAAATTTCAATTTCAAAGCCTGGTCTGGAGGTGTTGAGGTGCCCCTGGTGGTGCTGTGTGGGTTGAGGTTTTGGGGAAGGGGTTGGTCAGGTCTTTGTGGCAGCAGCTCTCTGGCCACAGAGAGCAAGGCACAACTTTCCCAGGCATTGTCCTGGGGAAGGCTGTGAGATCTGAGAAAAGAATGGTAAACAATTCTTACCTTCACTTGCTGCACCTGATGTTGTGAACATGTGGAATGTGTTATGGAGATTTGTTTACCAAAGGGTGATTTCTTAATTGGCCAGTGGTGATGGTGTTTGCATTCAAGGACCAATTGGGTCCACCTGTATCATGACTGTCTGTAAGGGCGATGGGTTTCTTAATTAGTATAGTATAATAAAGTGATTGATCGGCCTTCTCAGAAGCATGGAGTCAATGCTCATTGTTACCTGGCTGGAGGCCTGTGACAACAGGTCTTTCATGGACACTGAGCAGACTCTGAGGCTGCTTGGAAGCACAGCAGCAGCACGTGCCAGGCTTGGATTTGGAATTTCAGGACTGGCTGCTGAGCTCCCACAGCCTGGCTGCACACAGGTCCTCACATCTCCACCTGTGAGCTTTGAACGTGGTGTGGTACACACCTGCTCCTGTGCCTTTGCATCCAGCACAGCACCAGTGATTATTAAAGGTGTGGGACCTGGGGTTCTGGGGGGAATGTTACAGACTTGTGGAAATCTTGCATTGCTACTAGGGGAACTTGGTTGTGCTGCTGTGATTTTAGCGCCAGGCACATTGGTTGTCCAAGGACAGGAGGCAGAATGTGTGAAATTCAATGTGTATATATAACTATATCTCAGTGTGTGTGTGTATTCATATCTGTATGTGTGTAACAGTTTTGTCCTGAACTGGAGCAGATTGTGTGTGTGTGGGTGGAGAGAAGGAATGGCAGTTACTGGAGGTACTCAAATGCTCCAAACTGGACCAGACTATTCCTGGGCAGCCTGCTCTGAGTGGAGGAGCACAAAGCACATTGGACTGGGTGAGTGCCAGAGAGCCCCTCCAAGTGACATCCCCCTGGGAATCTCTGAATTGCAAGTGAAAGCAAGTCTAAATATGAAAGAAAGTGCGATTGTGTGGAAACAGAAAACTATTTCAGTCCACTCATCTTTCTGAAGGTGGAAGATGAGTGATGCAGACTGGGAAAATAGTGTGGGAGACCTGTCCAGGGAAATTAGAGCTCCTCAGTTTCTGTTTTAAGAGGCTAATTTGAGAACCACCTCTCTCAGGTGTGGTGCTGACACTCTCAGTAGGATGAAATTTCCAAGTTCTCTTTTTTGTGCTCCTTTCAAGCTACAGAGACAGTGAATAAGTCATCTCAGCAGCCCAGCAGGATGTGCATCCCCTGAGATTCCCTTGTCTGACAGCTTACACATTTGTAGTGCAGGTAGTAGTTTTGATAGATGCACTGACTATTAATGTGTGACTCCACTCACAGCAGCTGAGGGGATCTGCTCAGCTGTTCACAAGTTTCTCTGAGACAACTACAACTACATTTTATTAAACATTCCCTTTTCCCACTATTGTTATGGAGAACACCTAATTTCTAGCCAATTCTTAGCTCCCTCTCCATCTGCAATGTTTTGATTGAACACTGTTTTTAAAAGATGAGCCAATGGCAAATAATTAATCTTTTTCTTTAAACTGTTAATTGTACATTCTTGAAGTAGAGCTGGGATTTTTGAGATGGGCCATGTTTCTTCACATCCTGCTAGAATGAGTCACTCTGTTTCTGAAGGTTTTCTTTAACAGTTCACTTTTTCTTTTGTGTGGCTCCTGACAGCAGCCCTTTCTAGTTTTTATTCTGTCATTTGCTGACATGTCTGTAAAGGTGGAAACACAGGAAAAAGTGGATTTGTCAGTAATCCCTTATGTCAGCAGTGTCTTGAAAACACCTATAAAATCTTTCCTTCACTCTGTTGCTTCAGTTCTTCCTTCTGTACATGCATTTGTTTACACATACAAACACAAAGTACTTAAAAATATTGTCTTTTCAATGCGCTCACAGATGCCTGTAACTTTTTTTAAACTTTTGCTGTTTATCAGAGAAAACACTGCCAGTCTTGTGCAAAATGAAACTTGTACCACTTACACCACCTCTAAAGAACTAAAAATGTCAAGGGGGCCATAAAAGGAGAATAACACTGTTTGTTTTGGAAATTGTTCCATGACAACTTCTGTAATCATTTTGACAAAAGTTCTGTAAACTGAAACCTTTGTACTTTTTCAATTGAATGAGCTCTGAAGGCACAATGCGTCACTGGAAATAGAAATTAAAGACTTTTTATTCTTGGCAGGAAGCTCTGCACTCTGTGCCTCCAGAGTAAAGATGTTCTCTGAAACAAACAGAGAATTTTTGTGTGTGATATATTATAATGGGCGCTGCTTCCTTGACTTTTTATCCTTTGTGCTGCTCTGGAAGAAAAACAGATCTGGCTTCTTTGCATACTAATAAACATTGCTGCTTGTAATTATTCTGTGGTTACAGTAGTACTCCTTTGAGATGAATCTTTGCTATGTTATTTACTTTGTTTCAGTTATTTGGAGCCTTTAGTTCAACTGTAAAACAAGGCTTTATTTTTGTTGTGATGTTTATTACCTCTGTATTTTTTCTGTCTGTAAGGCAAGGATTGGAGCAGCTGTTTAGGACCTGATTCCCTGAAAACAAAAGTCACTTCAGAGTATTTTGATTTTAAAAAAATTGTGCACCTGGTATAAAAAAAATCACTTGGATGTTTTCTTCTATGGTTTTAGTAGAAGTCAAAGATTAACCTCTACACCACACTGGATCAGAGTGCAGAAACCTCTCATGAGTTACCATAAATGATCAGATACATTATATTTATTTTATGTGATGGAAGATGTGTAATAGCTATAATTTTGGTTTTGATAAGAATCCCATGTTTTACTATATCTGTGATCCTTTCCATGATGTTTGCCAAGTTGGCATTTGACAAAGCCAAAAACACAACTGATTACAAAAACCTCATCTCAGTTGAAGTTAATTTCTTTGAACATATGGTACCTGTTATAGTCTCAAACAGGTACAGAAATAAGAAGAAAAGAAAGCTAAACAAGCAGATAATTTGAAGAATAAACACCTGTAATAGAGGAAAACTTCAAATTGTATTCTTTACATCAAATCATGGCCAAAGCAGTTTACAGATTTGTTTAATGACGTGTAATTAGCAAGCACTCAGGGAATTAGGCATTCAGACAGAATCAGCCATTCTGTAGATAAGCCCCAACAGTTGACATTTGTGTAATATGATGATGGAACTATCAATTTCTAAACCCTTCTGTAACAAATCCCAAGTTTCTCTTTTCTCTACACACTTGCCCCTTTTGCAGTCACCCCTCTGCCTGTCCCTGTTGTGGGGTCCAACCCAGCTCCCCTTTTTGTGACTCCTTGTGCTTAGCTGGGGTTTTCATGCTGTGGGAAATGGAAAGACAGAAACTCCCACAGACACTGAAGGGTTTGATTTGCAGCCTTGGGAAAAGCTTGGATTGCTGTAAAAATAAAAGTACGCAGACATCAAACAGAAAAATTATAAACTTACGTTTCTATAGTTGTAAGTAAGAATATGCCTTAAGCAAGTGAGAAAGTTTATTGATAAGATATTGAAGGGTTTATAGTGTAGTAATGTAGCTGTATAGAGTAAGCTAAGGGTTTAGATGTTAAAATATAGCATTTTTGTGTACATGAGATAGCAGCCCATTGGATAAAAGTATCTGCAGTGCAGCAGAATTAAGTAAAGGAGATAGGTTAGGAAAAAAAACCAAAACTTTTTGGCAACTTTCCATTGGATTAGAAAGTTCTATATTGCCTTGTTAATGAAGAACTTGTGACTGCCTTGAGCTATGGCCGATTTCTCGCTCCTCTAAAATCTCATGGCCTTTGAGGCTGATGTTTATCTGAGTAATAAATCATTTTTAGCCTCACAGGAGTCCCATCCCTTCATTAGGGTGTTAATAATAATGCTGTTGGTCACTTCTGGCAGATACTGAGTCAAATATCCCACGCATCATCTGTCACCCTCTTCTCTCTCCCCTTTGTTAACAAATTTTCATGTTTCTTGGCTGTTACTTTTCAAGCTTTGTGTTTTTGTTTTTTTTTCCTTTTATCACTGTTTAATCCAGCAAGGGGCCTTTGGCTTTAGCATTATCAGTTCAGGGGCTCCTTTCACAGTTTGGGGGATTTGGGTTTAGTTTGTCCTCAGCTGTTGTGCCAAGAGAGGGACCCACACTCATTTCCCCTGGAAGCCAGATCACGCCAGGAGAGCAGCAGGAGGGTGGCTCAGGCTCAGCTGTGGGAGTGAGAAGAGTTTGGGTTCACTCCCCACCCTTTGCTGCTGTGCTCATCCTTAATTTCACTTTACACAAGGAGCTGACCCCTGCAGGAGCCTGTTCTGGGTTAACTTCTGAGTTACTTGTTCTTCTTTTTACTAAAGATTACATTTCTTTAAATGAAGATAAATGCATGGAAGGCATTGACAGGGGGAGAACAGCACTCAGCTGAGGAGTCAGCTCTGCTTCATCAACATCTGTTTCATCTGCTTTTGGTGCTCTCCTTTCTGTGTGCTGGACTCCTGAATAGACCCTGAAATGCAAACAATTGCTGATCATGCTGCTGGCTCTGATAACGTAACTCATAATGTTGCCCTAATTACTTACATTATGAAACTGTCAGGTCTGGAACATTTGGTCTCTCAAGGCAGCTCTCCAATTAATCTTTTCCTTTTTATGAGAGATCTTGTTATGTGATTCTCTTTTGGGGAGGAATTAGAAGGTTTTATGTCATAGTGATGGGTGGGTTTTTTTTTAAAGCTTTCACTGATAATAGAGCAAGAAGACTTCAGAGTTACCCTTTTAAAATTATTTTTATTGCAGCATCTGAAAGAATGTTGTCTTTACTATTAATGCCCAGCTGCTGAAGGAAAAATCATAGAGCAAGAACAAGCCAGGTTGGAAGGGACCTTGAAAGATCATCTGGTCCAACTTTTTAAGGAGAAAAAACTTTTTTTATGGAGAAAAAACCTTGTCCAGTCATGTTTCAAAAAGCCTCTAGTGAAGGGGATTCTGCCACATCCATGGGGAGGTTGTCTCAGAGCTCCCTTGTTTCCACTGTGGAAAAAAATTCATATATAAAGGTGAAACCTCTCCTGGTGCAACTTGTACCTGCTGCTCCTTGTCTTCAAAATGTGGCTCCTTGTGAGGCAGAGCCTCCATCCCCTCTGGAGCTGCCTGCTCACTCCTGAGCTCTGTGAGGAGCTCGCCCCTCATGGAAAAGGGTTGCTTCAAATCCACCCCAAATAAAGTTTTCCTCGTTCTTCAGCCCAGCTTTAGCACACTAAAGCTAAAATTTTAGCTTTAGTGTGAAAGCTAACATTTTGATTTGAGTGAGGAATTCTGTTTGGTGGCACTCTTTTCTCTCCCCTGCTTAAAGCAGAGAGTAAAGGTCCAGATCTGAAAGAGGCTGCTGCTGCTGTTCCTTTTATTGTATATATAAAATGGGAGGATCATGTTTAAATCTCTGCTTAATTCAAAATACAGATTTGAACCAAGGTCTTTTAATTCTAAAATTGTGACTCTGGCTGCATTATTATAGTATAATCTCTCCCCATCTTTCTAGAAGCAAATGCTTCATTTTTCTTCTAAACAATGAAATTATTTATTGAAAAATAAGCTAGCAGATCATCGTGCTTTATTCAGGTGTCTAAGCCACTAAAATACAAAGTTAGCTTTCTCTATTTAGATCTAATTCAGTGATTTTTAAACTATTTTATATAAATAATGGTCCTGATTTTATCCAATTTTGCCAGGATCTCGGTCTGTAGGCATAAAGCCCGTGCCTCTACTTGTTAAATAGAGGGTCAAGACTGATCAGTGTTTTTTCCCCATTCTGAAAGTCTTGATATTCTTAAAGTTAGGTTGCAGAAAAATAAATTTAAATCCTGTCACCCTCACAGAATAACAGCACTGGGCTTTTTCTCTGTC
Organism: Pyrgilauda ruficollis; assembly: GCF_017590135.1. NCBI lineage: Eukaryota > Metazoa > Chordata > Aves > Passeriformes > Passeridae > Pyrgilauda > Pyrgilauda ruficollis. The sequence goes on along the minus strand of NW_024514764.1, from coordinate 11,622,283 downwards.
TATAAATCTGGAGATATAAAAGATGACAATGATAAAAATGTGATGTAGATTCAGGAATCTGTCTGCAATATACTGTCCTTTTGTTCAGTGCAGCTCTAATGCTCACATTCACCTTGTTTGTAACTATTTCCTTTATAAATTATTATAAACCTGAAAAGGTGGGCTATTTTTTAGGCTTAACATAACCAGCACTGCCTTATTTCAAAATCTAATACAATTATGGACACACCGTAACTTTTGGATGATTAAATTGCAAATTGTGGGTGTCCACGAGGCAAGCAGATATATTAAATTTGTTCACCTTCATAACTCATCCTCGCGCACACTGGATATTTTTCAGGATCACACCAAGCTGTGCTTGTTCTGCCTGAGGTACATTCCACAGTATTTATGGTTTATCAGATGTACAGGAGATCTTCTTCAAGGAGATACTCATACATCATTTGAACTTCAGTAGTTATTACATTGTTTTAATGGAAAAATGTTATAAATGAATGGGTTTTATTCTCTCTGAGACACTTATATTTTTGAACATGACTTTCTTGATGATGTTATTTTTTCCTTCTATGAGAACATGAACTTCTTGTTTATTGCTCACTGATTTTATAAACATATCTCCTTTTCTCCTTGGAGAGCTATAAAGAAAAAAAGGTCAGCAAGCAGAAGCTAAGTAATCTGAGTGTAGCTTTCCAGAAGTTTTGTGGAGCAAACATGACACCTGTTAAAAAGCTAAAATCAAAGTAATCAAGACAAACACTTTCCCTTCTGTTTGCATTGTATTTGAATGAGGAATATAATCTACAAAGGAGTATTTAAAAGTGAGGTTTTAATTTAAAGCTATAAACTAAGGGATATCTGGCTTAATCCACGTGGAAAATATCTGCAGTTGATATGAGCTTAGGCTGTGAGCTCATCAAATAAAAAAGACTGAGACTTCTTATCTTGAAAACAGACCCAAGATCCCCAGGAAGCAGATGTTTTAGTGTTTGTGGATGGAGCTGAGGTTTATTTCCTGTAACCTGGTGCAGAACTCTCCTCTGTGATGTTGGCACACCTGAGTGGCAGTGCTGCAGGTGCCAGGCTCACCTGCCTGGTTTGAGGGGCTCCCTTTGTCCCCATGGCCTTTGCCATTGATGCCCTGTGAAGGCTGCCCTAGCACAGAGGCTGGACAGAGCTCTGTTATATTTGTGATTGCTGACCAAGCCCTGTGCAAGGCAGTAACCCCTAGGTGCTCATGTTGTGAATGCACTTTTTCCCTGCATTTTGCTTGTCTGGGACTCCTGGCACAACAGCTCAGCTCCCCAGCCTGCCCCAGGCAGTGGCACTGCAGAGCTGTGGGGGAATGTTCTCTGCCCACCCTGGGATCTCCTGATCCATGAAGATCACTGTGCTCCTCCTCTCCCACAGCATTCCTGGCACTGGGAAAGGCTCAAGAAGGCTTGCGGGGTTTCAAACTTTCAGCAAGGGCAGTGACAGTGGTGCCTTAGGATCTAGCTTTGGTATTTTTCAGATCCTGTACTGCTGAAGGGTATAGTTCTAAAGTCCATAGCCTGTCAGCCGCTGTTCTCCCAGACAAAACAATTCCTCTCTAGGCCTGAGACTCCAGGACACCTCACCTCCAGGTCTCAGGCCCTGAAAAATGTAAAGAACAGGGAATTGGAGGGGGCAAACTTGGAATAAATGACTTCATTACCTGAAGCTGTAATTGGAGGATTAACCCCTGATGTGTAAATGGACCAAACTTACAATTGTGTGAAAAGTTTGTGCCCATCATCCATCCTGGGTGCAGCCTCTGGGAGGCTCCTGACTGCCCAAGGTGTATCTATTAAAGGCCTTTAATAAATATCCACTTTTATCCTCTTAATCTTGTCTAGCCTCTGTTCTAGGCAGCCACTCCAATGCATCAACAGAGACAGATTTATTTCTGCATGCAGTTTAGGAAACTGTTGTATAGCACAACAAAAGGGCAAAAAACCCTCCTAAATCCACATTAAATCACCTTTGTTAAGCTCCAGTGTGCTACCCAAATCTGCAGCAGTCCTCCCAGGGGGTGCTGTTTGAATTAGGGATGTTGGTAGTAGAGAGAACCAGGAATGACCACAGAGTGCTTGGACCCAGCAGAAGTGCTTTGAGAGATCCTGAGATTATTTGCACATGGATTGGAGCCCACTGTTTCTCCACTTATTGGGACAGAAATAGGTCCAAGTCGTGCTGGTGTTGTTCCTTTCCTGTCACGGGTGGAAGAGGTGAGGACATTTTGGATGTCTTCTCCAGAGAACTTAATATTTGCTTTTTTTAGTTTATCTTTTCTATGATTGCACTGGATAATACTGCAAAGTTGTACAAAATTAAAATTAGGTTTGAAATAGGGTTTGTTAATCACAGTATTTAACTGTTGTGGTTATTGTTTCCTAAGAGATTAATGAGGTGAATTATTGTCACATAATTAAACTACAGTTTATCTAATCTCTTCCATACCCTTGTGGTTACTGTTATTCAAGTATCACTTGAAGGTTAATTTCACTTAGCTGATATATATTTGACTTTGGCAATACAATTAATATCAAAATATGTTTTTAAGTCTATTTGAAAGTCATTAGGCAACAGCTTTACCAAAATTATCACTTTAAGCTTCACAAGTGAAGGTAAGGACATAAAAACCAGTTAAATCAGCAGAGTCACATACAGATACAAGTTCAAAACACCCCAAAATATTTTTGACGGGAACGTCTTCCTAGAAACAAGGAATTCCTCAGTTGCTGCTCAGAGGCTGTGTCTGAGGCTGCTCAGATCAGCTCACTGGCTGTTTCCTGGGGTACTTGGGCAGGAAACCCTTTTGTCTTGCCACAAAAAAATTAGGAACATGCAGTAATATTTTTATAGGAAAAGACAAAACTACAGTCATCAAAATGCCTTTTCTCTCAGAGAAATATATTACTTTATATACTTCAATTTTTTTTAATCCCCAAACCCAACATTCTTCCTTCTTGAGCCACACTCAGCATAGTTTTAATTCACTCTTCCTGATTTATTCTCATGCTGAATCTATTTAAAATGGGTATTCTGTATATTATACTACAATACAAAAGCTGCTATTTTGTCCTTGCATTAGTCACAATTTTTACATCAATTTTTTGCTTTCTCTTCAGTAAGCCTAAGAAATTACCTACTCTAAAACTCTGTCATTTCCAGTAAGTTATGGTGCTAAAGATTTCAATCTGCTATTTTCTCTCATTTCTCTCTCATCTCATCCCTGTATAATGCAGACAAAATTAAAATTATTTTCATAAAATTATAGCTAAGTGTAGAATCAACCCCAAAACGAGACCTTTTAAGAAAATAAGAATTCAATGGCATGGAATTTAATAGTTTTGATATTCATCCACGGTATAGAAGCTAAAATAGTAAGTGGTTACAATTTTGAAATGAGAGATTGTTTCTCTTCTGAACAGAATTCACAAATCTCTGATGTCTGAAAAATACAACATTCTTGAGTGTTTAATCTAAATTTTATTTTAGAGATTTATCAGCCAATATTGAAACAGTGAAATCACTCAGTGACTTTCTTGCTTGGCCCTCTTAAAAGACATCTCATTTTGCATTTCTAGAATAATTTCTAGAAACTGCAAATTGTGGGTGTCCCCCTTCTATATACTTTTCACTATAAATACCCTACAATTTGGTTATTCTTTTCTCTGTAGTCAGTTAGAAGAGGATCCTTTGTGTCAGGCATAACACATTCCAGTTTTTCCTATTTTTTCCCACTTGCATGTTTTCTTTGTGGTCACTTTCCAGTGCTGTGGAATTCCTTGAGGTGCCTGCTCATGGCCTGTGTGCCATGGATATATAAACCGCAATTATCCAGCTTCCTCTGAAGTAGCTTGCTCTGTCTCCCCTGCTTCTGTTGCCTCAGAAATGGTGTGCCATCAGCAGATGGAACAATTTTGAACACAATCTGAAGCTGTGAGCTCCCAGGAGCTCCAGCTCCCCCGTGCTCTCCACAGCTGGCTGCTCCTTGCTGCTGCTGCTGGGTGTCTTTGGAGCTACTGGAATTTGTTTTGTCAGTCCTTTGCAAACATGTTCACCTCCTTTCAAATCAAACTGCTCTGTGCTGTGCTGCCAAATGCTTCTCTGAGTTCCTGATAAATTGCCCATTACGTTGGGATTGTCTCCAGGTAAGTAACACATGGAAGGGATTCCAGTTGTCTGCCTGAGCTCCTCTTTCTCCGTATTCAGCCTCCTGTCACACATTCTGAGTCAGACATTCCTAAATCTGGTTTAATAATTTTCTGTCTTCTGCATAGCTGAGTGCAGGATAAGAAGCTTGGGTTTTCTATGGTCTTGGAGCCTTTTAAAGTAAAAAGAACTATATTAACTGCTACTCTAGTTCTCAAATGTTCCCTTCCTTCCTGCCTTGTGAGTTATCACAAATCCTGCCGAGGGCTTTCCTTTCCCCCTCACCATTTTTCTACTGATTTCTCAGTTGTAATTCAACTAGGCCTGGAGCTTTGGCAATGTTTAATAGTTATAATTGCCTAATTAAGGTATCAGCTCTAGTAGACCAGAAGCCTTCTTTCTCCTCTGTCTTTCCAGTTTGCAGGAGTGTGTTCACCACTTCTGTCAGATCCTCCTCCTTTGAGTATTCATTATGAGCTGTCTATGAAGATATGAGTAATCTGTCTCTTTATTTTTCAAACTGCTTTGCTTGAAGATACTTCTCCCATTCCTGTCAGGCTACAAGTAGGTGAACAAAAAAAACCCACAGTTACACAGAAAAATTGCTATTCCTGTGAAACAGAGGAAATCTGTCTTTTTCTTTGTTTTTCAGGAAAAATATAAACTCTGTAATAATGGCATGTGTGCATCAGAGAGAAAAGGAGACACCTGGGGACTGACTGTAACCTGTGGTGATAAGAAGGGGTAGAGATAATTAAAGTTAATTGGCAAAAACTGAAATCAAATCCTGCCAGGTGAGCATGTTTTGCCTGTGACAGTCACTGCTGGGTGATTGTTCTGTCTTGGCTGCAGCCTGGGAGTTTTTTCTCTCCAGTTTTTCCCACTCCCTCCCCTGTCCATGGGGGGACAGAGCACTGACCAACCACTGGGTCAACTATTTTTTTCTTCTTCTAAAGAAATCTCCATAACCTTAACAAAAAAAACCTTCTCACCCTAAATAAACTAAAAAGAAAACTATTTTAAAAATAGTAAACTAGCTAAAAATTTTAGGTTTTGTTTCTTTACATTATCAGTAAAAAAAAGTTATATAGAAAAAAAATTGAAAAAGTTTATTTTAATTCTTACTACTTTTTCCCTCTTAATTACGATTAATAAAATTTTCTTTATACCCTTTTAAAATTTTAAACCTACTTTACCTTTCTCCTTATCCTATATGACAGCAAAAAATAAGTACGTGAATAATTAACCAACACTAAAACCCACCGCCCTCATCAATACATTAGTTAAAAAAATCTCAAAATTAAAAAAAATCTTAAATGAACAAACCAAACCCACTATACAAAATTAGTGTTTCTACCCAGTTTCAAACTAAGACCAGCACACCAGCCCAGCCCGAGCCTTGAGCTCAGTGTTAAATGGGAGGGACTGAGCGTGCCAGTGTGGGGACACCTGAGGGACCCTGCCCTGCTTCCCCTGGGGAGCTGCAGCTCTGGGGCACCCTTTCACAGCTGTGGGATGTGTGTTCCTTATCCAACACCAGGGATGCCTCCCCTGGCCAAAAGGGAACTGCCTGACATGCACCTGTACAGGGGAGTGCAGCTTTAGAGCTTCTGAGTGTGCTGAATGAATGGTCAGCCATTTAAAATGTAGGTATGATTATTGTATTTGTGTAGTTCCTCCCATTCTTCTCAGTTCTTGGACAGTTATTTAAACCTGACTGCACAAAAATGATCCAAACCAATATTTGAAAAACTGCTTTAAGCTCACCTATCCTAGCTCAGGAGGGGGTTTGTCCTTTAGAGTTCTCTTAGAGTGTGCTGGAGAATTAAAACAGTTTCCATGCAGATCTTGGGAAGATTTCTTCAGTCTGTACTGAAGCATGTAGGGGTTGTGCATCCCAAAGGAAGTTCCTGCAGAATTCCCTGAAAGCACCAACAGCCAGTGGCAAAGGCAGGGGAGGGAACTGCCGATCTGCTCCCCTGCACATTTTGTTTTCTGCATCTGTAAATCTTGCATTTGGTTCCAATTTATCTTCACATCTATTCCAGTAAATATCACATTTCCTTTCAGAGAGGATGCTTAACATTCCATAGAGGATTTGTACTCTTATCTTTCTTTTGCTCTTATACAGATATTTAGATGTTTCCTCTGTAGGAGAAAAAAATGTCATTGAGCTCTGTGTCATTTCACATGTGAGATTTGGGTGTGTGACACTGTGCCACCTCCTGCATTACACTGATGGAGATAAATTGTGCCAAAATTACATCACTTGGCTCTGGTAATTGTCCAAGTCTTACAGTAACAGTTTCTGGCATGTCCAGTGGGTGAGTATGAATTTCAGAGTGTCAAATTCAGTCCAATTTTTGCAGCAGTGACAATTACTGATGTTACAATTGAGATGAGGGAAATGCACTGTTTCTGAAAAAGGGATGTGGACTGCATGGACCCCACCTGTAAATAATGCAAAGAGAATAAAGCTTAGTGGCACAAAATGCAGTGGAATTTAAGGCTAACAAAATTTTCAGGTAGAAACCAGGATGTCATAAAATTAAAATGATGGAAGGGGAGGGTCCTAACTTCATCACTTCTGTTCTGGACAGAAGTCGGCTGGGCTGGAAATCCCTGGAGAACCAATGTTGTCTCTCTGGGAGGAGGAGTGGGGCCAAGCAAACATGAGGAGGGATCTGATTACAGGAGGAGACTGCTGGCAAAGGCAGCGAGACTGGGGACAAGGTGCAGTGATAACTTGGACATTACAGCACTGCTGGAGGCTTCAGGGACAATATCAATGTGCCTGCTTTGAGAGGGATACAGGAGACTTCAGGAAATTCAGCTGTGTTTGCGCAGGGACTGAGGTTTTCTTGCCAGGCTGGATCTCCCTTTCAAGTTGGAGGATAAAGTGGGAGCTCTGCAAGAGCAAGAGACAGGGTAGGGGATGAGCTTTGAGGCCACTGTTGAAGGTGCAAAGTGTGCAGAGTATGATGATTCCACTGATATTACATCAACTCGTGGTCACTAATTTCTGGTGGGTGGTGATGGATAACAATACTGGAGGCATGATTTGCTAATGTTGCTGAGAAAGACAGGACAAACTTCCCATTGTAACTGTGCTCCTGATACCTCAGGTTTCAGCTTTTCTATTTTTCAGATTCTATCCTGCTTTAGTGTGTGGGTCTGGGCTGCATATTGGGGGATGGTGAGCTCTCTGCACAGAGCAGGGAGACAAAACAATTCCTGCTCTAGCTGGGCACCAAGGACAAATGATCCAAATCTCAGGCCCAAGAGCACAAACAACGTGGGCTGGAGAGAGAAAAACAAGCAGGATGGGACTTCACAGGCTAAAGCTGTAACTGGACAATGAACTCCAATCTGCAAATGGGGCAGAACTGATCACAGTGAGAGACCCCGTGAGCGGTTGTCGATTTTGTGACCATTTTGGGTTGTGCTGCCCAAGGTGGATCTATTTGAGACTTCTTAATAAATCCCTACTTTATTCTTTAGCTCCGTCCAGGAGCTCTATTCTTTAGGCTCTGTTCTAGGTCAGCCTTCACAAGGCATCACTCCCATTCCTTCCTCTGGGTGTCAGGATGCAGTTTGGAGTTCCATGGGCTGGACAGTGATTACAGCAGGCAAGAAGCAGGAGCAAGGCTTTTAGCTCACTCCCACTGCCTTTCAGTGTTTTCCAAAAGCTCTGTCAGTGCTGCACCAAACAGATCAGAGGTTTCCTTGTGGCTGGCAGGCAAGAGCCATGGCCAAGAGACGTAAAACCAGGGCAGACTCACCGTTCAGACACTGCGCCCTCACTTCCCTTTCAGGTTGCTCTAAGCACAGCTACAAAGATGTGTAAATGGATGCAGCATATCTGTTTTTCAGTGCCACAGTGGTTTAACTGTAGTATTTGTTAATGTTTCACAGGAAAAATACTTATGTTGGTAACTTAAAATAATAGTCTTCAAAAATGGTCTCAACCAAACACTGCATTTTGAAGAGATGCATAGAACAAAAAATATTATACTGGCCTCATCAGACACAGACATGTTTCCGTTTTTCAATATTTTTTGGGTAATCAATGTTCCTGTTTGCTGTTTGTCTGCTTCTTAAATTTTAACAAGTAATTGTGCTTATAATTGTGGCACTTGCTGATTTTGTAACAATTGGTACCTGCTGTGGGTAGGATAATAGCACAATTCAATATGTACTGTAGGAAGAACATTTTTTCTGCTCATTTTACCTGGAAATGTCTGAATTTATAGGTGGAGTTACGCTGTTGAAACTCACAATTACTGGGGATGTAGGTAAGTGGGAGTAGAGATTTTTACTTGTGCAAGAAGAAGAAAACCCCAAATAAATGTGATTTTCTTTGTTATGGATGCAGAAAAGTACCAAAAATTAATGTGACCCAAAAAAAGGTGGTTGTCTTATTCAATTTTATCTGTGATGTCCATTGGTTGTAATGAGGCTGATACCCTGTGAAGGCTGACCTAGAGCAGAGGCTGGACAGAGCCAAAGAATAAAGCAGGGATTTATTAAAAGGCCTCAATGGATCCACCTTGGACAGCACAAGAGCCCAGTCAGGGCTGCACCCAAGATGACTGGGGAAAGATTTCTGAGCAAATACAAAGAGTCACTTTTCACCTGCAATGAAATTTGTCCCTTGCAGGAAAGAAATTGAATCTATGGCAGTTGCTCACCTCATTGGCAGGTGAGTGCAGCTTTGGTGATTCTGTATGAATCCTTCCACCATGCTTCCTTCTTCCCAAAACAAGGGAACATACCAAGTTTCTTGCTCTGACATTTGGCAGGGCTCTTGAAGGCCAGGAGCAGAAAAGGATAACAGTGATTTATTGCAGTAGTTTTGGGGCTGATATCTGTGGTGGGAAGTTGGATGGACAAGGTTAAAATTCTCTCCTGGTTATCTTTGTGTGCTCAGGGCTTCGGACAGGGGCAGGGTGGGGCTGTCCCCTTCCTCCAGCACAGCCTTGTTATCTTCACTGGGAACCTCTGCAGCCACAGAACCCCAAAATGCAAACTGAGGAATTTCCTACAAAAGCTGGAGACAGCAATGGGGGGGACGGATAAAGGAGGAATCTTTCCACTTCTTTTTGTTCCTTAGAAAAGGAGCAAAGAAAGGTTGTTCCCTGCTGGTTCTCTGCTGGTTCCCTGCTGGTGCTTTGCTAGTTCTCTGCTGGTTCTCTGTGAGGCAAGTTTAGAGCCCAGGGCTGTGCCCAACAGCTGGAACAGAGCCTCTGCAGGCACTTTATCCTGAGGAAAGAGCATTTCCTTACCTGGACACCTTCAGGGGCTTGTGGAGGGTGAGCTGGGATCCTTCCTCTCCCCAGGGGATTGGTAATCTGGGATCCTGTCCCACCCCAGGCGATTGGTGTGTTGGATCCTGTCCCACCCCACAGCAATGACTCTCTGGTGCCCATGCCCAGCTCTGGAGCCCAGGCTCACAGGTGCTGCAGTTTCCCTGGTGGAATTTGCAGCCCAGCCTCGGGAGAGCAGAGGTTTGGCTTTGCCAAGGACTGCTCAGGGCATGGGAAACAAGGGCAGAGCTTTGCCAGCAAGTGTTAAAGTGAACAACAAAACCACAGCAGCTTTAGTTGTTGGATTTTTCCTGTTTATCTGCCTGAGACCCAGGCAAATTAACAGCAGCCATCTCATTTTTGTTTCTTACAGATTATTCTCCTGTGACTTTTAATTAAAACTTCCCTTAGGCACAGAAGAACCATCGGTGATTTTTTTTTTTCTGGACTCTCTCAGCTTTAATTACCTTTTAGGATTTGAAATAAGCCTTATGTTTGCACCAGATCATGTTTACTACAGAAGGAAGTGGCAAAGGGATCAGCAGGGATATAAAATCAAAATTTCACATAAAATATATTTAAAATATAGTCAAGTAAACATTCCCTTCCCCCTCCTAAAAACCCTATGGCCAGGTTTAATAGTCTTTCATGTATTTTAGACTGAATAACTTGTGTTGAATCTCCCATTCCTGCACTATTCAATTTTTACCGGGAATATGATTACATTGAAATGAGACTCCATTGGAGAAATAAGATATTGGATGGGCAGTAGACCAAGGCAAATTTCAGAGCAGTTTGCATAAATGTTTTTCCCACCATAATAGCAGCTTCAGAACTTAAGCAGAAGAGCTAACCTGTCAGAATGCAATTTCTATTCACTGCTGCTGCAAACACCTTGTTTGCCAGAGAATCATCCCGTTTGTTTTGTGTTTACCTGCAAATAAATTTGGTGTAAAAAGAGCTGGAATGGGTATAATGCCATTCCAGCTGGAGAGAGGGGAGGGTTTTAGCCACTAATAGGTGTGTAAATATGGGGCACAATGTATTCATACACTGCTGAGACACATCAGTGCCAGGGAAGGCTGGGAGCAGGGGGAGTTAATGGGATGAGCTCCCCAGGACACCAGCAGGGAGCAGGCAGAGTGGCTGGAGTGTGAGCACAGGATGAATAAAATAGTCCTAATAATTTCCTGCTGTTGACTGGAGAACTGCTAGCAGGTCTGCTAAAAACAGTTGAATTGCAGCAGGCCTTAGAATAGGGATAAATGTGTAATGCTGAGGAGATGAAATATTTTTGGGAAGCAATGAGGAGAGCCCCCTTATGCTTTCCATAGCAATGGAAAGCATAAGCAGAGAGACTCGCTGCAGGTGGGGAGGCACAGCTCAAGGTGTATTTTATTGATTTTATTCATTTTAGGGGCAGCTCAAAGTGTGTTTTATTCAAGGTTTTGGGGTGTGTATATCCAGGCACTGAAAGCATTTGGATGTGTACACAAATATTCCCAAAGGGCACAATCCAGGCTCATCCCAGCTCATCAGCACAAACTGTGCAGCTGAAGAGGCACTTTCTCATTTTGCTGCTTTGTATAGATGTGAAGAAACCTCTGAGGAGAATAAGGTCTTCCATTGCCTTATTGAACTGATGATATTTTGGTGGCTCTTGTTAATCAGATGATAATATTACTGTAGGCTTCAGCCTAATGATTTTTTTTTTATATCATTGACTGGCTGGCTGGCTGCTCCATGGGCTTTTCAGACAAATAGGAAATAGGGTTCAAAAAAATAAAATTAGCTTTTCTTTCATTTGCTTATTTCTGAACTGGTATATTTGCCCCAAATCCCCAAACACAGGCTGAAGTTTTGCTTTTCATGTTTTTTAGCCATTAAGGAACTGCACAGGCAAATCACACTTCTGGACTCAAAAATGGACTTGATTTGAAATTATCTTTTTCTGCTTCTATATAATGGGCATTCTGCACACAAATTGGTTTTTCACAGATGAATATTCTGTGCATTTAATTTACATTCTGCATATGGCTGTGTGCATTAGAGCTATTTAGCATAAAACAAGATGAAGAGGTAGAATGGAAGAAATACTTTTAAAATTAATGGTATAAAGTTAAGTGGTGTGCTCCTGTTTACCCTTGCTAGCAATAAAACAAGCCAAGGACATTCATCAAGAAGAAAGGCCATAATTAATTAAGTGAAATATGATGCAATGCGCAATTAACATGTGTTACAGCATGTCAGTAGACTCATGCCAATAAAATAGTAATGTCAGTTAAAGGATTTGACATTTATGTGGACAATAAAATATTGACAGTTAAATTAGGGGGTTTTTTAATAGTTTTCTGAAAGAAAACTTGGCTTAAAACCCTATAGCAGATATCTTTAGGAAAAGCCATCACCTAGAGGCAGCCTGTTCCACAAGAATTCAGTGGGAGTCAGGCAGTAAAATACCTTAAGAAACAATCTGGCATTAACTTACATCTCTCATTGTAGAAATTGTAGAAAAAATCATCTCTCATATGTAGAATTTTTTTCTGTGTTAAACAGTTCCTTCCTTTGTATTTAATCATCTCCCGGAGTCCTACAAATTATCTCTCCATCTGAATAAATGGCATCACCTCAGTCCTGTGCAGTGCTGTTCTCCCTGCCACCATCATATTTTCTGGAAAAATCCCTTTGCCCAGGATTCTTCTCCTGGAAAGCTGAGAAGCCTCAGAGAAAAATGAAAACAATAATTATGTGATTTGCTTCTCCTGTGTTTTGCTGCTTTGGAATGTTGGGACATTGTTTACCAACAGGTGGGCTGCTCATTGGTTTCATGTGAATTGTTTTTACTTAATGACCAATCAGGGCCAAGCTGTGTCGGACTCTGAGGACAGAGTCACGAGTTTTCATTATTATCTTTTTAGCCTTCTGTAAGTATCCTTTCTGTATTCTTTACTGTAGTTTAGTATGGCATTCTTTAATATAATATAGATCATAAAATAATAAATTAGCCTTCTGAGAACATGGAGTCAGATTCATTATTTCCTCACCTTCGTCGGGGCACCCTGCAAATACAAGATCTCCCCATCCCATTTCCTTGTTTCCTGGTGCGGGCACATCTCCCTGCACCCTTCCCTGAGGGAATGGGGACATGGTGGGTTGGATTCTGTGAGACACAACAAACTCTGATCCCACCTTGTTTTATTTGTGCCAGACAAACTGGAGGTGCAAAGGTTGTAAATTTGGTGGTAGCCTGCAGGAAAGCTTGGAGAGCAGGGCTACATTTTCTCTCTTCTTAATTGCATTATGATTGCTTAAAGAAAAAACATCACATGGAAATCACATTTCTGTCAGAAAATCTTGGACTTGTTATTTCTATAAATAAGCTTAAGACTAATGAAACTGAAAGCAGCTATCTTGCACTTATTAGGGCTGCAAAAAACCTTAAGATTGATGAAAATAAAAGGAGCCGGTCAGTTCAAAAAGGCTTTTTCCCCCTATTTTTTCTCCATTTTGGTTAGACTGCGCAACCAGGGGTACTTTCTGAGGCATTTTTCTATATTAAAGGAGAAACTCACAGGAAAGGCTTTTAAGAATATCCACAGGTGAACAGATGGAGACCCTTCTGTCTTTTTGTACCACTGTTCCAAGGGAATTTTAGGAAGAATTTTCTAAGCACCCACTCTTTGATGCATCAAGAGAAATCACAGGCATATTCCCTTAAAGGTTCTGATGGGAGCTCCAGTCTACCTTGAAATTCTCCACTGGAATAATTTGCAGGAATCAGGGTCAGGGAATTGATTTGCTCCAAAGCAGTTTATTTCAATTTGAATATTTTGAAATTGTGCTGGGCACCTCTGGTAGCGTGCCTGGAGCAAGATGATCCTGTTACCATGGTTTCAGGCTGAGATTTGGGTTACTATGGTGTCAGCCTTTCCTTCTTGTTATGCAGGAAAGTCGAGTGTGACCTGGGCAAGGTCATGGAGACTTAAATCCTCAAAGAGACTAAGCTGGAGCAACAAAATTAGTCACTGCAGAGAAGGGCTTGCAGGCAGCTGGTGCCTGAAGGACAGACTCAAGTCCTACGTGTGCCTTCTTGGGAAGTGCTGGGTTCCAAGCCAGGGAAGTCACTGGAGAGAGAGGCCTGGCACTTTATTGCAAATCCCAGGGAAGTCAGCATTCCCATGGAGAGAGTTTATTGCAAATCCCAGTTTGGTCCAACTAGGATTAACATCCAGGCATCAGAGCATGCTCCTCTCTCCAAAAGCTCTGGTGATTGCATCCTCTGCCTGGCAGATGGGCAGCAAAACTGTAGGGTGCCCCTCCAAATGGATGTGGGTTGAGGACACAAACAGTCCCTGGAGTGAAAGCTGTCACCATGAAAATGTGCTTGTTGCCTTTCTGTTTTCCTTTGTCATTTTGATTGTTCCCAGTGCTAAATGTGGGGGTTTATATTTTTGATGCTTTTTTCATCCTAAAAGTGAAGCAAGCTGACCTTTCATTTCACTGCAATAAATTAATTCCCTGTATTTTTATAAATTCATTCCCTGTGTTTTGTTCTGGCTGTCTTAAGCAGTTTATAAAGCATGAGTTTTTCTGCTTAATTTTTATATCTTTGTGTCTAGATAAATTGACCCTGTGCTCAGAAACCAAGTAGTTAAAAGGGCTGGCACGCTGTGGTGTGGGGTGCTGCTGAGGAGCTCAAACTGGGAACAGGTGCCACAGTTGCAGGATTGGATCAAGGCAAGCCAAAAAATCCCTCAGAGCTTTTCTCTTAGAGAAAGCAGCAGCAGGCATAGGAAACCCAGGCTGGATCACAACACACAGGTTTGGGATTGAGCACCATCTGTTCAGCACCTGGAAAAAACCCCAAACTCGATGCACAACTGTTCTCCAGGCCCAGAGAACCCTGCAGCAAACATTTAGACAGTGCCAGGGGTTCCTCACTATTTGGTTAATGGAATAGTTACTGTTGGGTTCTTTTTTATTGCTAAGTATGTTTGGGTTTGGTTTTTCTTCCTTCAAATAGGGTTTTAATTTTGCATCCTGAGATTCAAGTATGTAAATTCCACTTAAGTCTTCTTCCAGCTTCTTAAATCCTGCTGCAGTATTTGCCTTTCGAGGTTTGATTTTGGCTTTCTCTCTGTAATCTAGAGATAGAGTTACATCAGAGGGCTGCTACAAGGATGATATCACAGCATTCTGATGCCATGGTAATAGATGCAGACTCAGTCTCCTATCTCCTGATTGCACCCGGAGAAGTGCCAATTTATCTATTTCATCACAGTGAAGCAGCTCTTCCCTCCTGAGTGTACAGTTCTTCTGAGTGTTATTCCCAAGTAATAACATTATCTCTCCAGCTTATACCTGGAGGGGAATTATGTGAAGTAGCAGTGTAGTGTAATTATTTCAGTGCAAAGCTGCAGCCCTGACCAAAACAAACAAAAAAGCAGCTCAGCTCCAGTTCCACACCCACGCAAACAGGTACAATAACTGGGGGCACAGCAGTGATTTTCATTATTCTAAATCAGTCTGACTGGAAGTGATCCCAATGGCTCTTTGGAAAGCATTAAGGACATTGCTCCTGAAGGAAATTGTGTTACTTGGAATGAAACAAATGTTTAATATTTCTGGTTTCTCTCGCTTGTCTCACCTTGTTTCCTTGCAGCCTTGCACCTGCTGCTCTCCGCAGGTTTCTCAGGGCTGCTGGGCCACACCTCTTCATTAGCCTCATTCATAATTGTCTTACTATTTGGAAGTATGGAAAGGAACCCAGAGAATCCAGGGAAGTGTAGTGCTGGAAATCAGCTGCTCCTTAACACTTTGTTTCTTGCCAACGCAGAGGACAGGGACAGGACCCTGCCATGGGATTAAAGGTGTTCCTCAAGAAGAGGACATTTGTAGAATGATTCTTTGTTTTCAGAATCTTGATCATCATTCCACTTTAATCTTTGCTTTCCTGTGTGCTAACCTTCTGTTCCTTCTGCATTTTTGATTTTGTATTTGCATTTTTGATGCCCTGAAAATCCTGCTCTGTGAGAGGAATTGCAGAGGTAGCAGGAGAGAGCGTGGCCCTCACTGATGCCTGGGCTGGGCTGGTTTGTTCTACTGGCACCTACTGAATGCAATCAAACTGTGGAGGTATTTTAGAGGGCACCCACAGAATTTATTTTGTCTGGGCAATGTTTGGGGGCTTTTCTAAAGGCTCAGCTCACAGCAGGGTTTGGCTGTAAAGATGTGTTTTTGTGTTGAGAAGCAGCTGTGTGAATATGAGTTTTGTTTTCTCTGAAAAAGGAAGATTATTTCCTGACAAATCAGAGGAATCTATCACATTGTTAAATGGAAATCTTCATTGTTCTATTTGTTGTCTTGCTTAAATTTAGGAGTTGCCAGATATTTGCTCACTAGGGAGTAGAAAATCAATGACAGAGGTAAATGTGCAATGAATCAAAACCATTCCTGATTGCCAGACTCAAAGATGATTGTTGTTTTAGTCTTCTCATGATCATTGTTATCTAAAGAGTAACCAGGAACGAAAAAGGCACATATATAAAATAAAAATTTTAGTCCTTTTTTTGCCCTTCAGTAAAATTTGAAAAGTTACTATTCTTTTTTAACCTAGTAGATTTTAATAACAAGCTTGCAAGTTTAAGAAGCAGAAAAGGTGGCTGAAGCTCAGTGAAGAATTGAGTGAATTTCAGGTGACCAGTTTGCAGCAGCACAGCCCTGACTGTCAAGAAGGACCTGAGAGCTGGTGCCTTGGTATTCAAGTGGGGAACTTTGCACTAATTTAAATCATTAAGATGAACTGGCACACAACAAATTGGAGTCCCAGGGGGGGTCTAAATGTGCCAGCAGTTTATACAAGTTGACCTCAGAGTCTCTCGTGTGTAAGCAAGTCAGGGGGCACCATCTGCAGCTGGCCTTTGGAGCTGTTAGGGGTCATGGAGAGCTCAGGATTGAATCCCAACCAGTTATTTATGGAAGAAAAAGAGAGACTTTAAACAGCCGCACTTTAAAGTGAATTATTCCAGGCTTTGTGAGCTGTGTGTCAGTTAAACATGCAAGCAGCCTCTTTCAATTGTGCTCATTTTCAGACATACATGTGATTAAACTGCTGTAAACATCTGAATTGTGTTACAAACTTCAGTGTTTCCTAGGTGAGGTGTGTTCAAGTGTGTACACCAAATCTTTTTTAATGAACTGAAGTACCGTGGCTGCATATTTTACTTACTTTATATTTTCTGCATTGAAAGTAGGCTTTTTAAATGTCTTAACAGTAAATAATTTCACATGGCAGGGCTGAGGTGACTGTCATTGAAATCACTCATGTTTTACACCAAATTATTGTGATTTTTACTAGTATAAAAAAGAACTTTCTGTAATTCACTTTTTAATGTTTGGGTTTTTTCAAGATGAAAACCCAACAAAATCAGGCACAAAACTTTCCAGTTATTTCTGAGGCATATTGACGGGTTGATGTGATACTGCTAGAACTGACTGCTGATTAGAAATCATGGAGCTGTAATGAATTTCATTTTTCACTTTGAGGAGTGTGGCTCCTAACCTTCTGAAAATATAGGTGAAGTGACTTTCTTCATGCAAAATATCTAAATCTATCTATACATATCTGTATCTAATCTATCTATATGTATATAATCTATATCTATCTCTATATCTATCTAATCTATATCATCTATATAGATATCTCTATCTCTATATCTATCTCTATATCTGTATTTACATATCTATCTATATCTATATCTATCTATATCTATACCTAATCTATATTTATGTCTATATAATCTATATCTATATGCAATCTATATCTATATCTACACACCCCCTTTCTGACACAGGCACCCCATAGAGTCGCAGGTGAATATAACCTTGCATTTTTTACATGTATCAAAGGTGTGGATCCCTTCCATGTTTCTCCTTGAATATCCACTCAGGCTGTTCTTACAGTAAAGGTTAATTGCAGGAAAAGGTGTTCTCCTGATGTTAACACAGGTGTGTGTTAGTCCCATCTGTAGAGTGCCAGAAAACACTGGAATGCTGTTACAGTCTAGCTGTATCTTGTTGTAGAACTCAAAAATCCCTTCCTTGCCTAAAGAGAACACAGAAATTGACCTTTTAAAATCAATGTTGGGAAAAAATCTAAACACAAATCATTGCACTTTTGTAGTGGTGTGGTTTTTAGTACCTCAGACTGATTTCACCAAAAAGATTTTTAAAGAATAAAATGGGAATAATATTGTTCACCTGTGAGTAACTTTATGAAGTATTTCTTAGCTGTAATTAAATCACCAATTGGGCTAAAGTCATTGATTTACCATCTCAGATAATCCCGGGTGTTTTGTGCACTGTGATAATGGCACTGTGTTATGAAGAACTGACATTCCTCACAGGTGTATTGTAAGGTTTGATCATTAGTCAAAAGAGAGAAGAATAAAAACAACACAGGAAACCTGTCTGTTGGAATCTATTTGAGCTTAGCTGCTTTCAAACCCAGAGTGCTATTTGAAAAATTAGTAAAGAAAATAATTTAGAGTCTCTTGCCCATAAGAGAAGATTATCTGACTTGTAATGAGCTAAGCCAGATTTCGTGTCAGTACAGGCAGGCTGACAAGGGCATTGGTAGCCTCTATTCCCAGCAGAATCCAAACCAAACCTTGAGCTGCCTGAGTTTAAATCTTTACTCTAAGGATGTTTAATCCTGTCACAGATTGGAAGGCCTTGCTGTAAGGGAAGGTTATGTCTTGTGGTGGTGCTGCAGCCCCTGTGACTGTGCTCCCTCACATCAGGGTGTGTTGCTTTGTCCTCTGTCTCTTCTCAGAGTCCATAGATGATTTTTGGATAGCTGCAGCCCTGTCTGCTCTCAAGACTTTCCATTTGGTAGATTATCCCCACAGGACTATTTCCTGTTTTTCCCTGTGTGTTTGCATGTCTGTGGTAACTTTGCATCCATTCCTGAAGCCTCCTTGTGGAATTAGCAGGTGGCTTGTTGTGCTCAGGTGCTTTTGGAGCCTGTCAGGACTTGCAGAGATGGCAGTGTTGGCATTCCCTTCATTCCCAGCAATGAACCACATACTCATTTTCTTCTAAGCTATTTTTATTTTAGCTTTGCCTCTTACAGCTTGTCAGAAGTGTCTGTATTCACGCATTTCTTCTGTTTGTGGATCTGGCACAACTAAATCACCCTTCACCAGGCTGATGGGTACATCATGGCCATACTAGCACAAGATGTTTAGTTTTCCTCCTGCTTGCAGCAGTCCCACTCTGTGCCTGCTGCTGTGTGGGGCACACAGTGTCTGAGTGGCATTGTTAGGAATTTAGGAGATAATGTTGTGCACAGTATTTTTTTCTCGATTCTTTTCTGAGCAAATGTGCAGAAGCAAGAGCTCTGGACTTGAGATGCTTCACTGATCTTTGTGTCCTTGTTTAGTAAAGAGCTGTAATTTCTCTCAGTGTTTTGGCTGTTTGGTGTCTCTGACTTGTGACCAAGAGGCCTTCCTATCCTAGTTTGGGACAGAACTGCCAACTGGTTTCATTATGGCCATGCGCTTTGGTCACGTGCCCTCCAAAAATTTTGATACTGAAAGTGCCACTTAGGAATTTCTATTTCTGCTGGTTAGGAATTTGTATTTCAGACACTGCTGAAAGCAGCAGTCCAAGAGGATCTATGTATAGCTGTCATCACACTCTCTCTTCAAATGGAAAAATGTGATACTGTGACATTTTAAGAAAACAATAACAAAAATCACAAATCAGTGGAAGCACTATTTATTTCAGTGTAATAGATGAATAACACTGTGGATAATTTTACCACTCCTATATTTAGGGAAACAAGGCCCTGTAGTATGTTGGTAACAGCAGAAGTTGATCAGTGTGAAGCACCAGCTGGTGTTCTATAAATGCAGATCTTAGGGCACACATCCGAAGAACTCTCAAGCTCTGTGGGCACCAGAGAAATTATAGCACTGCCACCAAATGGGGCACTTCATGGAAACCACAGTCTGGGCAAAAAGAATCTCCCTTTGAGCCACAGTACCAGGGATAGCTCAGTGCTCTATCTGGAAATGCTTCCCCAAATGAAACCTGCATTTTTGTGGGCTTGGGAGGTGAACCCTTGCCAGGCATGTCCTGATTTGTCCCTGCCCAGGGCTGGAATGGTGTGTCCAGCACGAGGGGTTTCAGCTCAGAGCTGTGCTTTGTGCTCTCACTGTTTGGACAAAAGTAATGCTTAAGCCTGAGGCAATTGAAATATAGACATGTGCAATGAAGGGATCTAGGGGATCTAGACAAAACTAATAACTGCTTTCCTGTGTCAGTCCCAGAGTTTCCTGGGAGTTTAGCAGTCACTGTCAGTTATGGATTTAACTTTCTGAAAACTGTAGGGAGTTTTCCTTAACTTCAGTGCTGTATAAATGTCCCTGAGTTTGTGGAAGCAATTGTTTTGGGAAATTGGCCCAGCTAAATTGACATTTACCTGTTCATACAGAATAGGATTCTTTGTTCCCTGGGGACTCTTGCCAAGATTTTCATATGATTAACAGAATAGAAGGATTCCTTTTGCAAATCTCCAGTTCCATTTTCTATGGGAAGTGGGAAGCTTGGTGGCTTGACCCTTTTCCTTTGTGAGGTTCAGTTCAGCATTGCACAGGATTTAAAAGGTACCCAATGCAGGCACATGCAGGATACACCTCTGGAAGTTGAGAGAAACTGGGAATCAGGTAAAACTTAAAAAAAAAAAAAAGCCATTTGCTGTTTTTCCCTTCATGCAAATGTGTGATCAGTCCCTTAGTTACTCCTTGTAGTAAATTTGCTGGTGACATCTTCATTGCAGTGACTACAAGGATGTTGGCACAACTCTTATTTGTAACATCCCATTTAGACACAGATTTTTATTTTCACCATTTGAAATCTTTTAGTGTTGCACAGGAGTGGCAAAAATAATTATCTTCTACTCAAGATTTCTTTATTTATCATTTTGCCATGTATTCGTAGTGTTTGGGAACAAATGGGCCTTGCTGGTGTGAAAGGTCTGCCTTAAGGTAGGTTGTTAGATTCCTAGCAGCTGAATGAGAAGAAATGTAGATTTTGACAAAAATTAAAAGTATGAATCCATACAGTATTACACACCTGTTCTTCTGTTTTGCTTTAACTCTTTCTTTTATTAACTTATTCTTTAGCTATTAAGCTAGGTGACAGTAGTAAAAAATATAATCACATCCTAATGCAGATGAATAAAAAATAAGAAACATCCCCTCTGTTTGCTCTATCTCCACCACACTTCTAAACTTCCTCCCAGAATGTGTGGACTGTAATAGTGGTGCAGTTGAGATCCTCACCATAAAACATATCCAAAGCCCCTTTCACCTTTGTTTAAGAGTGGTTTTTAAAGCACCACAGGTTTCACTCTGGCACGTCCTGTTATTGGGCTGTCCAGTTGTGATGGCTTTGGCTGGGACAGGGTTATTTTTGGGTTTGTTACCCGAATGCTGTTCTGAGTTTATTACCAAAATGCTGTTTATAATACACAGATATTGCCTTTACTGCTGAGCTGTGTGGTGCCAGGCTGAACTGAGGGCTCTGCGTGGTGCTAAACTGAGCTGTGTGGTTGTCGAGCTGAGCTGAGGGCTCTGTGTGGTTCCAGGCTGAGCTCAGGCTCTGTGTGCTGTAAAACTGAGCTGTGAGGCTCTAGGCTGAACTCAGGGCTCTGTGTGCTGTTAAACTGAGCTGTGTGGCTCTAGGCTGAGCTGAGGGCTCTGTGTGCTGTAAAACTGAGCTGTGAGGCTCTAGGCTCAGCTCAGGGCTCTGTGTGTTGTTAAACTGAGCTGTGTGGTTCTAGGTTGAGCTGAGGGCTCTGTGTGCTGTAAAACTGAGCTGTGTGGTTCCAGGCTGAACTCAGGGCTCTGTGTGCTGTTAAACTGAGCTGTGTGGTTCCAGGCTGAGCTCAGGCTCTGTGTGCTGTTAAACTGAGCTGTGTGGCTCTAGGCTGAGCCTGAGGCTCTGTGTGGTGCTAAGCTGGGCTGTGTGGTGCCAGGCTGAGCTGAGGGGCCTCAGCCACAGCAGCAGTGTGTTCAAAGCTCCAGCAGAAGCCTTGCCCTGAGCTGTCCATCCAGGTAAGATGCATCACAGGGATGATGGCAG
Organism: Pyrgilauda ruficollis; assembly: GCF_017590135.1. NCBI lineage: Eukaryota > Metazoa > Chordata > Aves > Passeriformes > Passeridae > Pyrgilauda > Pyrgilauda ruficollis. Next base: position 11,600,651 of record NW_024514764.1, on the reverse strand, counting down.
GGGACTCAGATCCGTCACTGTAATCACTGCCTGTCCACACTGACTGCTGCTTTGTGCCACACAGAAACAGAGGTGGCAGCAATTTATTGCTTTGGAATTGCAGGAAAAAGTCCCTGTTTACTCATTTGACAGTGGTGCTGATGGTTTTTTTCTCTGATCTCCTTTGCCATCATTCCCACCTTTTCTTATTTATGGCAAAACTTAATAGTAGTTTGAACAGATTTTCTTTTTCAGCTCTCTCTGCTTTATTTGTGGTGGTTTGGGTTTTTTTTCATTATTATCATGGAATGAAAGGTCTTGTAATCACCCCCAAGTGGCCATATCTGGTAGAAAGTTGGATAAATGCATTCTAAAAAAAATGTAGTTCCCATGTTGTATTAGAATAGCTTTGTGCATAGAAGGATTGTGGCTCACAGCTCATTCATTTCTCTGACAGAGACCATTTCTATCTCCCTCTCTTGCTGAATGAGGAAGCTTCTAATCCTTTATGTCAAGTGCATGTATGTGGAAATATTAATATTTCTAAGAGAATGAAATCAGATGAAAATGTGAACAAAATTAAATTAATTAGGTTACTGAAATAGGAAAATAATCCCATATTATCACCTTGTCCTCTCATTTATCTGCAGTTTGAAAAAGAATAGTGAGGCCATGATTTTGCTGCAATATTATTTTATAGTTGCATGAGCTTTCTTCATGAACAGGGACAGGTATTCTTATGCATGAAGGAAGAATTGAAATATTCATGTGATAACTTTGTGAGAGGAGTTAATCCCTCAGTGTGGAAATGATGCCTCTTTAGAAATTAAAGATGATCCATGCCACCATGGGGTGCTAATAAAACATCCCATGTGCCAGGAGAATCTGTTTCTCTTTGTCCTTAATAAGAATAAGTCTGTATCTAATAGTGATAAAATGAAGTTTAAGCTATTAATAACTTATGTTGTATCCTTTTAATGAAAAAATAAATTACACTAAAAAGCAGAAAGGTGGGAAATGTTTGGTGAGGCCACACCAAATGGATCTTTGGTAGGTTTTCCACATCCCCAGAGCAGCTGTGTAATGCTAGTGCTGGGTTATAATAATGTTAATACTGAGTGTCAGTGACAGTGTGCAAGACAAGGAAATACACAATGTAAAAAGTTTCCAGTTCCATAAAACTCTTGAAGAGCTGGTGGGATTGCCTTCCTTTTCCTTCAAGGGTGGGAAAGAAATGAGGAGAGGATATGGCTGATGTGGAAAATGAGCAGCAGTGTTTTAATGTCCCATCCTCTTTACTCTGAGGCTGCAGAAAGCACAAGCTGCCAATAGCAGTGTAAATAATAGGAATTTGAACCCTGTGTCTGCAATTTTTTCAATGCTTTTGCTTTAACTAGAGAGTATTTTGCTGGAAGTTTAAGCTTGCTCCATTCCTTCACTTTTTCTTTGAATCTCTGTTATCTTCATGTATTTATAACCGGTACATTTACTCAGTGGTCTTCATTGTGAAACTGTCTCTAGGGGAAGCTGATGGCACTAATTGCCATTTTTAGCGTTAGAAACAACCAAAGCACAGTTTTAAAAAACACTTCAACTTGGTTAAATCCTACTTTCCTAATTTTCTCAAGATTGAAGTTAAATCAGTCCTGAATCCTAAAGATCTGACATTAAGATATTATCATCCATTGAGTTCCAGAGATGCTTGAAACTTATCTGTGTAATTCCTGTCAGAAACATGCTGGAGAACAGAAGTGATGTTTGTGGTTTAGAGATTTTTTTCAGTAACTTCCATGACACAGGAGGCTGTTTTTACAGTGAAAGTCACTGGTGGTTTCCTTGCTTCCATCAGGTGTGTGTCCAAAAACCTGTGGTCTTTGTGTGCCCAGAGCAGCCCCTGTCCTCGTGGCCATGGTCCTGTGAGTGCTGGTGGCCCTGGACAGGTTTGGCACATGGCCCTGGATCTGTCACCTCCTGCAGACCCAGCAGCATTCCTGCTCTCTGCAATGTCTCCTTGTGGGACACTCTCCCAGATACTTCTCCAGTGCTGTTTTCTGGCACCTCCTTCTCCATTTGCCCCCACTGCTCTCTGCAGGATCCACGAGTGCTGCTGTTAGTGAAGTGAGCCCAGTCCCTCCTCAGAGCTCCCCGGCTCTCCTTTCTGCACTGCAGGACCACCCTTTGCCAAGATGTTTGGAGCCCTGCACCTGGCAGCAGCTGGCAGTGCCAGGACAGGTCCTGGAGCTTTCACTTGCAGATATTTATAGAGCTGGCAGCTTCCATTTATTGTTCACTGAGGTCTTGCTTCTGTGTGTTCAACAGAAGTGTCACTGGTAATCGAGTCATGGGCAGTTTAATCTCATTAGTCCCCAATTATGTCCTGAGCCCATGAAGGGAAAGGCAGGGATCAGGTTTGCAGTTTGTCCTGCTGCAAGTGTTCTGATTCCCCAATATCTCTGGGTGTTTCTGCCCCAGATCTCCCCGTGGGGAAAATATGGATGGGATTCACCCAGACAGCACAGATATCCATTGACACAGATGACAGCAGCCCTGCCCAGTACTGCAAGGCAGCTTTTGGGGAAATTGGCTCAGCTAAATTGAAGTCTTAGGGGCATCAATGAATATTTGGAATGTATTACTACTGCAATTTAGAGAAAATCTAATTTTAGACATTTGAAATGACTGTAATGTATTTTAAAACAGACAAAACCACCCCACAGTGACTTCCCCCTACCTACACCACTGCCCCAGCCTGGAGGGTTTACTGGGATTCCAGGATCCATTCCTGACCAAGCTCCATCTGCTTTTGCTTTTTTCCCTTTTCTTTCCCACTGATATTCCTGGATGGGTAGGTTTTATTGATGTCATTTTCCATGACTGTCAAGGAACAATCTCATAATTTTCAGCTGCCTCTGTTTTAAGAAAATAAAGCAAGGACATAAAGGTTTTTAAGACAGTGAATTAATGGAAGTGTAGACTGATCATTTATTATATCAAGCACTGCTTTTGACCTACACAGAGACAATGCTGTCTGTTCCTCTGCATGTCTGTGCATTCCTTGGGTTTGAGCTCTCCTTTTACCACGATGTGAGCATTCCTTTGTCCTAGGAACAGAGCTCAGCCCAAATGGGACGAGCTGTGGCAAACAACAGGGGGCTGTGAAGAGGAAGAGAGCAGGCAGCGAAGCACTGCCAAACAATGATGTTAGAATTCCATAAATTTCCCTTTTATAGCAGGCATGGCTTCAGTAATGTGGGTCATTGATAGCAGTGTTTCTGTGATCCTTAATGGAAAGCAGATTTTTCTCAAGTCAACAAATAAGATCATCAGGATTAGCCTCGTTAAAGTCAGTGCAATTTCTGGCCAAAGGATTGTGTCTATATGTTCTAGGAATAAAACAGCATGTAAAATCTAATAGCAGTTTGCAGTGATTTATTGCCTCTAGTTTTCTATGATTTTTAATCATTAAAGAGTATGTAAAAACATATTTTATACACAATCTTTTATCTTACATTTATTTTTATATTTCTCCATAGCAATTTATTGCAATAGATATATCACCATTACTATAGACATTTATAGTGCCATTAAAATTCAATGCCACCATAAATTTATGCTCCTTAAAGTTTGACATTTGTAACAGCTTCCACAAGGGCATATTTTATACTGAAAGTGAAACTTGAAGCAGAAACTTTTCTTAAATTTAAAATGTAGTCAAGGAGAGAGATGTCTTTTATCTGCTTTTAATAAATTCAATAACTTGGTGAACTCCACTTTTGGATTTATTTTGCTCAAGACACTTCAAACAAGTTCCAGGTAAAACAGGATACGTAAAACAATATTATAAAACTACTATTTACTGGCTGACACACAAAACATAGATAGTATATAATGAATTCCATGAGTATGAATGAATATTTTGATTCTTCAACTAGAAATGTTTAAAAATGACAATTCTGAATATGGAATGTTTAAGATTATTTAAAGATCATCGCAGAACCAGGCAGGAATTTCTCTCTCTCTCTCTCTCATACTAGTTTCTCTATTCATAGAAAAAAATAGACTGCTGAGTAAGTGTCAGCAAGGAGTTGAATATAATGTGCAAGTGAATAGCAAGTTGATTTTTCTGTTGCTAATGTTTTTTAAATAGAAATTCAAACGGGAAAATATGTTTTCATGGTTCAGAGTATGTTGATAATGGTCAAAATTACCAGCAACCTTTCCCTTGCACCCCACTGGATTGCACACAGGGGGATGTATCAGTTCTCCATGGAAGGATTTTCCTTCTGAGATCCACCAGAATCCAGCAGAGACTTCAGGTGCTCCAAGAAGAGGTGACCTGAGCACCTGAGAACAGCAATCCCATGGGGATTGCAGCTGTTGGGCACGAGAGCCACCAGGGACTTGCTTGCCTTCATGAGATCTAGAGGTGTTCTTATTTCCAGCCTATTACTAATTAAGTGGCAGGCATTACCAAAATTAATTTTTCTATATAGAAAAAGCATAAATGTAATTGTATGTAGTGTGTGAGAAATGTTCAAGTAGCCAATATTGGCATGTTTAAGAGCTGCACTGGTAACATCTAAGAAAAACTGAATGAGAAACTGGAGTTCTGGTGGAGCATCAAGAAACCACCCTGAATTAGCCAGAAACCTGCATTATGTTTACCAGGAGTAATATTTATATAAACCCAGGGACAAATTTGATTTTCCTAGTCAATGAGGAAAGTGAGAGTGCTGCACAAGTGAAGCAAAGGGAAAGATAGGGGAAAAAAATCAAATTGTCACTAATACAGCCAGAAGCAGATTTTATCATCTTTATTTCCTACTGTGGTTTATGAGATGAGCTGCTCTGAAAACAGAGATTGCAAGGTGGTGATAAAGCATGCCACAAAACAACAAATGTGCCAGAAAACCACTTCAGTATTTCACTGTCAGGAATCTGGAGTTTGTCACCCTGTAGCTGGACTGTGGGGTTTTTTACCACACACTTACAGAACTGGAAACTCCACAAGGTAATGAGAAAGGAAGATCAGTGGAGTGCTCCTGGCAAAGTCAAAAGCAGAGCTGGGTTTCAGGAGAGGTTTTGACACAGGGTTGGTGTGGGATGTACCTGTGTCCCAGCACAGTTCACAGGGCTGCTCTTCTACTCAAAGCTCTCTTTAGAGCCACAATGAAGGGACCTGCAGGGCTTGTAGTCATTAGTGGTGCCACAGCACCTTCCACATGCAGTGGCTCATTAGTGCTGTGGCTCTGAGTAGCTGATGTAATTACCTTCAGCCAACCTAAATTACCCACCAGCTCCAACTGCACTGAGAGATTCCAGGAGCAAACTGATGAGGTTAACCAGGAGGAGGTGATGGGATCACAAATTATAAATAACTACATCAGGAGCAAAGCTTTGCTAACAGAGGTTTTCCAGTCCACCAGACAAAAAGAGTTTTACCAAGGCTGCTGGAAATTGAAACAGAAAGAGTTCATGTTGGGGGGAATATTTACAAACGGAGATTTACATTCTCCATTTGTAAATGTAATTATTTGTTTGGGTGAATCTTCCAAGAAATCTTGTGGAAAGTTCTTTATTGATAGGAAAGTTAAAATCAGATTTTTATCTCTTTAAAGCCAAGTTTGGATGCTTTTCATGGGGTGATTCGAAGTGATTTCAGTCAGAACTTGCTGTACAGGAGATAAAGCTTGTACAACAGCATTATTCCTGTATTAATGACAGCATTTCCCTGTGCTCTTTCATCCTAAGTCCTGCTGTGGTGTTGGGCCAGGGGCTGTAACCTTTCAGATCCCTTTTTCCTTGGCAGAAGGTGAGGGACACTGGGATTTGCCAGTGACCTCTCCTATTTCCTGCTGTAGCCAGGACGTGTGTGGAGTTTAGAAAAGCTTTCTATGGCCCCTGTTTTGATGTCACATGGTTTTACCTCTGTTTGAGCATACCCCACAACATTTAGATGCATAAACCTATCATTTTATTTCCATATTGCATATAGGGTATCTAATCAGTATTTATGACATGTAAGATTAATCCCACATATGAGGAGAGACCTTTAAAATTCATTAGTGCCATCACCTTGCTTGAGTTACAAACTGCTCATTTCAGTCAAGACACAAAAATCCATGTCCTAGGAATGTTCATCATGCTTCTTATTGGTGAATTTATTACTCTTCTTAGTGAGAAAAATGTGAATGTAAAGATATTTTTCAGTGGTAATTATTGCATCAAGTCTTTGAGCATTTCAGTGAAAATGTAGCTGATTTGGCAGAAAATAGCCTGGTTCTTTTGGAAATATCTCAGAGTTGGAGGAACTGGAGATCTGGCTTGAATGAAAGGGGGAGAATGAAGTGGTGTTTGAGGTGTGTGTTTGGGGTTGTGTTTGCTTTGCCTTTGCCCAGCTCTGGTGTGGGAGGGACCCCTGGTGCTTTGGGTCTGCAGTGGGATCAAAGCTGCCCTGCCCCTTTCCTGGGCACAGATGATTCTTACCTTCTTCATGTGCAGAGATAGAGGGACTTTTGGAACTGGACATGAAACCTGATATGGCCATTTAATTTACTTAGCAGTTCCCTTAAAAAATGTATTATCATTATTATTATTATTATTATTATCATCATCATCATCATCATCCTGGTTTCCGAATTATTTAAAAAGGACCGAAACTCTGCAATCATCCAAAATTGGACTTTTCTTTGTAGTGATTTTGGTCAGACCCTTCCTTCACTGAAACACCTCCAGTATATCATCAGTCTATCATCCTTTCAAGAGCTGTCTTCTTGCTTATATTGAACTTACATTTTACAGCACATAATGAATTCTGGGGAAGCACCACATGATTTGATCAGTTTTCATTCCACCTTGGAATATTTTGTGAAATTAAAAGATGTTAATAACTTTGTCTTTAAGAAAGAAGCAAAACATCTGGGAGGTGCCTATGACCTGATTTGATATGTCTCAGGGAGAGCTGCTTTCCCATCCATTTAACTGTCCTTGTTCAGGTTTGCAACTTTTTTTTTTCCTAGAGCATCTTACAATTGATTTTCATTTTTCAGGCCAGCTTACACTGCTTTCCACCCTTTCAGGGATGAAATTTTGACCTATGTTGAGAAGCAATATGTAAAAAAAAAACCATTTTATGTGCCTTGCTGTGTTTTCTCCTGTCCTTTGCATTGCTGTGATGAGCCAGGAGACTCAATTCGGTGATCAGGGGGATTCTGACTCTTGTGCTGGTTGTTTGAGTCCAGGGGTCACACTCGGACAATGATGATTTTGTGATCACCCAGTGCAAAACCCTCAGTGATTTGAATGTGGCACTTTGAAACTTTTATGAAGGTGATTTTTCGCTCTATTCCTTGTACCTGTGGCAGAGAGGATTTGTTGCAGAAAGCTTTTCAAACAGGTCTTGCTGCAGTTACCTGCTCTTCTGAAAAGTTTTATTTGAAGTTGCTAAATTGCCCTTTGCATATTTGTGTGAAACTGATGCTGTTTAGAAAGAGCAGGAGCGGTTTGACCATGCTTGAACTGATGCCTGTCTGTCAATACATTCTCTTATGTGGGAAAAAAAGTGGTTTTTATGATGCTGGAGCTTTCCTGAGGGTGAGCCTCCCCTATTTGCATAGGATTAAGAGTGATAAAAGTAGACTAGACAAAGGCAGATAAAATGCACCAAAACACAAAAATCAAAACTGCAGTACCAGGGGCCATCTCGTACCATTAGTATGCTGAGAAGAGTTTTGGTTGCATAATAACTGATGATTCATCTGTGGTGAATTCCTTACCCCAGTTTACTGGGATTTTTTATATACCCTCCAGTTTTTATTACTTTAAGATCCCCATCTAAACTAAACCTCACTTAAACACTGCAGTAATGGTATAATTTTTGTCCAGCCTGCCAGTTCTATTAAATTTCATTAGTGTAGGAAGTTTGGCAAAAGCCACGGTATTTACACTGAGTTAAATACAAAACTGCACTGAGTTAAATACAAAACTGCACTGAGTTAAGCAGCAGGTCCAGCTGTTCTGCAGAGCCAGCTGTGGCTCAGGCTCAGGGCTGCGTTGTGATTCTCAGATCCTTGTGTGCTCCAGGAACTCCCAGCTCCACCAGCAGTGGGACAGAGCGAGGGATGGAGCTGGCTGATGGCACTGACTGAAGCCCTGGGCTCTTCAGCTGAGGCAGTGACTGACTGCTCTGACACTGCTCCTGCTGCCAGTTTCAGACAGCCTGCTTCCCCCAGGCAGCTCCTGCAGCTCCCACTGCAGCTCCGAGCTCCTGGCTGGGAACCTGAGCGCCCAGAGCCTCCTGCTGCTGCACAGGCACCCCACGCCTGGGGACAAGGGACAGGCAGCAGGACCCACCCTGCTGGGCATACAGGACAGGCTCTGTACACATCTGGCACAGCTGGATGCTCTGGCTGTGCTCTAGGATCATGCCTGATCTCAGGGGGTGTCATAGGAGCATGCAAGGATTCAGCAGAATGGTTTTGAGGGGTCTGCCTGGAAATGGGACTGCAGCCCCCCTGGAGACTCTTGTCAACATCTGGGCAGACCCAGATGATCTGGGTCAAGAGGTTTCATTCCCCAGGCAAGCACTGCCCTATGCAGAGCTGCTGATAGTCAGGGTTAAGGGTTTTTTTTTGTTTGTTTGTTTTGTTATTTTCATTTGGTTTTAAACAGCCCATGAATGTCTGAGCCATAAATAAAATTCTGCAATTGCATTTAAAGCAGAACCTCCCCTCAGGATATTCTTTCCCAGCTAAAAATCATTTTTGCTGACACCAGAAGCGTACTGAGGCATTTGGCACCTTGCTGGCAGCCTCACCTGCACAAGCAAGAGGCAGAGCCCAGGGCCTGAGCTGCCAGGAGCTCTTGGGCCCTGGGTGTCAGTCCTGGGTGGGCTCAGAGCCTTTGCAGCCTGTGCATGCCCTCCAGGTGTATGACAGGTTTTTCATCAGTTTAGCAGTGTCAGTCTCAAATGGTCTCCTGACAAATGAGATCATAGCTCCAGTGCAATCAGAGGGGCTTGATTATTCAGTGTAGCCCTCATCACCTGGAGAAGACAGAATGGGGCACCAAAACCAGCTCCTGGCTTGGAATAGAAATAACAGTCTATGAAGGCTTCTAAATAAATAATTTCATTAATCCAGAGTCTGCTCGGGGTTTTTTGTTTTATTTGTTGAAAGGAATCCGAAGCAAAGTGTTATTTATTCCCAGAATAATGTTACTATAGTAACTATTGTACTTCATTGTTAGCTGTGGATAGGAAAAGTGAAGTTACTTGGGGGGAGATAAGAAATCTGTCCAATAATTGGTTGTTTCACTGGAACAGGTGTTTGCCTGCCTTGAGAGCCCAAGTGCAGCAGAGGCTCCGAGAGCTTTGGGAGAAGAGAGCAGAGGCAAAGTGCTGGATGTGCAGAGACTTGCACTGCAAAGTTGACTCTTTGTTATAATTATTTTACCGTGGCAGTTTTGCACTATGGGCTGTGAGGGTAACCATGGAAACACAGACTCTACAAATTGGGGACTTAAACACGGTGTTGTGAGAGTCCTTCCGATGGGCTGAACTTGATTATTACAGAGGTAAAGCTGCAGAGATCTCACACAGGGAGGGGGAAAACTATTGTTTTGCTGTAATCCTTTATCTTGGTTTGAAAGGACAGGTGTCTGCTAAGTCTCCTAAGACATCCCCAAAGCCCAGAGTGTCCTGACTGCACGAGGCTGCCTTGCAGCTGCCCAGATGTGAAATCTGGAGGCACTGTGGGGTGCAGATGGGGGAGTCCTTAAGGTGCTGTGGGATTTGTCCTGTGCATTGGAAAGTAGGCCCTGGTATTTGGGAGATCCATGTGGCTCACCTCCTCAGGCTTTATGTGATTATTGGGAAGAGGGAAGGACAGGACATCCCTGTCCTACAACAGCCAGGCACGCTGTTAGCCTGAAGAAGGTCCTGAACAGGCGTGAGGAGAGTTGGGAAGAATCTATTTGGAGTTCACTCCTTTTTCTGCTTTTCTGGCTCAGATTTCCATACCCACTGGTGTGTTTCCTGCACGTTCCAAGGTGGTTCATGTGCTAAAACTGTCTGTGCTTGCAGAGTGAAATTTGGAACATATTTTACACTAGCTAAAATTATATTTAGCAGTGTAGTAGAATCCAAATCCTTGGAAGACTCTCGTGTGCCGTCTTGGTTTTTTAACACTGTAGTTAGTGCTGTGATACAAAAATATTTCCATTCTTCCTTAGTGGAATTCTAAACTGAATCCAGGCAATTTGTGAACTACAAAGCCAAGGTGGGGGAAAAAAAACCCAAACAAACCACAAGCTTAATCTGGGGTAAGCAGGAAATTATTGGTATTGGTTAAAGAAAGCCCCCAAACCCACAACTTCTGTAAGATAACAGTGAAGAGTAATTCTGTATTAAAAATTAAGAGGTTTACGCATTTAGAAACTTATCATGATACACTGAATAAGGTGTTTCAGGGTTATGAGGGTTATGGGAAAGGATTATTTAAACAATTTGTAAATTTTATTACATGCCAGTAAAACTTTCTATTATCAGCGACCACAGCTTTTTTTGTCAGAAAAAAAAAGATTGTATTAATTAATGTGTCCCTGATTACTTTTAGAGTGCAATATGTGGTAGGTAATATGCAAGCTGGTTATTACCTTAGATTTATTCTTATGTCAGTCTGAATTATTAAAGCAATTATAATTCACCATTCAAAGGTCTGAAGGAAGTAATATATGCTTTAAATTTCATGAAACACTTTACTAATGAAAATCCCCAGTGATGTTAAGAGTAGTATTAATGTGCAGAAGGTGAGCAGGGCTTTAGCTGCTCTCACAATAAAATGTGATAGACTGGAAGAGTTCTTTATGAATAAATTTTAAATTAGTACATGTCTAAACCACTTTTGGATGGAACACAGTATTTGCTGTGAAAGAATATGGTCTGTAGCAGTTATCCATGGGATTCATTGACATATTTCCAATTAACTGTTAGAGTGAAAACCAAAATGAAATATAAACATATCAAACTTCTGAATTGGAGTAAACTACTTCCCTGGAGAAGGGTGGGCATTGACCATAGTTTCCCCAAGTATAGATCCTGTTACCCACATCAATGCCCTTTTTTTGTCTTCTGTGATGTATTCCTTGAAAAACAGAACTTGAAAACTAACAGTGGCTGTCTGAAGTTTATTCTGGACTAATACAGGGATTCAGGAATATAATGGTAACACAAATTGCTGAATTTTGTTCTTTGCAGTACATATTTTTGCACAAGACTAAGTGCTGTTGCCCTAATAATTTGAACCACTTAAGCAAACATTTTAGTTGAAAAAAATGTGATGTTATTTGTAGCTTTTTAAAATACTTGAATGGCACAGAAGAGGAAGGAAAGGTAACCAGGGTTATGCAGGCATTTGTGTCCCCAACATATGTGTTTTCTGAGGTAATTTCACTAAGTTCTTCAGATAAATATATATTTATCTGAAGAATTTATATCTATATATATATATACACACACACACAAAATATAATGTGTAAAATATTATATACATTATATATTATATATAATATATACATCCATATTTATCTGAAGATTTTTATTATATATATTTATATTTTTTACTTTTATATTTGTTTTATTTATGTTTATTTCAATTTATTTTTTATTTCAATTTATTTTTTATTTTATTTTAAAAATCAAGTTGAACAGCTATTATATACATTATATATTATGTATAATATATACATACATATTTATCTGAAGATTTTTTATTATATATATTTCTATTTTTTACTTTTATATTTGTTTTATTTATGTTCATTTCAATTTATTTTTTATTTCAATTTATTTTTTATTTTATTTTAAAAATAAAGTTGAACAGCATGCCAGCAGATCCAAAGCAGGTTTTTACTCTAGCTGCTGGTGTAGGACAAAAGCAGCAAGGGTGCTCTGTGAGGGTGCAGCTGAGTTGCTGATTTATAGCAGCACATTACACCAGTGTGGAACTTATCTCCTCCACAGCTGCAATTCAATGTCCAGACCCAAGGGAAAATAAAACTTTCCCCAATTTGCCATTTGATTTCCACAGCTCCTTTAGTCCAAGTGTGTGGGATTCACATTCTCTGAGCCTGGGAGAAGCAGAGAAAAGAGTGATCAAAACAATTATTATCTCATTCGCTGCTCCTGTGTTGTGCCAGAGTAAAATACAATATAAAAATTGTTTACCCAGAGTGATGGTGTTTTGTTTGCTTGTGTGTGTGCGTGTGTTGGGACTGTCAGCTGACAGTCGTGAGATGCTGTGCAGTTGAGTGCTTGGCAGATTCAGTTTAGATGTAATATAGTGTAATATAGAAGAGAATAATATAGTATAATGAAGTAATTAATTAACCTTCTGATAAAATAGAGTCCTCCTCATCCTCTCTCCCCTTCGCTGGGGGTGCCTTGCTTTACTGTACGAGTGGTTGACTTGAACCACAAACTTGAAAATGCCTTTCACTCCCCTTCATCAGCCCTGAAAGGAAAATTCCCTCCGGGATTCAGGAGGGAATTAACATTATTCTAACATTATTCACGAGATAATCCAGCCCTAAATTCAGCCTCCTGCTCCAGGGTGGGCTGGCAGTGCCCGGGGTGGCACGGGGCACTGAACTCCCTGGCTGCAGCCCTCTGCAGTTCAGCTCTCAGTGCTCCGCCTGGCAGGGCAGGGCTCGTCCTCCACCTCACCCTGCCAGCTCAGCTAATGGCTCTTCAGGAGCCCAATGGATCTTCATAAAAAATGGAAATGGTTTTGCCCCTTCATTTTAATTAACATTATGTCTACATTTCGATGATAATGGATAATTAAGTGAGTTACCTTGACATTGGAATGTTCTTGGAAATAATTTACTATGCAATTTCATTAGGTTAAAGACATTTGTCTATTTTATTTTGAGTGGAAGTTTCATCATAAATATTTCTGAATATGATTTATACATAAACTAATTACCATTCACAGAGTCAGGACTTTCCAAACTGCAAAATTCATTGTGTGCATTTTAAAAATCTTTTTGTCATCATATATGGAATGTATCTATTACTTGAAAGAATTATTCCTTCATTTCTTTGTTTTGGTTTTGGTTGGGTTTTTTTTCTGAAGTCTCCAGTCATCGGTTATTCTGTAAACACGTAAAGAGGCACACAAGCACTTTCATGGAGTATTACTATTTTGGGGATAGCAAAGTTTGGCTTCATAAGGGGTGGTTTACTACACTTCAGAGAAAAGTGTTAATCGATGAAAAGGGTTCTTCAATAAAAACAGAAAGAACTGTAAAGAGGCAATTTTTACCTGTGTTTATTCACCTAAATGGTTGCCTTTTGGCCAGCTGTGGTGTTGCCCTGTTGTAGCATCCTTGTTCAAGCAGAAAATGAAAATGATAAAATGAACTCTCTAGGCTTAGTAGGGACTACATCTTGCTCATAAATCTTCTTGCATATCTATTTATAAAGAAAGGGGGGATCCATCAGAAAAACCCTTCAGTAGCAGTTCTGCTCCTCAGCTTCTTGCAGGGTCATGGCCTCAATTCACAGAAATGCTTAACTGGGTTTGTGCAATGGAGAGGTCTAAATGCTGCTGCAGAACTTCTGTACTTGAGAGGTGGCCACAGCTCACCCAAGTAATGATGGCATTGCAAATTGGTACTGCTGTGTTGTTTTTTAGTTATTAGGCATAATTCTGTCAAAATATGCATTTCACATATCCCATGGTGGGGGTCATTAGAGACAATAATTTATTGGCAATTTCTGATATGTGAGAACTAAGAGAAGGACACAGTTTTCTTCAAAGAGATTGTCAAATATGCTGCAAAAACCACTTCTAATGTCAGATAGTAGAAGAGTTTTTGGGAGATCTGCTACTTTTCTGATGCAAATTATCAACTGCATTGTGGAAACAAATCCCACAGTTGTTTGTTTTGAAATATACTGAATTGTCCTGTCCTGGCACTGCTGGTTTGCACACTATGGGCAGGAACAAGGGCAAGAGATGAGGAAAAATGGAATTGAATAATATTTTGAGACTAAGAACTTTAGGAGGGTATTTAAAGAGATGATGTGATACAGTGATCTGTGAAAGAACATTTTATTGCAGGAAATAGAGTAGCAGTCATAATCAGACTATTAAATTTTACAAGAATATCAGATATCTCCTGGAAACTCTGTGGAGTATTGTTTTGTAACACTGCCCTGCCTGTAATTAATCTCTCTGAAGCCTAATCCTGCAGCTGGTTCTCTCAGGGATACTGGAAATTCAGGACCTGGGGTGACTTGGGCCACATTTTGCTGCTGATGATTGAATTGTCTGCTGGATCCATGGGAACAAAAGGGCAATTTAAGTTTCCACAAAGCAGATGAATTCATGTGTTAATATTTGAGATGGACCAATCTGTAACAGTCAGTGACTCACGTCCATTTCTTTGTGTCTCTCAGCTAAAATCTGGGCATGTTTCCTCTGAAACATTTGAGAGAAACCAGACAGGCAAAGGGTTTGCTGCTCTGTCTTCTCCCTTGTCCTGTCCAGTCCCATCTCCCTCCTGCACTAGCCAGTTGAAATAAAGATAATTTCAGGATCCTTGGGGTTTGGTGATGCTGCATGAATCCCAGTGAAGGGCTCCAGGTGTCCTGTCTCCCCAGAGAAACTCCTCTCCTCCCTGCCTGGTGAGCCAGGGCTGTTGGAAATGTGGATTTTGTGGGATTTCTCCTGGGCTGGTGCAGGGCTGGCCATGGTGCAGCCCCTCTGTGTGGCATTCACATTCTCTGAACAGAGAGAGACATCATTCTCTCTCTCAGGTTTTTTCCTGAAGAAGCACAGAGATCAAAGCAATTCTTATCTCGTGTGCTGCTGCTGTGTTTGTGCACATGTGGAATGTGTTCTGGAGATTGTTTACCCGAGGTGACCAATTGGATCCACATGTGTGAGTTGGGACTCTGGGGCAGAGTCACGAGTTTTTCAGTTAGTTTTGAGTAGTAGTTCATTAGAAGTAAGTATGATATAGTATAATGGAGTACAGTATAATATAATATAGTTTTAATAAAGTGAGTGTTCAGCATTCCAAAGCCACGGAGTCAGATGCCAGTCATTCCCTTTGTCAGGGGTCCAGATTTTACAATGCCTCTGTGAGCAGCAGCCAGGGGCAGGGAGGTGCTGGCAGTGCCCTGGGTGTGCCCTGGCACAGCTCCCTGTGCAGCTGGGAGGACCATGGCAGCCTCTCCGTGCCACCCACCCTGAGGGGACAGCAGGAGAAAACGAGTGGGGACAGTCTGGGGGACACAGTGCCCCAAAGCAAACCCCCAGAACTGAAATCCCTCTCCTGTCTAGCCTGTAGTGTGCAGCCAGTCCCACCCACACAGCCCTGGTGATTTGGTGAGTCCCTTTTCTCGGGACTTTGTTCCACATTAGAAACTGAAGATCTCCTTGAAGCTCCTTTTACCCATCCCCATAAGACATCTTAATTTAGGCAGCCACCAGAAAAATAGCACCAATTTGTGCTGGCAGCTCCCCAGCATCAGGCTTTTGCTGCAGAGGGATGCTCTGGAGAACTCTTCTTGCACATTTTCTTGTTTGCTTTCTCCCCTCACAACTCTTTAATGAGGAAATACTTCAGGTTTGAATTTTCTCTCCTTTTAAATATTGATTCATACATTGACTTTAATGGGAGCAGAGTTGGATAATGCTAATTAATTAATAATTAATACTAAATAATTCCTAGCCTAACCTAAATTACGGATAAAAATCCACTCACACTGGCAGGGCTATTCAATGGAGGAAAACTGAAGTGAGCACAGTATTTAAGTTCCTCTCTAATAACTATCCCTGTCATCTTTCTGCCCTCTCTAAAGATTTCCTTTCCATCAGTGATTTGTCATTAGGCTGCCTAACTGAAATAGACATCAAGAAATTTACTTTTATTTTCATGGAGAACTCAGGCTTGCCAAACCTAAATAGAATGGAAGATTTTTGGAAAGGCAGATCCTTGGATCAGATCATTAACATGCCTGCTGAGAGGATGAAAAACGAAGGTAGCACTATAGCAGGATGGTTTTTGTACTGCAACAGTTTTGTTTTGTACTTTAGATACCACATAACCAGTCTTAAAAATCTAAAATTGAAAATATTTATTCAGTAATAACTATATTCCAGTGTCAGAGTTCTTCATGTATTAACCTAGACACTGATATTGAAAATACTATGCATCCTGTGCATTATCCATGACCATTATAAGAGAAATTTCCATGAAAAAATGTTTAAATGTTTCACAATAGCTTAAATAAGTCAGTTCTATAGTTCTCTTTCACAAGTTTTTTTTTTTCTATTCTGCAGCTAATATCACTTTCAGATCAATTTAAATATATTCCCAACTTTATATCACATTGAATAGTGTTACTCCATACAGAATATATAAAATATAAACTATTCTTCAGATCTCAAAGGGGAGCCAGTTCACATTTTTTGAGGGAAGAAATGTTGGTTTAGCCTTTGTGAACACCTGGATGACACAAAACACAGAGATGGTTGAAATACCTGAAGTTTGTCTGCTTTTGGGAAGGAATTCTGTCTGTGCTCTTTCTGTCTCTGCATAACAGGAGCCTCATTTTTGCTCCTGTGCCAGTGTCAGTGCTGGCAGCTGAGATGTTTGACTCCAGCTCTGACATCAGGGTGATAGACAAGGCTGCCATGCTAACAAAGGCTTGATCACAGTCCTACACTCCTTGTACAAAAGAAGGGTTTTTTTTCTTTCTGCCTTTCCATTTTTTTTTTGAATAGAACACAAAGTATGAAGGCTCATCTAAGTAGGAAAGATTCATCAAAATCTCTAATTAAACACATGACAGCTGGTGAATTAGAGCATTCTGTCTTAGTGCTGCCATGCTATAATACTTCATAATCCTAAGAGTCCAAAGTATGAATTAATTATGCTTATAAGTATCCTGATAACCAACTAAAGGGGAAAAATAATCAAAAGCCACCCTGAGAGGTCTCTGAGAATGTAGGCAGTGCTGCTGATCACCAGTGACTACAACCAAATTATTCCCAGATTACCAAGCTTTGGAGAAGCTTTGAGAGAGAATATGCTGGTATTACAGGACTATTTGGGTAAAGAAACTGCTTGTTTTTAACATAATGTGTTAGAAAAGCACTTTTAGAAGTGTTGGGGTTTGACCCCAGCCAGCAGCTGAAGCACCACGTGGCTGCTCACCCACTCTATCCCCAGTGGATGGGGGAGAGAACCAGGAGGATAAAAGTGAAGAAATAGGAGCAATCAATGGATTTGGATAAAACTAGTTCAATAGGTAAAGCAAAAGCTGGAAAGCAAAGCAAGGAATTCATTCCTCATTCCCCTGGGCAGGCAGGTTCAGCCAGCCCAAGGCAGCCAAGCTCCATCCCTGACTTGGGAGGACAAAAATGTGTCAGATCTTCTCAGCAGTGACCAGACCCTCCCTGTGTTACCTCCCCTGTGTTCCCCTCCCTCTGTTCCCCTCCCTGTGTTCTCACCCCTGTGTTGTCACCCCTGTGTTCTCATCCCTGTGTTACCCTCCCTGTGTTATTACCCTGTGTTACCCTCTCTGTGTTATCACCTCTGTTCCCCTACCTGGGTTATCACCTCTGTGTTCTCACCCCTGTGTTCTCACCCCTGTGTTACCATCCCTCTGTTCCCCTCCCTGTGTTACCCTCTCTGTGTTATCACCTCTGTTCCCCTACCTGGGTTATCACCCCTGTGTTCTCACCCCTGTGTTTTCACCCCTGTGTTCTCACCCCTGTATTCTCACCCCTGTGTTACCTTCCCTGTGTTACCCTCCCTGTGTTCTCATCCCTGTGTTCTCACCCCTGTGTTACCATCCCATCATAATTTCCAGCACAAACCCAAACCACAGCTCCTTACCAGCTGCTGGGAGCAAACCCCTGCTCTCCCAGCCATAACCAGCCCAAAAAGCCACGTATTAAACACCAGCTGGTAACAGCTGGCACAGTCCTCAGCCTTGCAAGAATAAACGTGATAAAAACCCCCTAATAGTCCTGTTGTCTTCAAAAAGTAGAAGTTTAGAGACAAATCTGTGCAGGTGTTCACGTGTTGGGAGTTTAGATTTACTGGTGACGAGATTTTGGTTGCTTGTTGCTACTTCAGGGGAAAAGGAGTAGAACTAAAGCAGGAATTTTCATGCACTTTAGAATTCTCTTAAACTGAAATACTCTGGGTTTGGAGCATGTAATTTTTTAACATTGATAGCCAGAGATTAAATGTTCCACTGAAACATTTGCTTTAAAATTGCTCCATCCATAATCCAGATCTGAAACAGATATTGCTAAGGAAAAACTTTTAAACAGCCCTAGTGGTTTGTATTCAGCTTCTCTTTGATTTTTTTTGCTGTCAAGACTTAAAGATTTTTTCCCCATGGGTATTCTAACTTAAATTTTTCTCATTAAAATTGTTCTCACTAAAATCTATCCTACAAAATATTAAACATATATCATTATATTTCTCTTCCTGTATATTTTGAACAAAATTGGACCTGTAGGATAGATCTTACATAGGCTTCTTCCTGCCTGTTTATTCACAGCTTTACTGGTTATTCAGAAGCCACAAAATTACACTGAAAACACACTTGGATTTTTGGATGTCCTCAGAGTGAATTCAGTACAGTGAATTCTTTTTGTGTGAGAGCTCTTCCTCATTTTGCTCAGCAGATGGTCAGGTGTCAGTATCACGACTGGGATGTGAGGAGCGATTAATTTCAGACAAATTTGGCCTGAAATCCCCTAGTTCACATATCCTGAGTCAAGAACACTTCTTTGGAAGCGTGTTAGAGCTCTCTTTGAAGTTGCTGTGCTTCAATCCACTAAAATTGCTATTTATTTCTCAGTTGGTAACTGGCATCATTCATGAGTTGAAACCTGGTCACTGTTATTAGAAGTAAAACTGCAATTCCTGCCATTCAGGTGCTGGGTCCTTTTTGACCTAGTTCGTAGATGAACTCTGTATGGAACAAGAGAGGGAGGAAATGCCAAATATTTCTAATGATTAAGAAGACTTTGAGGAAACCAACAGATTTATTGGATTCTATTTGTAAGAAGTCTAGTGTTTCTGAGAAAGGAACCTATTCAGTGGCATGCTTGGAAGGGGAAGAACCACTGAGTAGCTTTTAAGTAAACTGATTTCTCTCTGGAAGCGTTCTGTTATTTTCCCTAGTCCATCTGCTGACCTGCCATTTTGATGTAAGAAATGGTGGAGAAGACTGCTGATCCTGAATCAGCTACACAAGAATGACTTTCACCAAATGAGCCACTTTCATCATTCTGGTGGGCTGAAAAATCACTTGTCACCATCCTGAGAAATGCTTGTCACAGAAACACAGAATTATTCAGGCTGGCAGGAACTGGGGGAAGTTCCTAGTCCAACTTGCCAGTCCCTTCAGCTCAGCAGGCAGCCAGTGTGGTCAGGTGTGATTTATCTCTGTAAGCCCATGACAAGTGCTGGTGGTTTTGGCTTTGCTGCCACCCTCCCTGCGTGCCTGAGCAGTGAGCTCATCCATCTCCCTCCCTTGCAGCCTGTCTGCCTCCTCCAGCCTCCCTCCTGTTGGGCTGGGATCAGCCACAGCCTCCGTGCTTGGCCCAGCTCTGCAGCCCAGCCCTGCAGGCTCTGTCCTCCAGGAGCTGCTCCCAGCTCCTGCGCCCCATCGCAATGTGTCTGCAAGGGTTAGGCCACAGTGTGCCCCAGCCAGCCTGCTCCTCAGCTTGGTGTCAAAGCCTCAGGACTTCATCAAGGCTATTGGAACATAATTGTGCTAAATTAAGGAAGAAGAGGCTGAGAAACTGAATACCAAGATCACACGACCTGGATAACAGAGGGCTGTGAAACACCTGGGCTGTAACCAATCACATACTCTGAGAAATGCAGGCAGAAAACAAGGGAACAAGACAAAGGCGCCAATCAAGAAGTGTGCACTTAGTAGTTTGTAGAATCTATAAATCTGTGTGCAATGTGAACAGTAAACAGCTTCTGCTTGGTCATATTGGTCAGTTTTTCAGGAGCCCTGGATTTTCCACAATAGCATCCTTGGGAAATGCTTGACATCTTTAAACAAATGGGTTTTTTTTGCTTAAATATGGCTTGTAATTTCCACTCTTATCTCCAGCTGGCTGCCCAGGCTCCTCATCTGGCCTGTGTGTTACAAACGGTGGGAAACTGAAACTGTTGTGTTGGCCCAGCAGAGAACAGTTGTGTTTGTGAGAGATGGGCACGGGCTGCCCTCCCCAAGGCACCAAACCAGCCCAGCCAGACACTGAAACATCCCATCATTTTAACCCTGAGTTTTGTGCCACAGCAGTTCTCTGCCACTGAATACACCACAATGGGGAAAAACCAAAGTGTACACTGAAATTTTTCTAAACTGCACACAGGGTGAAGTGCAGTGCAAACGAATGTACACCTGCCAGACATTTTCCTGGGCAACATGAAATTTGCTGTTAGGTTTGGTTCCCAGTGCAGGTGCCAGCAGATGGCACTCAGGAATCTGTAATGTTCTTACCTGTGGGGCTTTCTGTGACCGAGGCAGCTCTGCAGTGCTGGGAGCTGCCCCTTCCTCACTCCAGGGCTTTTATGGCTTCAGGGGGACGGAAACCCTCAGTGGGGACAACTGGTGGCTGCCAGAGTGACTGACATGTGGCATGATGTGGTTCATTCTTGACTGGGAAAGTACTGAGACCTGGTTTGAACGTTCTGAACTCGTGGCTGTAAAGAGAGCTGAAATGTTGTTTGTATATTAAAATATCATGTTGGCTTTTTGTTGTTTGTATGTGGGTTGAGTAATGCTGTCCAGTGGCATAGATTGCATCGTTTAATCAGTTTTCAGTTTTGATTACAGCTACCAGCAGGAGACTCAGAGTTGCCAACAGTAATTAAAATGTAAAAAACCCCAAACTAAACCAAAGAACATAAGCAAAAACCAGTTCAGAGATAATTAAAGCTGAGAAACGTTTATTTTCCTGTGAACTTTTGTACTGCTGTGCTGAGGAAAGCTGAAGGAAACCTGCCTTGGGTTGTTTGGATCTGGGGTTAGATCATCATTTCCATCTTAGTGCAGAAATTTGTCAGTGACTAATGCAGCCAACACTGGATCAATTTATATGAATACTTTTCAGGTTTGCAGTGCAACACAGTTCTTTATTGTGATTCTGGTCCTGTTGCAAGCAAAGGTAGAAGTTTTGCAGCGTCCGCTTCCAGGTACCACTGGACTTTTCTCTCACATTGGGAGCAAAAGGATAATGCCACTGCCTTGTACAACAAGCAGATTGACCCCCCCTGGCTGCTGGTACCTTGTGCTTGGGCTTTATCATCTCTGGGAGCTGATCTGCAATGAAAAGATAAGGGCTGACCCTGTGTGTCGGGTAAAGGTCGGACATTTATAAATGTACAAAACCCCACTGCAAGGCTGTGCCAGAGCCTGGGTCTTTCAGTGAACAGAAACCTTTTATTAGCAATCCTGAGCTTATTCTTGGGCAGTTTATATGGTTTAGCACAATCTTATTTAGTTTAAATAGCTTTGCTCCTTCTCTGGGCTGCACTTTTTTCCAGTATTTTTCAGGTTTATCTTAATAGTCAGGGTCCCTCGGTGTTTTTGTTGCTAAACTCATTTGTGATCTCACAAGGAAGACCTGATGATTATAGATGATAATGATATTATTCCCAACCCCCCTTTTTTAATGTTTTCACTTAGAAGTAGCACAACCCCCTCAGTAACAACATGCATTTGCAATCCCTTGATGGGCACCCTGGTACTCCTGCCCTATGCTCCATAAATCTGGAGAAAAATGAATCAGTGGGGGGAACATCTCTTGTGCACTTCTCCACCTGATGGACCTGTCTTTTTCCATTTTGGGTCTAAAGATGAAAAAAGGTATTAAAATTATTCCTGTGCCTAAAAGAGCTCCTGACCTGCAGTCTTAGCCAGGAAGTACCTGCACATTTGAGACTTTTCACCAGTAGTAAAAGAATTTATTTGTACCAAGGCCAGATGAAGTAGGACTGGGCAGGCTAAAACGAGGATCTGAACCATTTTTGGTGGCTTGCACTGCAGAGAAATGAGTAGATTGATGTTTTTTTAATGTACATGATGATTTGCTTGAAATATTCTGAACTGTCAGCTTGGCAGGATCTTCATACACTTTTGTTAGCTAATCAAAGACAGATTGCAGGCAAGAGCCATATCTAAATTTATTAAGAAAATTAATAGACCATTTAAATTTTACTAGAATTAGGCTAAGATACAATAAGCATTTGCACCAGCAGATCCTCATTAGCTGTGCCATTGACCTGCTGCCTGGTGTAATGGGGAATTGACATCTAGATTTGGGGACAATGGTGCTGCTAATGTGAGTTTGAGTCATTAGGGGGGAACAAAAGACTGATTTTATACATGTGTCAGATTTTACTTTTCATATTAATTTCACTGTGTGAAATTATGGACTATTATGGACTGCTAAGTTAAGATTTTCTAGGCTTTTTTTGGCCTAATCCAGAAGCATTGCTTGCTCTCTATTTTGTAAATCTATGTACACTCTGGCTCTGAGGGGGAGTTTTATGTATTAATTTATTTATGTAATATTTTTGGAAAGTGATCAGCTTGCTGTGTGTTGAGACCCTAATTTCCTGAGTCTATCTGTCTGTCTGGGTTAGTTCACCATGAAAACAGATCCTTGCAAAGTTTCAGCAGATTTAGATTGGGTTTTAGCACACTGAAACCTTCATGGTAATCTGTCTTTGCCTTATGCTGATGTTTTCAAATCTTAGGAAAATTACCCCCTTTTTCTTTATTAGGTGACTTTTTCAAACCTCCATAAAGCTTCTGGTTGGGTAGGATACTTCCTCCAGGTGAGCCTTCACTGTCCAAGCAGCTGCCTCAGCAAGCTTTAGTAAGAGTAAGTGTGTGCAGTGGGAATTAGTTCCCCCAAGAGGACTGTTCAGCACTTTAAAGAAGATTATATAATTGAAGCCCAATTATTTTTTTTCAACTATTTTTTTTTCTGTCTTGAAATTGCAACCATGATCAACAGTGAATTCTGTGCATAAAATTCTGAACACTGACAAGCAAGATGGCCTGGATTTGAAAAGTTGATTTTTTTGTGTCATTCACACATGCTGGTAATGCTGAATTTATGAATTGTGCTTTACAAATAACTTTAGAAGTGGCACTGGTGATATTTTCTGTGGTCTAGGAATAAGAATAATGATTGATAGTGTTCTGAGTACAGCTCGTACTTTTAGCTGCACATGGCCACACAAACGTGCATTTAAAAAAATATTCCTCTGCCCTTTTAGAGGATGTTGCATCTAAGAGGTATTGCACATAAGCTGTACAGCTCTGAGAAGTTTCTGTGCCTGTTGTCCAAGTACACAGCATTTAATTTAATAACTTCATATTTAATTTCCAGCACCTCAGCACCACGCTCAGCCCCATTCCCATGTTAACTGTGATGCAGGCAACTGTCGTATTTGAGACAGAGACAATACAAAGAAACACACTCCATTTTCAGACGTGTTCAAACTGTTTTTATTCTAGCAGGCATGCTTTTTATACCTTCTTCTAAAGCTCATAAGTTACACTTTACTCATTGGTCACAAGAGACAAACAAAGTGCTCATTGGAACAGGCATTTGCAGGTTTCTCTTATTTATCCTTCTTTCTTTCATGGTTTCTCTGTCAACAACCTTGGTGGAAAATCCTTTTTTCTTTATGGGGCAGACATGGATCTTTTTATCAAACTTCTCTGGCTGACAGAAGTCACTGTAAAACCTCTTCCACAGGCAACTATTGAAAATCAACGGCGACTCTGACGTTGGTGAGGGACAGAGAATGATGCATCTAACTCCGTCTTATTGGAAGGCTAATTTATTCCTTTATTATACTGTACTATACTATATACATTTCATCTAAAATGAATCTGCCTTGCACTCACTCTACACACAACTGCACAGAACTGCACTCCTCTCTGACTCTCTCGTGACTCCCAGCCGACGGTCCCAACACACACACACTCTTGGCCCTGATAGGCCAAGGGAACAAAAAACCATCACTCTGGGTAAAATATCTCCATATTGCATTCTACTATGGCACAACACAGGCACAGCAAGTGGTAAGAATTGTGTTTTCCCTTTCTCTGATGTTCCGAAAATGTGAATCCCAGAAATATTCCTGAGAAGAATTGTACCTTGCTTTTCTCTATGAAGAGAAATGTGGCAACAGGCAACAACCAAAACCATTTGGCTTAGGGAACATGAGCCACTTGGACATCAGCCCTCTGCTGCCTTCTAGCCATGGCTCCTCGCGCTGTGGCTCTGCTCAGGGGCTGCCTGCTTCCCTGGGGAGCTGGGATTAGGGAGAATTCCATGAGGAGTGTGGATCTGAGCTGGTTCTTGCACCCAGCAGTGGGTACCTCCTGCCCTGCTGTCCCGTGGAAGGAGAGGTTCTTCAGCTGAGCCCGATGGAGGGCACGGTGCCCAGGGTTGGGGTGGCAGCTCTGCCTGCCTGTGGATCTCCTGGGATCTCAGGAGGTGCTGGATGCTCAGCTCTGCATGGCTCAAAGTGCAAGCCCTGCAGCTGAACTATTTTGGGCTTTGGCCATCTGGCTTCAACCTCCCTTCATTTCTTTGTGCAATCCAAATGAGTTTGGTCCAACAGGAAGCGATACTGTTTATCGTGCTGCCAACAGCTCAGGACACACATTTCAAAGCAAGCCAGTGTTATCTGCCAGCTCTGATACAATATTTAGAGTTCCATCAGAGTGCCAGAGCAAAACTTAGGTGAGTGAATGTCACTCTTCTCCCTGGTCTGCAGCTTTCAATGTTTCTTATCTTCTCTCTTGCTGCTCTGCAAACTCAGCCCTTATCCTCTATTCCCTTCACACTCTCCTGCCAATTCACACATTCTGCACTCCTGGCTGCCAGTTGTGTGCCCAGCTGCTCAGCAGAGCCAGCTCTGTCCCTCAGGCAGGAGCTTTTCTAATAGTTCAGTCCCACCAGGCTAAGCCAGCCCTCAAGCCCTGCCGGTGTTTGCCATCCTTTCATTCCAGAAAGGACTTCAATCCCTTCAGTCCCAGGAGGTAAAAGCAGATATTGAGTGAACTGAATCATTTTCCTTCTATTTCAGAACTATTAGAGATATTCCCACCAGTGCTGATGGCTGCTTTACAACTGCTGGGAGGGATTATAAAGGAAAGGAGTGAACGTTGTTTGTTTTTATGTAAGTTTAACTTACTTGTCCTGTATACCTCATTTTCTTTCCTGTGATGTTCAGGCCAATAAACAGTGATCCCCAACACTGACCCATCTTTACAGCTGCTAGGGAGCAACAAGCCTTTGAAAGCTTCAGCTTCTCATCCTGAGCAGGAGCAATCATTCTCCTGTTTTTCCTTCCTATTGAAGACTGAGACTCTTCTGTTGCAGATAGACATGACAGCTCAGGGATTTGAAATTCCAGTGATTATTCCAAAACTTTTAAGATCTGCTACTTGTAGAGAAACAAAAGCTGGGCTAACAGTGGATGTATAATATGAAAATGTGCCCTTCCTACTTTGCTCCCCTTGGGCTTTGCTCTCAGGAGAACGTGTGGAACTCGCTGAGGCAGAGATCTCTAATCTTACTGAGCAATCATGCTGGTGCTAGAAGGATGTTAATGATGTTTTACCACCTAAGAGGGTGATGAAAGGAGAGCATTTGAACACCTGAGCATGTATAATTTAAATGTAATAAAATCACAATATGAGTTCTAAGTAGAAAAATTAGCATCACTAATTATTGCTTGCTGATTATTGCTGTAAGCTGTTCCTCAATCTTTTTTATTTTTTTTTAAATCCATGCTGTTAGTGGATCCAGACATCAGGATAAATACCTGACACCACACGTACTCAGCTTTCTGGCTGTCACCAAGTTCAGCTCTGTCTCTGTCAGTGATGTGAGGCACAGTTTGATTCAGGTGCCTGAGAGGGAAAGGCTGGGCAGAGCTGGGAATCCCAGAGTGCTCCTTGGAAAGGGAACCAGCCTCATTTTGTTCATGAGTCTGTCATCAAAAGAGCAATATAGAATGGACCAAACCACCTCAATTAGTGCATTTGGGGTGTGAGATGAGAATACTCACATATCATGTGCTACTCGTGCACAGTTGAAGAAAAAAGTTATTTATAACATAAATACCAACCCCTCCTCTGCTGCTGCAGGAAGGCCTCAAGGTTACTGAGCGCATGTGTGACATAAATGCAGCAGAGCATTTTAATTAGATACGTTCACCAGAACTCCTGACCTTCTGTGTAGCACATTAATGTATTTTACTAATTATAAATGCAATTAAAAAGTACTGAAATAAAATTAGGCGGATCTATCTAATTTACATTAAGCACTTTCAAATTATGCAGATTTTCAAAGTCTTTTTCTTTCTGTCTTTTTTTTTTCCCCTTTACAATTTGCGTTTCAGGAAAAAATTGTCTGCATTAAAACAGCTGGAAAACAACCTTGTAGCAAAACAAATTTCTTTTCTGTGATTATTCACAGTGTGTGAGTTAATTTTGCAGGCAGTAATATGCTTAGCTGTCGTTAGGGCAGTGACTCACACAATAGAACCCATATGTGCATTGGATGCAGTGCTGCCTCCTCTACTGGCTGGATGTTTTTCCTCTTGGGAATCAGGCTCAGAGACTAGGAAAAAATACTGATATAATGGTCAAAAATAGAGATTTATAAACAACAAACAGACAACAAAACTCATGTGTGAATAACACAGGGGAAACATCTGGTGTGCTCAGTCATTAAGCCAGGCTGGCTGTTATCTCTGCTGCCTATATGTTTTGGTAGTACTCTCATAGAATTTTAGAGTTTTAGACATGAAAGCAGAAAAATAACAACATTTCATTATTATTTTTGTCAAGTATCTAAATGGCAGCAGGCGCTGAGCAGCAAACAGAACACAATCCTTACCCTGGAGAGCTTCTGATCTAATTTTAGATGGGCTGCAGAAACAGAGGCAGCTCTAAGTACTGAACATAGATTGAACCAAGCTTAAAGGAGGGAAATTTGTAGAGCTACCCAGGCATTTTAGTTCATGTTGCTTATTCTTAAACCTTTTCCATGATGAAAGATTAATTTCTTATACATGTTTTTTAAGGAAAATTCACTAGTTTTTTCATGTAAAAAAGGAAGTTCAAGTGCTTCATTTTTTTTGACCTGTTTTATCCCTTCCCTGAAGAAGTAATGGAAAAGAGTAGTGGAGAGCAGATGAAGAAAAACTGAAATATGAAGAGATTAGGGTGAATGAACCAACTCAGTGTTCATCTTTTTCCTGCTATATTTTTTTTTCTGTGTGTTTATTGAGTTTTGAGTCTCATCCACTCGACACTTGAAGTAGAAAACCAAGAATAAAGCTTTGCTCATGATGGGTGCTCATTTTTGACCATCTGTAAGGTGGTACCACAGGGAGCACTGGGGTGGTGTTTCCTTGGTGGGTGTCAGATCTACGAGACACCAAGAATTTAAAGGGAGAGGAAGGCATGTGAGCTGGTTTGCTGGTGAAATTAGAAATGTAAGAATCCATCCCCCCTGCCCCAAAGATCTTATTGCTGGACAGATGTGCAGTTTCCTCACTTTTCTGGAAGCAGCAGGCACTGTGCTGGATAAAGCAGCCATGAGTTCCTTTGCCTTGGAGCAGAGGGCACCTTCTTGTCCCTTTCCATGAGAGGAATATGATGATTTCCAAGTGGAATTTTGGTCCCTAAAATTCTGAGCTTCTCCCCTTCGTACAGCAACCTATGCAGAGCATTCACTTTGTATCTAACAGCTCTTTTGAAGTCAAGTAAATACTTCAGCTTGGAGAGCTGCGTAAATCCAGGAGTTTTCATTGATGCCCATGGTTTTCTGCATGGGTTAGTAGAGGAAGGAATGGCTTCAACTTTAAATCACCCCCTGAAGGATGTGTCCTCTACACAGTGGACATGTGGGGATGGGAGCTCTGGCCTCTCTCAGAAAGGATCTGATTTTGGGGGAACAGCTGCTCCTGTCCCAGAGCAGGGTCACTGCCAGACCCTGCCAGAACATCATTGCTGTGGCTGCTGAGGGTAACCACTCCCCAGGAATCAGAAAATGTTTCTGTGTGCAACAGCCTGGACTCCCCTGAAATAAAGTGCCAGCAGATCCCAAATCCTGCTTAGTTCAGATCAACCTTTAGGCTGGATTCTTAACTTGGAATGAGCCCCTTCTCTCAGCAGCACCCTGTTCTCAGGTGAAACATCATCCCTTGGACAGGAGAAGCAATGCTCAGGCCATCCTCATCCCATAGCCACTGTAAACCAGTGATTACCTACAGAAATATCACTGGTACCACTTTCCTGTTTGAAATATTAGCACAGGACAGTGCTTTGGTGTCCTTTTGGCACAGGTTCATAAATGGAAGCAGGAATTGCTGGGGTTTTTGCAAATTCAGTGCTTAGGAAATGTTCAGTTAAGGACCTGGAATATTTTAAATGTTTTGCTTTGAGCTTTCTCCTTCTCCAAGCCCAAATATAGGTAGTGACACATCACAGTCAAAAACCAAAACCTTTGGAAATGTAGATATTTCCATAAAAAATACATATTGTTGTACAATCCAAATTTAAGTGAAAGCTTTTCTCATATTTTAACCATGCTGGGGTCTGCTGTCAGATGTGGTTGTTTGGTACAAACAATCCAACAATGAATTATCAATAAAGTTTGCGTGGTTCCTAATTTATTTTTTAAAGTTTCTTTTAACATTGGATTGTGCATAGTGCAGAGCATGATTATTTCAAACGTGACATTTGCCAAGGATGAGATTTAATTGTTCCATCAAGAATGAATGCAGGGTAGAACTCCAGACTGGCACAGCCTTGGTAGGAGCCCCCAGCTGCCCTCCATGGCCAAGCTGGTGGTGTCTGCCAGCACTTCTGATTCGGAAATTAAATCCTGCCAAAGTGCTGTGTTTGAACATTGGTGTGCTCTGTTGGCATGAGATGGATTTAGGCACTGGGTTCAGTCCTCTGCTGAACAGAAATCTCTTTAACTGTGAAATTCTTCATGGGGAAAGAGATTAATCACATTTCAATATTAGGGGAAGCAAAGCTTAAACTATTTATTTGAGTGTGAGGCTGAAAAAAATATAGTAAGAATAGAGTATTTAAAGTTGCTCTCCGTTAATTATGTTTTGCTTCAATATAATTATTCTTGCTCTTCATTTTTGTTAAACTTTATCATAGGGCCTTGTCCAAAAAGTGGTTTGGGGTTTTTTTTTTTTCAGCCCATGAGGATGTTTGCAAAAGAGTATTTGTGAGATGGGAGTTGGTAAGGCTTTGAAAGCCTACTTTTCTTCTGGGAATATGGGTCACTGTGCAAGCAGGACGGACATGTGTGCCAAATTCCACCAACAAAGAGCCGAGAAGAAAAAAAGATGAGACTTAAATAACCTGCCTAAAGTATTTAAAAGCCAATTATCTGTTTTCTATTTGAAATGTCATGTGCAAAAACTTTTAAGGCACCTAAGAGCGAGCTGGACTTTGCAGGCTCTGCAGTGAAATATGACAGGCAAAGTGCTCTGGTAATAACTCAGCCAGGCTGGATAATAGAGTCTTTCACTGAGAGAGGGAGTGAGATGGCTCAGACACTGGGGTTATCCTGCTGGGGGCCTCAAAAATGAGATGTGGGGTCATGAACTGCTGCTTGCTGGGTGCCTGGGGGAGCTGCACCTGGGAGTGTGAGCTCTGCAGTGAGGGGAGCTGGATGGGGGAGTGTGAGCTGGATGGGGGAGTGTGACAGCAATGCAGGGAGTGTGAGCTGGATGGGGGAGTGTGAGCTGGATGGGAGAGTGTGACAGCAGTGCAGTGAGTGTGAGCTCTGGGGTGAGTGTGAGCTCTGCAGTGAGCTCTGCCCCAGGGCCTGGCTGACTCTGGGGGGGTTCTGAACCCCAGGGATCTGGCAGCAAATTGACACAACTCGATTCATTTCAATTAAGTCCCACCAATTTACACAAACTGAAGACATGGCCCATTATGTCCTCCTGCCTACTCTGGCAATGAATCCAAGTGTGTGATTAAGAATATAAGAATGCTCATTACAGTTAATGCCTTGTGCTTAAAGCCATGAGCTTAAAGTTAAGCAGGTATTTAAGAGCCTGGTGGGATCAGCAGCAGAAGGCAGAGCTGCCTGTGCCTGCCCCAGTGTCCTGACAGCAGGGCTGGGAATGGCATCTGCATTTCTGGGCAGCACTTTCCTCTTGGTCAGCATGTGGCCAGCTGCATTGACTGGGGTTTACAGTATTTTCTTCTGCCTCAATCTTTTTCTATAGGTGTAAGAATAAGGAGAGATGTATTGAATAGTTTCCTTAATGACAGCCTTTCTTACTGAATATGATTTGTTTTGATCCAAAGCAGAAATCTGAAATTCTCTTCCAAACCCTGCCTTAGAGTCTCAGTAAGACCTTTCACAGGTGATATCATCTTTTAGCTCATATAGTCCCATGACTATAACATTTATGGATATATTTTTAAGAAAGACAGAGCTAGCATTTTAATTTTGCACTATATATACACCAGAATATATGGTTCACTGAGTCCCAGGATGCATTTTTCCTCTCTCTGGGTGCTTTTAAAAGCAGAGCCCAGCTTGCAGTGCTCTGTGTGCCAGGCAGCCCCAGCCAAGGCACATCCCAAGACTCACAGAAATCCTTGTGTTCCTGTGAGGATGACTTGGCACACCTGAATTCCATTTACCTGTAGTGCTCCTGCTGGGAGAAGCCAAAGGAACTCATTTGATGTGTCCTAGGTGCTGCAGTCAACAACCTTGTAACAAAACCCAGCATCTGCAGGGCCTGCTGGGCTGTGGGGCACCTTCCACCTGGAGCTTGCAAGCAAAACAAACCATGGAGAACTCATCCAAATGTGGAATTTTACAACGAGTTAATCTTGCACATTATTTTCACATTATCTCTCATCAGTTATACCTTGCTGCATTCCCTGTCTCCTGCCTCTACAAGCCCAGCTCAGGATAAAGATAAGGTGTTTGTCTTTAGGGAAACTTAAAAAAAAAATCTCCAGCTCTTCCTTGCCCACTAATCCAAGTGGAATTCACCCTCTCATTTTTGTGACAGCCTCACTTTGCCAGACACAGACACTTAGCAGGTGTTTTCATCATGACATTAATAATAAGAATTGACACGTTCTAAATGAGGAATCCCTTGTTGTGCCTGGTAGCACTGATGGATATTTGGGGAAATTGACAGCTCCTGAAAAATGTTTTTGCCATGACCAGCACATTTCTGACAGATTTTTAATGGCTCTCACAGAACCCTCACTAACTTGAACACTCTTGCAGATGAAGTGGAAAGTGGTGAAATGTGCTGCTTTAACACTTTTGAAAGTTAGAGAAGAAACATTGAACAACTCTGAGATTCGCTTCTAAATCACAATCTTTTTTTTTTTCCCTGAAAATATTTTTTCTCTCTCAGTACTCAGAGACTGGAATGGATTAGCTGAGGGGACAAGCATTTGTTATGGTACACCAGGACCCAGCTATATAACCCCCATTAACCTTAATGGGAGCCACAAAGCTCATCCTCCTCATTTAGATGGAAATATCCCCCTGCTCCTCGGGGATCAATTGCACTCGGGGTTACCTGATTTCAGTGGCTCATTCAGTGTGGGACTCGGTGTCATGACCTTGTAAGCCTGGGACTACAGGAAAGGGAGGACAGATAAACCAGGACTGTGAGAAGAGAGATCAAATAAAACTGTAAGAAAAAAAAAAAAAAAAAAAAAAAAGAGAGAAAACATTCTAAAGGTTGTTATGTAATTCATGTTAGAAGTTCCAGTGAGATGTAATTGCAATTAAATCAGCAGCACCCTTTGCAGTTCAATGTGATACTGCAGAAAATCAATACAAAGATAACAGTGTGCAGGTGCTTCTGAGAAATCTCACATTGAAAATAATTTTACAGGAAGAATGTGTCTTCTTTTTTGTTGTTGTTGGGTTTTGGTTTGTTTTTTTTTTTAACTTCCCTATAAAGAGAAGAGCAAGATAGTGATTGATCTTTGAATGTTCTTATTTTTGGCTCCTCCCCTCCAAGTTAATCATTGCATCCATAAACCTGAGCTGCTCAGGGTGGTGTTATCAGGAAAGCCTAAGTGGAAGAGATGCTCATCTCTTTTTGAAAGTCAATTAAGCTTATGTGCCTAAATCCAGTGTTTATGTTTGAATCCCTGTTGATGGCTTTATTGAAAAAGATCTCCAGTTGCCTTTTTAAGTGATAGGAGGATTATGACTAAGTATAGCAAAAGCTCAGTTCTGTGCTGACATCTCTTATCTCTCACTGATGAAAATAACATGCATCCTCGGCCTCAGAAGATTCTGTAATTAAGGGAGGGGATCAGAGAGGACCTGGCAAAGCTGTGGAAGGAATGAGTTTATGGGGGGAAATTGTTCAAGTTTTTATTTATGATTTGAGGTTGCCCAGTGCAAATAACAAAAGACATGGAGGCTAAACTTTAAATAAATGTTGTGCTGCCATAGGTGTGATTTCCAATATGCAATGTGCCTCATTAATGTTAAAATAGGAACCCCTGCCCTCAGGTACAATACAGCAATCTCAAAGCCAGCACAGGACAAGCAGTGCTGGTTTCCAAACATCTCTCACAGCCAGAAAATTACAACAGAACTACAGACAGAATTCAGGAAAACTGTTTCCAATAGTTTATTTTTCATGCCTGGGAATAATCAGTTTTTTCAGCTAATCATGACTCTCTCATCATAAGACTTGGCAATTCTAAGCATGCAACAGCACCAGCTCAGGAGACAATTTTGTCCACTGCTTCCACAAATTATTCCTACTGTTTCCAGCACTAGAGTATTGTATGCAGGGAATGCAGGGATACGAATAGAATTGTCCTGATCTCTAAATTAAAGGTAACAAAGAAAAGAAAAACAAAAAAAAAACCCACCAAAACCAAACAAAAAAAACCCCAACAAGAACAACAAAAGAAAATCCACAACAAAACAAAAGCAAAAAAAAACCCCAAATCATTAAAAACCCACAAAAAACCCAGCAAACAAACCCAAACAAACAAAGCAACAATCAGAACCCACTTCCCAAAACTTTTTTTGTTGGTTTTTGGTTTTGGGCATCTTTTAGGTTTCTTAGATGCCAAATATTATGATGCAGGACTCTATCTGGGCAGATTTTTCAATTATATGCGTACCTAACATGTAAGAAAGAGAGTTGCCAGTTTGGCCAGGCCTGGAGCAGCACCAGTCCCTTAAATCCTGAGACTAGGGCTTCATGGAAGGGTTACTCTTCTTCAGAAGATAAGTCCAGAGGTGCCCCCAGGAACCCTACAGCTCGTGTCTCCTCCAGAAGGGCCCCGTGACATTGAACAGCAGCCAGAGCCTCTGCTCTGGAATCTCCAGTTCAGCATTCCAGCAAGAAGGCTTTAATTGGAGTTGTGTGCTGTGGGTTACAGTGACACCTCACAGTCCTTTGTGCTGAGATGGTCTCATTTTCCAAGCAGTTTCCCAGTGTGCACACCCCGTTCCAGTTATCCCAGCTTTCCCTCCTTCCAACAGAGATCAGAGCACGTGGAAGACCTTCACACCAGGCTGCCACCAAGGGCAGTGCTGGGTGGTTTTGCAGGGTCAGTTCCTCCTCAGAGCCATGCAACCAGCTCTCTGGCTTTGGCCTGCTGCAAACAAACCCTTTAGTGATGCTGGGCAGAGGCTGAGCCGCCTGCAGCTCTGCTGCTGGGGTCACACATGTCATTGACAGCAAACCCTCAGCCCAGGCTCCTCAGAAAACCCAGGGCACAGGGCAGGAACCAGAGAATGCTGGAGGAATTCAGGCTTTAGGCAGCAAAGTGAATGTTTTCTCTCTGAAAAGAGAGTGTCACTGGTGATTTGCATTGGTCGTTGGTGCAGCCACCACTGCAGGGCCCAAATCATCACAGAGAGCTTTCCAGGATTTGGGCTTCTCCACCTCATGCTGTTGCAATGTGTTTGCAAGGGTTAGGCCACAGTGTGCCCCAGCCAGCCTGCTCCTCAGCTTGGGTCAAAGCCTCAGGACTTCATCAAGGCTATTGGAACATAATTGTGCTAAGTTAAGGAAGAAGAGGCTGAGAAACTGAATACCAAGATCACAAGAACTGGATAACAGAGGGCTGTGAAACACCTGGGCTGTAACCAATCACATACTCTGAGAAATGCAGGCAGAAAACAAGGGAACAAGACAAAGGCACCAATCGAGAAGTGTGCACTTAGTAGTTTGTAGAATCTATAAATCTGTGTGCAATGTGAACAGTAAACAGCTTCTGCTTGGTCATATTGGTCAGTTGTTCAGGAGTCCTGGATTTCCCACGATATCATGGTGAGCTGGGTCTTTTCTCTGAGCTCTGCAGGCTGGTTGCTCTTTTTTCAAACTGCACTAGAAGTGCCAGTTGCTGGTGTGTAATCCCATCTGAATGCCTAAATTTCCACTTCAGTGGTGGTATCTTGGGATCTTCCTTGGAAGTGGTGATTTTTGTTCTAATAAATCCTTCTGTGGATGGTCACTGGGATTTTATTTTACTTAAAAATGGAATATAGAAATACATGAAGAAAGACATTTTAGTTCCCCTTCAGAATGTTTTCCAGTGCTCTGTTTACCGTGGCTGGTTTGTGCTTTTCCTCCAGTTATAAATAACTGCTAAAGACTGATGTGTTTACTTTGTTCAACCATGGCCATGATGGGTCGAGGACACATTAAATCATCCTCAGGCTCTTATTTGCAGCCAATTCTGAAATAACCAGAGTAGTGACATAAAATTACTTCATACTGCAGAGATTTTTATATTGGCTTAAGCCTCTGAAGTCTCCAGTGTTTTACAACAACACACTTTAATGGTGAAACATTGACAACAAAGAGGAAAGTCCATGTGGAATTGTCTAACAAACAACTCAAGGTTTGTTTAAGTTGCAAAGATATGAAAAAGGGATATTATTTTCTTCAGAGATTTTCCTTGATTAGTTTACAGATCTTGATGTTTTTTATTCAGATTTGAAGTTTCTTCATATTTTAGAAATAGTGATGACAAACAGGTACACTCTTATTCCGCTGAGATTAAAAGGGGGAGATGTTCTTTCATGGCAATTACTACAAATACAGCCTCTGTGTGTGCACATTTGTGCTTTTGCTCTGAAAACACCATCTGCAGGTGCTACTGTTACTTTAACAGTTTGATCTGGGTTTTGTTTGGAGTTACCTGCATGCAAACTTCTCTGTTCATAATTGTCTGCTGTCATCAAAAAGGAGAGTGACTGTGAAAATCAAACTTGTGCTGTTATATGTGGTACCCCCAGAATTAATGTATCATCTCCTTCCCTCTGTCAGTTGTACATCAGCCCAGGATCTGCAGTGTCTCATTCCACTAATATATGAGTAAGATTGTATCACTGGTTTATTGTCTGTAATTAGCAATGCCTTAATGATGTGTGTCTGGGAATTCTATCTCTATTTGTTTGTATTAGAAAATAAATGGCACTCAAATGTGTTCCTGGACTGCTCAGTACTCACTCTGAAGGTATTTACAGGAATCAGCCTCTAATTCTCACTTCACTTCTTTCTCAGATGTCTGAGAAACAAGATGGGCTTTCTCCTGAGGGTTAGAAAGTCTGACCTCAATGATGTCCTGCTTGAGAACAAACTGCAGAGTTTGGGGCCATTTATGGAGCACTGTGGCCTCAGCTCTCTTCACAGAGAGCAGCAGGCACAAGTTTCCCATTATTTTTCCTGGAGAAGCACAGAGAGAAGAGAAAACAATTCTTATCTCTATTCTCCGCTCCTGTTGTTTTTGCACATGTGGAATGTGTTATGGAGATTGTTTACTGAGAGTGAGTTCTTAATTGGATTCTGGTGATGGTTGTTCATATTAATTGGCCTATTAGGTCCAAGCTGTGTCCTGACTGTCTGGAGACAGTCACGGGGTTTTTCTTTAGTATCTATTTAGTATCCTTTTAGTATTCTTTAGTACAGTATCTCCTTAATATGGTATAGTATAATGTAATATGATGTAGTTTTACTAAAGCAATCACTCAGTCTTCTGAATCATGGAGTCAGATGCCAATCATTCTCTGCTTCAGAGGCTCCTGCATTCAGTAGAACACCACCAGGTCACAGTGCAGTATTTAAGTCAAACAAACTGTAGGACAGGACTCTTCCCTGGAGGAAGGAGGCAGTGCAGGGGCTGGAGAGTCACCACACAAAAGTCTGGGAGGAGGGAGAAGTGCTGTCTTGAAAATCTTTTTGTTTGCATGTATTTCATTGAAATTTTCTTTCTCACAGTGGTTTCCATCTGTTTTAAGGGAAGTAATTAAAACTACGCAAATCCTATTTATTAATGCTAGTGGGAACAGCAGATAGTGCAGCTGAAATTATCAGAAGTTACCCAAAATAAAATTAAGGCCATGGACTGAGGGTACACTGAAAAAAAACCCTATTTTTGGAAGGCTTTTAAAGGCATCAGAGACTTTACCCATCCATTTCCTTGTGAAGGTAAATCATATTTCCTCTGAGCTGCTGTGAATTTTGCTACCCTGCACTTTGAGGAAACACAAACAAATATTCAAGTTCTTCCTGAGCATAATTTCTTGGTTTCCCTTCTTGGACATAAACATATCCAGTACAACAAAGCTGCATAGCTGAACCTCAATTTTTTTCCATAAAACTGCATTTTATAATGCTCTGGACAGATGTTTTGGGTCCTGTAAATTCTCTTGGCTCACTTATTAAGCTTTGCCTTTGGTTTTGAAGGTGATTCAGAAAAACACGTGGTCTTTATTACTCTGCAAGATGGAATTTCAGTTCAGCTTCTTTTACTAAAATTATCCATAAATCACTACAGTTCTAAGTAAAAAAGGTGAAAATTACAGCTCTTTAGAGGATGGATATGGGGCATTTTACACAGTCTGAAAACTATTTGCATAATATTTTGAAATGCAGTTTGGTGAGATCAGGCATTTTGTTTGTTATGAATAAACCAGTCTGAGGAATGTGAGACAGTGAGTTCTGTCTGTGCAAAAATGGCCAGTGCAAAGGACAGGAATTCTGATCCTCAATGAAACTGCCTGGGTTTGATCCCAGAGCTATCTGGGCTTTTTCTCTCCATGCTGTCAATGTTTAGCGCAAAGAAGAGGGAAGGCAAGAGACAAGGTATGAAAATTCCAGAAATACAAATTATTACTTTGTAATACAAAGTAAACAAAGTAAAGCTGTAAAGTCTGTGTAAAACTAAAATTTGTTCAGAAAATTTAAAAGAGGTGATGCCTTTAGGTAATAGAAGCTTATGTTTCTAGATCTGAGAGCAATTTCTCTTCAGATACAGAAATGAGTTCTTCAGAAACAGTCAGTACTCACAAACCTTTTAAACCCATTAGAACATTTCATCTGACACCTCATCAGAAACTGCTTACTTTTAATGCTGTTCATAATAACATATTTTATAGCCAAATACTTGAGAGACATAAGGAAAATATTTTTTAAAAAACAGAACTGACTGGGCAGGGTTCAAATTTGGATACTCTGTTGTTGAGCAAGGTTACTCCTAATATTTGTCCATTCACCCTGAATTCTTTGAGCTTTTCCTCTAGAGAACCTTCCCATCCCTCTCTGTCTTCATGGCAGGGTGAGGGTCTGTCTCAGTTGCTGCTTCTGCAGGAGCTACGAGTAAACAGATCTCAGGCTGACTGAATTTGGAATGATTCAGTGTATTATTCCCTAGCACAAACCTCTTCCCTGACTGGTTATAATGTTCACTTTTGCCTCTGGCTTGTAAAGGTGGGCAAAAGTGGGTGAATGTGTGTGGGAGGCAGAGAAGGATCTGCTGTTCATAAACTCACCATAATATTTTTTGTTTCACGAGGCCCAGGATGAGACTGGGGGAGAGGTGGGATTTTCCAGAGCCTGCCTTCTCCACAGTTCCAGGGATATCCAAACAGGAACTAATTTTCTTTCAAATAGCCATAATTCCCATTCTGTGCTTGCCTGCCCTTCAGGGAGAGGACAACTACAAAGCTCAGCTTTTGCAGATTCTGTGGTGTCAGGAGGATAGGCACAGGCAGTTCATGTTGTATTAATAATAATGAGCATGAGGAGAAGCAGCCTGAGTCTAACAACACCACACAGAAATTTTGCAAATGTAACATTGTGACGATTTATAATTGCACCAGATATAATTCAATATGAATTCTTTATACCCAGAGTGAGTTAGAGCGTAAAGTGTTCACCTTGCTGAAAGTTTCAAAGCTTTGTGTAATGATTCTCCAGGAAAATAAATAGATGCAAATTATTTTGCAGAAAAATGAAGAAAATTTAGTTTGGTGGAAGAGTCTTTTTTAGTGTTTCTAGCTGAACTGCTCTGTAGGACTTGGTTAAGGGTGACTCATGGGCTGGGCTGCAGTGGCTGCTGTGCCCATTCCTGCATTCTGAAATCTGAGTAAAAAATGCAACCTATGTGAATTCATTCAGAATAGCAGAATTCTGACTGGCAAGTGATGCCAGAGTCTGCATTCTGTAAGTCAGTTACTGTGATTTATTATGCCTTCTGTTGTTTCCACTGCTTTTCTCTCTGGGTTTCTATTTTTTTTTTTTTTCAGTTAAGTAAATTTGATAAAATATAGCATCATGTGACAATAAGAGAACTAAACTGGAAAATAATTCACAGTGGAGTATTGATAAATGCCTGGTGCAGTAATAGCAATATGTCATCAATCACCTGGGCTCCTGTTTGATGGCATCATATAACCTAATTCAGGATGAACGTCCTTTGCTTTAACCTTGGTTGTATTTGCAGCTTACTCTAGAGGAAAGTAATAATCCTTCATTAACTGGTAGGTGTGAAACATTCTCTATCAAGAGGGTAGAGGAGGAGGCAAATGAAAATTGGTTTCAGAATGTGTCCTGAGTCAAAATCAGTCTCTTTCTGCAGACTCATAAACTGCATAAATTATTATTATTATTATTATATATTTTGAAGGGTGGGTAAGTGAATGAATCTTCGTGTTTTGCAGCTTTGCTCTGTTTCTCTTTGTTGCTTTTCTCTATCTGTATTCAAATGTACATATAAAAAATTCAAGGACACATCAAGTCTTTGATCCTGCTACAGCTTTAATTCTTAAGAGCCTATATAAGACTGTGCTTTACATTATGCATTAAGGTACTTGTAATTAGGAGCTTGTGGTAATGACCCATTCTCAGGCAAAGTAGTGCTATTCCTTGTTTTCCATTAACTGCATTGAGGGTTTATTTGCTGAAAATTGAGTTTAATTTGATTAGCAGGAATTGTGAAACATTTGCAACACAAGGTATATTAGCATAGCACTTTGTAATGAGAGCCAAAAAGCAGTTAGGGGAAGAGCTAATTACTGAAGATTTTCCTTTTAATAAGGAAGGTCTAGCTAAATTTTAGTACTCTGCTCTCAAAATCCCTTCAGCTTTAACTGGTGGCTAAAAGAAAAACAAAATGCTCTGCAGAAGTTCAGCAGCTGTTTTCTGAAAGTCACCGTTGGGAAAGTCCAATAATTTACTAAAGAAATAATTAATTTAATCCAAAAATTTGGCAGCACCAGCAGGATTTTCCACATCTTTATTGATCTGACAGTGGTGAGTGTTTGCTACAGAGCAAAGATATTAATGGTGTTCAGGAGGGACTCCCACCTCTTTCCTTCCCCCCAGCCAGGGTGGTTAGCTCTGAATCAAAAAATGTTCTCTACTCACCTGACTGGAAGCTCTTGGAAAGCCCATATCAAAATCCCATGAAAACTTCTGATTATAATAACTCACTGGGAACTTTTTCCCCACTGTTTTTAACTGAGGAGCAGTGGTTTTGTCCTGTGTGTTGAGTCACTTTCTGTCTGCCTGGGTTGCCCACAGTGTTCAGACTCCTCCTGCTCAAATGAAGGGTTGACAATTTTATTGTCACCAGCAAGTTCCTCTCTGCCCCTCTGTGAGTTCCTTGGAAGGAGCCATTGGCTTGGTCAGAATCCTGTGAAAGTCTAGATGAAACATATTTTCAGTCAAATAAGAGTCAACAACCAGGTCCCAGGGCAGTAAAGGATACCTTAGCACCAGAGAACAGTTAAAAAACCTTTACAAAGTTTAAATCAAATCACTTATTGATAAAATCAAATCCATGGGGTCCAGAAGGAAGAGCCAGATAATTTGTTCATGGATCAAAGTGTTTTATTCTTCATGTTTTCCTGCTCAAGAACAGGCACTCATCTCTTCTGGAAATAATTTTCACTCTTCTCCCTTAATTCTTTTGTTCTGCCATTTGCATGAGCTGACAATCAGGAGGTAACTGTGTTCCTCAAATAGGGTTCTCACCGTTCTGGAAGTGTTCCAAGGGAAAGTAGCCACTCCATTAAATACACAGTGGTTTTTCTTCTCCATGTCCTCTCTGCCTGCTCCCAACCAAACACTCCTGCTCAGCTGTAGTCTCTTTTTTATTCCTTTATGTTCAAGCTAATTAATTTGAGCTGCAGTGATGATGTGAGCAAGTAACCACATTTTTGTCAAAGGGGGATGCAACTGAGCTGACAGCTGACTTTAACCTGAAGCTGTGGACATTTTTGCACATCCTGTGAACCCCCAGAAATGTTTGGAGCAGGTGATAGCAGTTTAGTTGCCCTAGTGCTGGAAATCCAGGCCTAAATATTTCCTGCTTTACCAGGAATACTCTTTTGTTTCTGCTCTAAACAAATTCAGGTTCTGAGAGCTAGTGCTCAGTTATTAAATTTAGCCTGATATTGTGGTTAATGGCAATTATTAACATAATTTTATTAGTAGCTATTTAGTTGTGCTAACTAAGATTTCCTAATAACAACTTGCTTTATATTTCTTTGTTTGGAGTTTTGGTATTGTAGTAACATTTCCTCATTAACTCTGTTTACATTACCACTACACCCTATTTTTTCTCCTTCTTTAGCAGTGGTTACTTAGCTCAGCCTGCTGCCAGATTCTTTTTTGTCTTTTGCTTAATTATCCTGCTTTGACTGGATAGAAATTGCAATTACAGTTAGCCAAATATGAAAAATACATCTCCACTCATCTTCTAACTTTTGTATTTGCTTGAAGTTTTGAACAAATTTAATCAGAGTTCATTTGCACCTGCTTTTTGTTTGCTTTTCCCAAATACTCTGGCAGATGGGTTTATTGGTATTCAATAAGCATGCTGGCATCAAGTTTTCAACAAATACTTCAGAATATTTGCAGAAAAAAATTTTTACTTTGATTATCCATAGAGGGCTGTTAATAACACTTATTTTACAGTGAAGCAGAGTTACGTAACTGTATATTTACCAGAGACTGCTCCCAAACAAACTCCTCTCAGCTAAAGAATCAATCACAAAAAACATTGAGAGATTTGTTTTAGCAACTCAGTCAGGGAGGTTGCAGTGCTTCTCAACATCTTGCTGCTCCTTTTCTCTGCAATGCCCATCTAACAAAATATAGGTTTAGACTTATTTCATCACCCTCATGACAAAAGCACATCAACCCCACAGCTGAAGTTACAGCACAGCTCTGCCTGGATTATTATTTGTAATTTGTGATTTTCCCACTCAAGCTGCGGCCTATATAGGTGAGCATTCACTGCTAAACAAAAAGCAAACAGAGCAGGGTGATAAGCAAATGAGGAGAGTTTGGGCTTGTAAATTCTTCTCTCTCTTTTCTCCACAGTGCAATTTGCATTTCCCAGCTGCCCTTTGGGACAGAAGGGGCTGGCAGTGCCCAGGAGCCTTGCCCAGGTCTGGGTGCAGTGGGCATTGCCCAGGGCAGGTGCCCCACACCTCCCTGCCCCACAGAGGAGGCTTAATGCTGCAGACTCTTCAGGAATGGGGCACACTCCCTCTGGGAAGCTGCAGGAACATTCCATGGGGCAGACCAGCACAGCCCCCAGCAAGGAGAGGGGTGTCACTATGATATTTTTATGAAAATCCTTTGCTAGGATTTTTCTCCTATTCTAGCTGAGAAGCCTCAGAAAAGAAATGTAAACAATAATTATCTGATGGCTGTGGAATGTGGTCTAGACATTATTTACCAACAGGTGCATCTGTGATTGGTCCATGTGAGTTGTTTCTACTTAATAACCAATCAAAGATCCAACTCTGTCGGACTCTCTGAGAGTCACAAGCTTTTGTTATCATTCCTTCTCTTCCCTTTCGAGCTTTCTGATGGATCCTTTCTCTCTATTCTTTTAGTATAGTTTTAGTATAGCCTTTTAATATAATATAATATTATAATATAATAAACCAACCTTCTGAAACATGGAGTCAAGATTCTCATCTCTTCCCTTGTCCTGGGACCCTTGAACACAACCATAGAGGGGTTTTGACTGATTTTGACTGAGAACACATTCTGAAACCAATTTGCATTTGCTTCTTCCTCTACCCTCTTGATAGGGAATGTTTCACACCTTCCAGTTAATGAAGGATGATTACTTTCCTCACTGTTACTGCAGGTCCCTTCTCAGCTCTGTTCAGTGCTGTCTCAGTTCTGACAAACCACAGCCCCCAGTCAGCAGGGGAGAAAAGTGGGAAGACTCCAGTGGCATCTGCCTTGGAAGAGTGAATTGTCCTGCTGGTTATGCCAACTGGGCCTTTCCCCCTCTCATCTGGGTGTTTAGGAAACCAAAGTGCAGAATTTTAATGTGTGTTTGTTTCTCAGTCTTCTTGCCTCATGAATTGTGAAGAACTCTTGGTCTGTTAATGGCTGCGGTTTCCCTTTACTGCTATTTGTTATCCCTGTGTGGTGTGGTTTTGCTGAAATCTGATATTTTCAGTGTCTTGGGTTTGGTTTTCCAGTCCTTTGCTTGTTGATACTGCCACCGTTCACACTGAAATTAATGCGAGGTTTTTTTTTCCCAGGGTGTTTACAGACTACTCCAAATGTAGCCCAGCAGGATTCTGGTCTGAACTGAAATTAACTGTCATACATAGGATTTGTTTATCTCTTCACATCCTTCTGTCACAGATGTTTGTCCTTTGGCTTGTTCCTTTTTCTAATTATTTTTTGATTATATTTTGAAACACCTTCTGTCTATCCAATTTCTCCCCAAATCAAACAGTGCATTTCTTTCCCCTTCACCCACAGTGATTCCCCCAAACCGAATGTTATTTACTTCAGGTGCAAAGTGACCTTTATATGAATCTGTTTCAGATAGGAGTTGCATTTTGTTGCTTATTCTTCTTGAGTTATAAGTCCACATGTGCAATGTTGTGTGTTGATACACGGTGTAAGGTGAGGAGGGTACAGCTCATTTTCCATGTTCATGCCCCAAAACTTCTTTATGGGGTCACCACTAAGTCACAGGTAGATGATTGAAAATTCAGAGTGATACAAACAGAGCGACCCTGACCAAAACAATGTGACAGGCCACCAACAGCTCCTAGAGCATATAATTTCCTTATTTCCCAGCCCGTCTGTGCAAAGCAAATGCATTAAAATATATGAATTTCCCCAAATGACATCTCAGACAAGCATGGAAAGAAACCGAAATTGGGCTGCGGGAGCTGTTTGCAACTTGAGCTTGTGTCTGAGCAGGCAGGGCTGAGCACAGCTTGCAGGGGGTGTGCTGCTGGATCCTCTGCACTGCTGTGTGCTGCTGGATCCTCTGCACTGCTGTGTGCTGCTGGATCCTCTGCACTGCTGTGTGCTGCTGGATCCTCTGCACTGCTGTGTGCTGCTGGATCC
This sequence comes from Pyrgilauda ruficollis, assembly GCF_017590135.1. Lineage (NCBI taxonomy): Eukaryota > Metazoa > Chordata > Aves > Passeriformes > Passeridae > Pyrgilauda > Pyrgilauda ruficollis. The sequence goes on along the minus strand of NW_024514764.1, from coordinate 11,556,890 downwards.
TCTGCACTGCTGTGTGCTGCTGGATCCTCTGCACTGCTGTGTGCTGCTGGATCCTCTGCACTGCTGCCTCCAGGCCTGCCCATCAGCAGAGCAGGGCTGCAGACATGCATGGGAGACTGCAGAATGCTCCGGGGCAGAAGGAGACAGCCTGGTTTTGGGAAAAGGCCACTGCAGAATGGGTTCTACTGCACCACAGCTCTCTTCATAGAGAGCAGCAGGCACAACTTCCCGAGGATATTTCCTGGGAATCACAGCGAGGAACCTCAGAGAAAGAAAAAACAATTCTTATCTCATTTGCTGCTCCTGTGTTTTTGCACATGTGGAATGTGTTGGAAGATTGTTTACCTGAAGGAATTTGGATTCTGGTGAGGATTGCTTTGTTTCCTTGGCCAATCACACAAAGCTATGTCCTGACTCTCAGGCAGACACTCGTGGGTTTGGAATGTGTTGGAAGATTGTTTACCTGAAGGAATTTGGATTCTGGTGAGGATTGCTTTGTTTCCTTGGCCAATCACACAAAGCTGCGTCCTGACTCTCAGGCAGACAGTCGTGGGTTTTCTTTTAATATTCTTTGTCGTAAGTATAAAATAGTATAGTACATCTCTTTAATATAGTTGTAATATAATATAATATAATTTTAATAAAGTGAGTGTTCAGCATTCCAGAGCCTTGGAGTCAGATGCCAATATTATCCAGTTATTATACAGTCCCTGTTTGCAGTTTGCTTCTGCTGCCCTTGCTCCTTCATCCCGAGCTCTGGGCAGCCTCACCCTGCACAGTCAGGAGGGATTCCTGGAGAGGAACAGAAAGCATGCAGGAGACAGCACAGGCACCTCAGCAATTGTAAGAGCTGTGTGACAACTCATTGATATGCAAGTGCAACTGCTGCAAATGCTGTGAACTCCACAGACAAAAAGGAGATAATTTGACAGCATTAAGCAGAAAGCTCATACAGGGCTGATGGCAGAGAAAAGCACTTTGATTCTTCAGTTGTCTGAGCTGTTCAGAGCAGTGTGGAACTTTTCTGCAGGTCCAGGTGCTTTGCTGGGTTGCTGTAGCTGATTTCCCTCCTCACACACATTCAGCTATCTCAGGCCAGAGCTGCTGGACAAACCATGGGGTCACTGTGGCTTCAGGACTTCTGCTAATGGTGACCCAGTGGGTAAAACAATTCCTGCCTCCAGCCCAGCCACCAGCTGGGTCTCCTCTTGCTCTGCAGTTGGGATGCTCTGATTGCTCTCTAAATTGGTTATGTGAAATAAGCTGAGTGTGAGAGGGGAAAGCAAGTAACACACGTGTGGGGTGGTCTTTTCCCCTGAGGCTTCTCAGCTTCCCATGAGAAAAATCCTGGGCGAAGGGATTTTTTCAGGAAATGTGAATGCCACAGGGTGGTGGTTGAATCCTTCTGGGGATGGGACAAGATGGGACCTTAAATATTCTCTAGTTTTGCTTAGGATGGTGTTGAAAAAGGGAGAGGTTGAATTCAAGCAGGTTTGTGTTTCAGGACAAATTAATATGTAATCAATGGAATTTATTACAATAATCAAAGCTTATGCCCACAATATTTAAATCACAATTACAATAGGGAAGTTTTCTGATAAGCACAATTAAGATAATTTCTTTTTCTGTCACTTCATGCTTCTAAATTAACATTTTTTGCCTCCATTTGCATTTGGAATTAACTCTGTTAGCATCATTTAGATAGATAATATTTTGGCAATGATGAAAGTTTTCTGATTTTTTTCATTCCTTTATTATGAGCCTTGCAAGGTTTCCACTAGCAAGAAAGATGTGAAGTGTGAGAACAAGGGAATAATAGGGGAAGATACAGCTTCCTCCTTTCCAACAACAGGATAATGGCTATGACGGGTCCTGTCCTTGAAAGGAGAAGTGGAGTATGTCTCTTACAAGTCAGAATATAAAAAAAAAAAAAATCAATAATACATGTTTTCTGCTAGTCAGACTTTCCTAGTATCCTTTCCAGTAGGGAAATTAAGGAAAATGTTTTAATTATTTTCAATTATCTTTGCACAGAAAAACAACTGTGGAGAAAAATGTGAATTGTTTCTCTGACAATTGGTTTTCTGTAGTGTACACAGCAGTAAAAATAACTTAATTGTGTAATACTTTCCAGGAAATACATTTTTCAAATCTCCTAGGTAGACAGGGATGAGATTTTTTTTTTTTTTTTTTTTTTTAAAGCTGGAATTTGTGTTAGGCTCTAAATGCAGACAGAATTCCAATTGAATCAGTTTCTTGCAGAAGTTTTAGCCCACGTTTCTCTACAGAAAATTCCCAGTCACCAGAATGCAGAGGATGCCTCACCTCTTGTGCTATCCCTTGGCATGTTTAGGGGTGACATTAATTTTGGCTCAAGTTTTTAATATTGATTAAAGCCTAATTTTCCTGTGAGTGTGTCCCAGGTACTTGGTCGCTCCTCTGTTACCTGTGACTTGTTGTCTTTTGCATATTGTCAACAGTGAGTTTCCCTTTAGGGTGGAATGGGAAAGTCTGGAGCCTCAAAGACTCAGAGTAAAGACAAATTCAGGGCTAACACATAAATATTAATTGAAAGGCTCTGTAGAGGGCTCCCAACTTTGTTGCATAGGTTGAACTCTGGATCAATCACTCCAAACTGAACTTAGAATTGCAACGTACAGTTTTTACTTTTGATTTTGGACTTAGAAAAATGGACTTTGGAAATGGATTTTGGACCTTGGAAAAATGGACTCCTTGCATTCTTCACATGGATTCAAGATATCTGCATCCCTCCATCTCTCTCTCTCTCTTTTTTTTTTTTTTTTTTTTTTTTTTAAACTAGAGAACACAGTTACACAGTTCTCAAAAACTAAGGCTAGAGATGATAATTGATTGCCTTGAATAACCTCTTCAGCTTGACTGGATCTCCTGCTAGTTTCTTGCTGGCTTTGATTTCAGCATCTCTGTCAGGGCTCTTACCAGACCTCTGAAGATCTGATGCTATTGTATGAAGATCTATTATAATAATTTATCTCCTGACTGTTGCTGCAATTATCTAAGTTATAATTTAGAGTTCCACAGGAGGCTGGGGGCCATTAGGTTTGCAAAAAGAAATACCAGGTACAATTTCCCCTTGGATTTTTTTTCTTTTGCAGCTGATTAGTTGTATTGCATTGAACCTTCAGAAATCTCAAACCTTCAGAGGCTGGCACAGAGTTTTTTCCTTTTTTCTCTACCCCTCTCATGATGTAACTCTGCAAGTACTTTTCCAGTCCCTATCCAGTGTGCCAACGAACAAACCCAGTGATATTGCAGGGAATATTGTTTGTGTATTCACTGAAGCTGCCACTTCAGATCTGAGAGATTTGCATCTGACAAGTTAATGTAAAGATTTAAAAAGGCTGAGGGGCCTCCATCATTGGCAAGAAATACTTTTACATTATTTCATTTATTATCAAGATATTACTGAGTCACAGGATAATTGGTGTGAAAACAACAACTTGTCTGAAATAGTTTTACTTAGATTGGGATTTTTCTATGTGTCTGAGGAGGCTTAGGGTTGCTATTCCACCCACTGTACCAGCATTTTATGCAAAAAAAATACCTTCTTTTTTTTTTAATATATAGTTTTCTAGGGGAAATAATATAAGCAGTAAAACTGCTGAAATGTCAGAAAAGCCATGGTACCAGCACTCCTGGCATGGCAGAAGTTGCCTCATTCTGCAAAATGCAATTACTCCTGATGAACTGATGAACATTTTAGAGTAATATATGGAAAACATAGGTTTAAATATTTTTTTAAACTCCTTTAGGATTAGTAACTGTATGAAAGACCTTTGAGAATTAATCCAGATTTTCTAAGTCAGAACTCAAAAAGGCATGTGAAGTGTTTGAATTGTTAACATTCAATAACTGACTTTTCTTTAGAATGTATCCAAAGGAACAGATTCATTTAACTAATGACTGTGTTAATAATTACACTTGGAAATTTGATTGATTGCAGAAAATAACGCCAGCAGGTTTGAGAAGGCTCAGGTTGGTGCAGGAGCTGGGCTGAGGGAGGAGTGGTTTGCAGGAAGCTCTGTTCTCCTTTCTGGGGAGGAAATCTGTCACTTTTTATGTCTTTCACAGCCTAAGTTCAAAACTTGACAGCAATAACCTTCCAGCTGTATCTACATGAATTGGATGTTATGGCTTCAATGAAAGACAATCTCGTGTGAGATTCTTTTGGTTACATTTCAAAGATTTATTCAAACTATATGAGGTTTTGTAAGAAAGAAGCATAAAAGATGATTTTTTTCCAGGCCCTGGTTGAATAAAGCCCAGAGGCTTAAGCATGTCATTGTGAGCCTGTGACTGGACCTGTGCACAGGAATGAAATATTAACATCATCTTTACAACAGGTTTATTCTTATGACTTGGCTAAAGAATGGCTTCAGAGAGGTAATTAGGGAGAGAGACTTTTTATGAGTTAAATGAAATTTCCTGCACAGAACTGGCATGAGATTCATGCAGGAGGTTTCTTTTGCTTGTCAATAATCTGTCCCCAAAATGTTACAGAATAGCTAATTTAGGTAGGAGAATACTCTCCAAAGTTCTACAGTGTGTAGTCTGTTTGTAAGCTCCATAATGAAGATATTTCTCTCTCCATTAGTTGATATTTTCAGTTTCCCAAGGAGTTCTGCAGGATGTTAAGGACAGAAAAGACTCTTTGTCACATCATATGAAACAGATCACGAGCGTGAAGTCTCTGAACTAACCTTTCTTCAAACAGCATTACTGCAGGTCAGCAAAGTTCAAGGATTCTTCAGATCAATCTTTTTCTGTTCATGTGCAAGAGAAATTTAGGACAGAGCTTATTGTCGTGAATAAGAAATATTCTTGGAATCTAAGCTGCCAGAATCTCCAAAGTGCACACTGTAAACATTTCACTGCCTCAGTGACAGCTAAGTGAGGATGCCTTGCTCATTATCCATAAAGAATATGTGGCACAGATGAGCCCAGAATGTAAATTTCTAAGGAAATGGAGAAAATATAATTCATTTTTCATGCAGAAATGTGAGGTTTTTTTTCTTTTTCATGCTGAAAGGTTCATGGAAAATTAATTAGGAGAACTCTAACAAATGTGTTGGTAGTGCTGTAAAAGTACTTTTCAACACCAAAGGAAATAAGGGAGGCTGCAATCATTGAGGTTAAATGGAAAATGGGAGGAGCAAATGGGCCCTCAATAGTAGCTGTTCATTATAGAATTTTTAAATAAATGCTAGAAATTATCAGAAATGTAAAGAGGGAGATACAGCTTACTGCAGTGTGGTATGAAATGCAGTAACTTTGTTAAAATTCACCAGAGCTTCTGAAGATTTGTTAGCATTTTGCAATACGCTTTCTGAAGGGAAAGGAGATGGTTGCACTCAGTGCATCTTAGTGAGCACTGTCACAGTGATATCTCTGTGTGCACTTACCAAAACTACAGCCATTGCAATGACACATTTAATTTTCCTGAGAGATGAGGCATTTGCTGCAGTGCAGAGAGAAACCTGTTTGTTTGCTGGCAGGTGAGCTGGGGCAGGCACGATTTAAGTGTCCCAAAACAACGAGAGGCTGGTTGGTATTTCTGGAGTCCTATCCATTATTTACAGTTACTAGGCTGTGAGGGTATTTGCAGCAATGTCACACTAACCTCCATGAATTCTTGATTGAGAAATAAAAAATTAACAATATGGACTGATGGGAACACTGGCGGATAGAGACAAGTGGTTTTAGAGCAAGCACAGTGCAGTGCTGGTAACACAAACACACCCCCAACATCTCAGAGCAGCATTTAGTGCTGCAGAACTTCCACACAGCATTCCTTCCATGCCAGCCCTGCCCTTCACAGCTCCCCACACAGCTGGGACTGGAGAGGAGTTGGCTTTTCCTGCCATTTCTAGATTTGCGGGGTTGTCTAAACTTCCCTCAGCCATGGAAACGAGACTCAGAGCAGTGTTTGAGCTGCAATTTCCCTCTAGCAGGTAATGTCACATTATCCTTTAGCAGCCTGAGGAGCTGCTGGGCCCCTGTGCCCCCTCCCCTTCTAGGCAGGGGTTGTTTCCCTGAGCCTGGCTCTGATTTCCTCAGGAGCCCCTCTTTCCCTGGGCCCCTGTGCCCCCTCCCCTTCTAGGCAGGGGTTGTTTCCCTGAGCCTGGCTCTGGTTTTGGGGCTCCTGAGGAAATCAGCAGAGCTGGGTCCTGCTGAGGTGACAAACAGCCTGCAGCCAGGGAAATCACAGGGCAGGTGACAGGCTCACTTTGTTAGCCCGTGGAATAATGGTGATGATTAGTCAGAAGTACAAAAGTGAAAAGCAGAAGTCTTGTGCGAACAGCCTGCAGCCAGGGAAATCACAGGGCAGGTGACAGGCTCACTTTGTTAGGCATTGGAATAATGATGATGATTAGTCAGAAGTACAAAAGTGTAAAGCAGAAGTCTTGTGCGGTTTGTTTCTTAGTAAGAGCTGGAGCAGGAATTGCCTGTGATGCCAAGGCTTGTGCTGAGCATGAAAAAAGCCCAGAAGTTTCTCTCCTCAATTAGGTAAAAAGACACCTCATAGGACCTGGGGGACTTCACCTCAAACTTAAGGATAGCCAATTGGACAGAAGGCAAAAAGTCCAGCCTAAGCATTTCACTAGGAAAACAAGAGAACAAAGAAACTAATGGCTTTTGTGAGGTGTTTTACCAGAAGCAAGAGCCTCTTGCCTTGACTCGGGTTTTCTCTGCAAAGACCTTTGTTATTTTGCCTTTTATTAAAACTTTTCTGTTTCCAACACTGCCACAGAAGCCATCCTGCTGATTTGATGCCATCTGAGGTGGCTGAGCTATCTTGGGTGTGATATAAATCTCCAAGAGCTTATAAGACCTGGCTCAAGGAGACCCTTCTATCAAGGCTGGAGTGGAACACGTAGGTTCCGTACAGTGCAAACAGCTGTGTGCTCCTGACCCTCTCTGGCTCTCATCTGGGGCATTGTGTGGGGCTTCAGGGATGCTTCTGGGTTCTTTTTATTGCAAACATCAACTGCCACTAAAATCTCCTTCAAGTGGAACTGAGTTTTATTTTATATTGACATGATTTCTCTCTCCAGAATCTGGTTGTTGGTGGTTTTTTGCTGGTTTATCACCTTGAACTGATGGAGCCCTGCAATGTTGCCTTGGTCTAAGCAGAAGGACCTGGCTCAAGGTTCATAAGCAGGAAAGCTTTCATCTTCTTTGAAAGGGGTCTTCAACAAGACCTGGTTTAGTATTAGAGCCTTCTGATCAAGAGTGCTTAAGGGGTACAATGCAATTGGAAAGCATTTTCATGGACTTCTTAATTATTTTTAATCACCCACTGTACATAAATCCTGGAGTGGAGAGCTTAAAGAAAAGCTGATTTATTTTTGAATATTTTTTGCACAGGGAAGATTCCTAAAGACAAAGCTATTTCTGCAGGACCCTTGAGGGACACCACTTGTTACTGCATTTTATTACATTGCTTAGATTAAATTTCTGGAATGTGCAGAATATTATCTGTACACTACCCTGCTTTTTAACCACACCTTTAAAGTCAGAGGAGCTTCTCCTGAAGAGAATAGGTGCTGCTTATTGCCACTTTCTGCTTCCTAATTTAAGGCTTTCAGTAGTGCCCATGTTTAAAGTATTTTACATAATTCATTGCACTGTTTTCTTCCTGCCCTAGGAAATTATAAGCATCTCTTGCTGTGATCCTTCACTCCAAGGATTAAGACTCTTTTCATATTCATAAATGTGAGGAATTCTAATAAGTGGTGTGTCAGTGAGCTCTGGGTGATGGTCAGAAGGGGCAGGGGAGCTCTGAGGGTGGCTCCTGCAGCACTGCTGGAGGTGCCACTGTGCTGAGGGAGGGTTTCTAGGGGACATTTCAAATCTGTTTGTCCAGCTCCCAGGGATGAAGGTTTGCAGCATTAAACACAGCCAGGAGACAGGTATAAACCTACTAATGATGAGAAATCAGGAGTGAAGGATTTGAATAGCTTACATCTGCCTTTGAGACCGAGTGATCCATCTCTTATTTTGTATGCCTATCAGTACTGAATGAACAACAGCTGTAGCTTAGAAACAGATGAGACTTTCTCTTAGGAAATGCTTCTGTTAAGGGCTTTTTACAGCCCTGTCACAGTTTAAATGGACTTTCAAGCTGTGCTGGTGTTAAGTCCCCTGTTTGAGGCTGGGCTGATGGAAGAATTGCTATCCATTTCCAGCTACAGTGACTGTCGTGTTGTCAGAAGTTCCATATTTTAAAATATGACTCAAAATTCTGAATAGTCTGACACATGGCACTTATGTAGCCAACTCTTAGGGCACTGATGCCTTTTCTGTAATTCAGTTTGTAGTAATAGCTCCCAAATATAGTAAAATTCCTTTAAAGGAAGTACTTTAGATAAAACTTAACAATACTGACCACAAATCTTAAACTTCCCCACAGGTAAAGGGGCTGTGCATTGCTTTATCCTGGTGAAGTACCTCCCTGCTCTCATCCTGCTGATCTATTCCCTTTTTTAATGCTTTAATGCATTGCTGCCATGAGGTTATTAAGAAGAAAGTGTTTGTTTCAGTTTAGACATCAAACTACCCCCATTCTGCTCCCTTCCAGTGGTGAGGCTGCTGCTCTCCCTGCTGACTGGAATCTTTGGGAATGGTGGTGCCTTCCTGCTGTGCAGTTTACCATGAGAATCTCACACCAGGTTAACAGAGCTATAGATATGCACCCTCAGCTCTGAGTCCTCCCAGCAAAAAGATGGAAAAATACTTGATTATTTCTACCTCGGTGTAAGAGAGCAACCTGAACTGGAGAAACACTCACGCTGTGAATGTCAGGGATAAATAGGCAGCTTACAAATGGCATTGAAAACTGTCTGTGCTGCTGAGAGGGAAAAAGATTTGGTTTCTTATTGTTCTGCTGGCTTTGGGTTGATTTTTAAAAAAGAGAAAAGTGGCGTGTTTTGATGAGGACGATACAGAGCGATGGCTTTGCAAAGTGCAGCTCTTCTCTTCACACGTTTGCCTTTGAGACTGAATTTCTTAGGCTGGGCTGCTTGCTTTTGCTCAGCTGGTGCAGTGACAGCCAGGAGCAGCTCTGTCCTCGTGCAGCACGGGCCGGTGGCATTAATGTGTCAACATCTGTTCGCTACAGCAGAGGTACCACGACCTTGCTGTATCATCATTAATTTCCCCAAAACAAACCAGCCAGAACTAGTGCTGGTAGAAACAATTTGGAGAACATCAGCACATAGTCGAACTTCTTTAGTCTTTGGCATTGATGGAGGGGTTGTGGCTTTTGTGACCAAAACTTGTCAGGACCATGAAGGTAGTGCCTTGCTTTGCCCAGGGGTGTTGCCACATTTCTCTTCACAGAGAAAAAGCAAGGCACAATTCTTCCCAGGAATATTTCTGGGATTCACATTCTCTGAACATCAGAGAAAGGAAACACAATTCTTATCACTTGCTGTGCCTGTGTTGTGCCAAAGTAGAATAGAATGCAATATGGAGACTGTTTACCCAGAGTGAGGGTGTTTTGTTTCCTTGGCCTGTCAGTGTCAGGAGAGTGTGTGTGTGTGTTGGATTGTCACGGGACAGTCACGGGAGAATCAGGGATGAGTGCAGTTGTGAGCAAGGGTGAGTGCAAGGCAGATTCAGTTTAGAGGCAATGTATATAGTATAGTGTAATAAAGTTATTAATTAGCCTTCTGATGATGGCGTCAGATGCATCATTCTCTCTCCCTCACCTGCGTCGCAGTCGCCCCCTTCAATACAGGGGCTGTGGACACACTGGTCCCAGCAGGAGACTCATCCCTGGGAAAGGTGGGAATGAGCATCCCAACCTGAGAGAGCCTGGCTGACTTCACAGGCTGCATTTTAATCAGAAGGCATGGGAATGCTGGCAGAGAGCTCCGTCTTTGTGCCTCACGGCCTCGAGCACAGACGGAGAGATGATGGAGGAGGAACATGTGCCCCTGGGACATGGGAACTGGTGTTTGTACCAGGCCAGGCCTTCAGCCCCTGGCAGCTGGGGACAACAGAGCCCTGCCTGTGCCACTGCAGGACCACACTTTGTGTGTGGTCCCATTGCTGTCCCTCACAGACACCCCAGCTCCAAAGAGCCCCCTGAGAACCGGGAGTATGTGATGGTGCAGCTGATGCAACCAGGGGGACCTTGTGTCTTAGAAGGATTTATTTGGGAGGGGATCTCTGCTGCTCAGAGCAGGAGGGCTGAGAGGCCACTGTTGCCCATTGCTCGTGGCCCTGGGGGTGGCTGCTGGGGGCTGAAACACCCTGGGCCACCACACTGGCCAGTCTTGCTGCCCAGCTCCTGCCAGAGCTGCTCCTCACACCTGTGGGACTCTGAGCTGCCCTGAGGATGAGGGGCAGAGAGAACCCCTTTGTGCATTTAAGCTCCTTCCCTGAACAAATTTAAATGAAGGTAAATTGTTCCTTAGCCTTGGGTTTGGCAACAGTTTAAATTTAAAGCAGTTATAAAGGTATAATTGAATTGCTTTGTCCCACAAGCTCTAATGATGGCAAATCAGATATACTTGTATAAAAATGAATTATTTATTAAGACAAATGAACAGACAAAAGATAACAGATGGAAGATCTTAATCAGAATTATTTCCTATACTGCATAAAATTAAAAAAATATAGTTGATTAGAACATCATAACAAAGTCAATGACATCAAGGTACTTATATTAAAGCTGTCAAAATAAATGGTATGGATTAGGAGTTGAATGTAACTTACCACCAAAATAATGATAATGCACAGATTCCCTCACTTAACCCCAGGGTAGTGATCATAGAGCAGGCATTCCTACTCATGGGAGAAACTCCACACATTTCCAGGAAAACACATGGAAGACTTCTACTTTGTGAAAGTTTGGTATGACTCCTGTGGTTGTAAAGTGGATAGAAATCCAGCTTGTCACATGTTCCTTCAGACCACGATGTTTACTGGCACTTGGGAGATGCCAGCCCAGTGCTAACCCCATGGCACCAATATAACTCCCTGGGAGACATCTTGTCCTGTTTGAGTTATCTGGGATAACTCAAATTTTTGTTATGCTTAACAAACTCAATATTTGTTATGCTTAACAAAGAACAGATGAGATTTTATGGGGGGTAGGATGTCCTGCTACTCCTGTTGATGGTAGTGGCTGCTGGCAGCATCACCTTCCTGTTGATGCCTTAGGGTTTAGCTTTTATATTTTTCAGATCCTGTACTGCTTTAGTGTATAACTCTAAAACTACATAGCCTGTCAGACATTGTTCTCCCATTTTATTCAGACAAAACAATTCATCTCTAGGCCTGAAACTCAAGGACACCTCATGGTCTCAGGCCCCAAAAGGTATAAACAAAAGTTTGTTGTGGGGGAGCAAACTGGAGGTAAATGACTTCATTACCTGAAGCTGTAATTGGAGGATTAACCCCTGATGTGTAAATGGACCAAACTTACAATTGTGTGAAAAACTCGTGCCCATTGTCCATCCTGGGTGCAGCCTCTGGGAGGCTCCTGACTGCCCAAAGGGTATCTATTGGATACACCTTTAATAAATACCTGCTTCTATTCTCTTAATCTTGTCTAGCCCCTGTTCCAGGTGGCCCCTCCATGACCTGGGCAGTGCTGGGAGCTGTCTCAGCCCTGGCAGTGCCAGTACCCAGCTCCTGTCCCCAACAGAGGCAACGAGCCCCCGAGGCAGCTGAGGCTCCAGGGTGTCCCCGGGCATGGCACTGCCCCCACCCTGCCCAGCACCCCCAGGGCAGCAGCCCAAATTCATTCCAGGGCTGGAATTTTGCAGGAGTGAGGGCAGCTGGGAGCTGGCAGGGCGCTGCTAATGGAGTTCCTGGGTGGAGTTCATCCCCTCTGACCTGGTGTTTGGGAGGCTGATGGTGTGTGCACGCCTGGCTGCTGCACGGGGGCAGGGGGATGCAATTTTCAGGGCTAATGATTGTGCTGACCTGGTGTCCTCACCCAGCTGCTTTCTATTACTGTCGCTGAACTGGGACAGGGGAGGCTCAGGGGACTGGCTTTCTGTAATGAGCCGGCTGTGCAATTACAGCACTTACTGCAGGACACCGGGCTAAAGCTGCCTCATTTTTGCTTCATCATCTATTTTTATATTATTCTGGCATAATGTGGGCATTCTGAAAAATGTGAGTTTATTGCTCCTGGGTGAAATGGATAGTGCTAATAGTGCTGCTGAGTGTGGTGAGGGAATTGTTTCATTGCTGCCTTTTCACTCTATCCTCTTGCCTTACAAAATTATTGGCACATGAAAAAAAATCAGCAGAAATCTTTTTGTTTATATTTATATTCCAGTTGGGTTGTTTGTTTGTTTGTTTTTCTTGCTAAATTAAGAAGGGAGCATTAATGTAATTTTTTAACAGACTCCGTGGAAAAGCTGTAGTGGCTCAACAGTTTACTTTAAAATGCTTTGTTTACCTTGAAGTTCAGATTTAGTTTATTGCAGTTGCAATCTGGATCATGAATTTCTACCATCTAATAAGTGTGAAATCCTACTTTTGCTGACTTCTAGAAATTGTCAAGATTATCATAGGCAGCAATGCATGTGGACATTTTGCTAAAGGTATGGATAAAGTAGGTTTAAGTTACTTTTAAGAGAACAGCAAAGACCATACATTTTATTGCACACAAAACCTGTGTAATTTTTTGTGGTTAACTTATTGTGTATTGATGTTTTCTCTCATTACCTCATTATAAGAGTAATGGATTTATTCCCAATATTAAAGAGGAGCCATTTGGAAAGTTCTGTGCAGGTCAGGTTGCTTTGTAAAAGTGAGTTCAAATTTCAAAGAGAAAACCATGTTGTTTTCCATCTGCTTTGTACCAGACGCACAAAATCTTTCATTAAAATAATTGTATAAGTTAGTTAGAACAAGTGTTTCAGGAATTGTTTTCCTTTTTTTAATTTATTTTAGAGTTTATTTGGTTCCACTACAGAAATTTTTTAAAAGATGATATTATAACTGAGACTTCATACGTTAAGTGAACTATCCATGATAACTGCTCCACATTTTGCAGACTGATTTATAGAGTAAATTTAAATTAAAGTTCTTAAAAGGCCAATATTAATTGAGCATCACAAATACTACTAGGATGTAGTTAAGAGCAGATATATTTTTCACCAACTGCTGAAGTCATTGCCTGTAGACTTACTGAGTTAACAGAAATTTGGAGTAACCTAATGCTGTTATCCATAGCAGTAAATAAACTGAGCAAAATTTAATTAAAGATACATATCTATGAAATATGAGTCTTGATTCCCCCTGTTCTCCCTTCAGCATATTCCATTCAGGTATGCCTTTAATAGATTGGATTTTTTTTACTGGGCACTCATGGGTAACAGCCATAGGTTGTTATGTTTAGCCTTGTGGAAGCCCCAGGGAGCTGATCCTGCAGGATATCCCAGGAATTTCTCACTTGTGCTTTCAGGAGCAAGTACTGAAGGGCAACATTTTATCCTCATAGCTTCTGTGGGGCCCAAGACTTGGCTTTAAAAAATTAAATCTTGGCTTTTAAAAATGTAGGTGTTCATTTTCGTGTCCCAGGCAAAAATCCATCTGAGAGTTTTCTTTTCTAGAAAGTCTCAGTTTGGCTATCTTGATTATATTGTGAAGAGAGGAGTTGCTATAAATAAACCTCTTAAATCCTTCACAGACAATTATAAAAAAATATCCCGGGTGTTAATCAAGAAAAATAATTTTAGTTTAGAACTTTATTTGAGCATTAGTCAGAACAAGGGTAAGAACACAAATGAAAAAGCTCAGCCGTGATGAATTAACATTTTTGGGTCAAGTCCCACCTTCCTGATGCTCAGGAGCTTTGGTGACCATTAAGGATTAGGTTAATAAAGGGTCATGTGGGGCTTCTTGGTAGTCGTAGGTGGGAGTGGGGATGTAAAAGTCCATTTTGCTTCACTTTCCAGAATTGCTTTTTGAAATCAAGGAGGGAGTGAATAAAAACTGATGAATTAGCAGGAACTGCTTTAGCAAGAAGGTGATCTCTCTTGCATGCATATTTTTCTATGCTTTTGATAGAGAGATTCAAATACATTTAAAGAATAATTTAGATTTATAGCTATATTTATCATGATTACTTCACTAAATTTGGCAAGAGGCATGAGAATTCCATGTTTCAAAGGCACAGTGCTTTAGGAAGTGAAATATTACAATATGGTTTGGCTTATTTTTCTAATTTTGTCAACACTAAAAGTGCCAGACAATACATTGCAATATTCCAAAAGGCTTGTTGGTTGGTTTGGTTTTATCTTTTTTCTTTCTGCTGTTCCCCTGCTGTTGTTTATCACAGTGGAGCAGTGAGATTACAGGTAATTGTTCACATAATGGAGTCAGAGCTAGTGAAGAACACAGCACAGGGCTGGTTTCTTTGCAGCCTGTCTTGGTTTGAAAAGACAGGTGTCTGCTAAGGAAGGCAGGAGCCTCCCCTGAAATGGAAAATGTAAACCCCCTTCCTATGAATTATTATAATTTTGAAATTAAGGGGCTCTCAGGCAAAGATATGGGAGCAGGAATAACAGTTTTTTATTAGGGAAGAACAATAAAAATAGAAAAAAATGCAGTAATACAAAACAACACTGCCAGAGAACAGGAACTGATCCCCTGTGTGTCAGGGTGGTGGCACAGCCCCATTCCATGGGGCTCAGCCCTCCTGCAGTGCCAGCTGTGCTTCTGCTGGAGCAGGGATCCTGCACAAGGCTGGAGTTTTCCTCTGAAGCTCCAGGGCTGCTGGAGATGGGCCTGCTCTCCCTCTGGGAATGCAGGGCAGGAGAAAGCTGCTCCTCTGGGAATGCAGTGGGCAAAGGCTGCTGTGCTGTTCCAGGCTCAGATTGTATCCAGGTAGGAATGCTTGGCTCCTCCCCTGGGCGGAGCATCTCCCCATGGGATGATGGAATTTGATCAGCCCTGCAGGGACACTCAGTGGCCATGGACAGCAGAGATCTCCTGGAGGGAGGATGGGTTGTGGGAGAGACAAAGAAAACTGCCCCATGAACAGAAGTGCCTCACCTCTGGCAGATGGCAATGGAATACGCATCCCCAAACCACATCTTACAACCCAGGCCACTGCCATAAAAGAGCTCCAGCAGCTCAGGTTCTGTTCAGTGGCCTGGACTGGGAGCCACAATCAGAAATCTGCTCTGAACCCTGAGGAGCCAGGCTGGCTGCTCCAGGCAGACAAAAACTGGGAAAAGCCAGTGGGCAATCAATATCCCATCCCTCCCAGCCCACAGCTGGATTCCTAATTTAATAAAAGGTTGCGGCACACTGATTATCAAATTGTGATTTTTTAATACTGCCTGAGCTCAGTGAGACAAACTTTAAAGGTAGAATTTCACATTTGTTCAGATAAATGCCAGCACATCCACAGGACCTTGTCAAGTCTCTGCCCCTGATCTCACCAGTGCAAATCCTGCTGAGCTCCCTTGCAGGGTATTATTGCAGCAGTTTCAAGAGTGGTTAAGCAGTGGAGGCGTTGGTCTCCAGGACTATCTGTCAGATATCTTTTGTTAAAAAGAAATAAAATTAATTCTGTCTTGGCATTAACAATTCCAATTCCATTAATACTATTTCTAGGTTACTATTTCTAGGTTTATATCTTTTCTTCATGCTTAAAATCCTCTATGCCTGTTATTCCAAACAAGTTTCTAAAGTTCAAATTGCCAAAGATTGTTTCCTTTAGCATATTTTAAATGTTTATTTGCAGCATGATTTTTTTCTAGTCCTGGCCTCATTTTTTTTCTCAATCTTTTCTTTCATTCCATGAGAACCTGGGAAGGAGGAAAGATATTAAAGATAAAAAGAGATTGGTTTTGTTTTTTTAAATGTATAGGATTCAGATTGATGTGGGAAAGTGAAAAAAATTTTTAAATGTCTTTTTTAGAAAAATTAGTGACAGAAAAATGGCTTCACACTGGTGTGGGTGAGATGGGACAGTTCAGTGAAATTATCACTCACCTTCAGGCACAGGATGGTTGAAAATCCTGGCTCAAAACATGTACTTTGCAATTTTTTCCTGGTTTTTTTTTTCTTTGAACTTTGACACAGGGAATTTCTTGTACTTTTAATACAAAATTGATACTAAATGAGCTGTCCAGCCTCATGTTTGAGGAGCTTTCTTTGTTTAAGACAGTTTCCTTTCTTTCTTTTTGGTAAGGCATTGTCTTGAGATATGTAACAAATAGCAGCTGTTGCCTTCCTGGTTTAGAATGGCAAATATTGTCCTCTGCTCATTCTGGAGAGAGAGACTATGCATACACCCCAGGACAAGACCTTTCTAAATGCTAAAAGCAGTAAACACAGTTAAAAAGACTCTTTTTGCAGTGTTATTACCATGTCTATGGTTTTGTCAGTATTTGCAGGATTCCTCATGCAGAATGGGAAGTTCTGCATGGAGCACAAGTTCCAGGAATAGCAAAAAAGCCATTTTTAAA
This sequence comes from Pyrgilauda ruficollis, assembly GCF_017590135.1. Lineage (NCBI taxonomy): Eukaryota > Metazoa > Chordata > Aves > Passeriformes > Passeridae > Pyrgilauda > Pyrgilauda ruficollis. The sequence continues at coordinate 11,540,400 of NW_024514764.1, read as the reverse complement.
GATGTTTTCTGTGTCACATCTACCTTGTAGCACAAGAAGAATAAATTGCATTTTGCTTGGGAAAGTGACATAAACCCAGGGTTTTGTTATGTCACAGAGGGATTAGAGAGAGAGAGAGAGAGACAAGGATCCCTCACCTGAGCCATAATTCCTCCTGGTGGAATTGCTGTGGTTTCAACTAGGGCATCAAATGTCATGGGGGGAGCAGCAGGAGAGAGAAAATGATGATCCCTCACAGGACTCGTGGGGCAGAGCAGTGGATTATTGCAGAAGGGCATCTGCAAAGGGAAATGAGGTGAGCTGATGATGACACACCTTGTCTGCAGCACAGCTCTCCTCTCTGCTCCTCCCTGGGCCCACTTCCACCTTCTCCAATAATTAGCTTATCATGGACACATCACTCCAGGTGCTTCCTGACCCAGGATTGCCTGGGCCGGGGGTGAATAAATTGGCTTTGTGTCTCGGGTGGCTTGGCTGCAGATCTTAGCTCTGCCTAAGGAGCCTGAGGGCTGGCAGTGCCTTCTCAGAGGATTTAATTGAGTGATCACACTGTGACACACAGACACTTCCTCGAAAGCCTCAGCAAAGGCTGGCTTGGAACTGCAGTTCTTTGTCATACCCATTACACTGCTCCCATGTCTTCATTCACTGCTCCTCAAACATGACAGCAGATACAGCTGCTGGGCTAGAAATTACATGTTTTGGGAACATGGGGGTGGGAGTGAGGGGGAGGAAGAAATCAGTCCTACAGATAGAATGATAATTCACTGTGTTAAGACACATAAATAAAAATCACTGTTAAAACTTTTAGATAATTGTCAGGTCTTCACAGACTAACAATAGCCCATTAATTTAATGAGTGTTGTTTGACCCATAATATTAAATGAATGTGTTTTACTGTTTATTAATTCAACATTAGCTTGAGGAATGCCATTATTTTAAGTAGAAACACTCCATCTTTGTCTCCATTGCTGTAGTGGTGAGGGTACTATCAAAGATCACAATCCCTCTGGTGTGAGGATCGTTTTGCAGAGTTCCCAGAATAACTGGGGGTATGTTCCTGTCCCTGTGTCCAGCCTGGGTGCAGATGTTCTCTCAGCTGTGTAGCTCTGGCTGCTGCAGTATTTCAGCAGGACAACTCTGCTGTGACAGCCTGGCACCCTGACCTGCTGTACCAGGGGCAGCTGCTGCTGCACTGCTGGACAGAAAGCTCCTCTCTTTGCAGTGTCACTGTGTTATTTGTCATTTTGTTTGATAATTTTTCATTAGTATGCTTGGCCTAAGAATGTGCTAATGGAATTTGATAAAAAGGTAAAGCTGGGAGGAATTGCTAACACAGAGTGTGTTATCCAGGAAGAGATGGATGGGCTTGCAGACTGAAATAAAAGTGAATTAATGTTAGTAATACTGAGGAAAAGGTCATGCTTCTAAGAACTAACTGGAATTCAGCTGCTGAGCAGGGATTTATCAGACAATAACTTGGAGAAGAAAGATAGGGACATAATATGTCCAGTGGTCCAGCTGACCACTGGGAGACTGTAAAGCACCAGGAAGGTACAAAAATATAAAATAGAAATACAGTCTTTGGACACGTAAGGTGAATTATTAAAACAGAAGAGTAATTGCCTTGCAAGGCATTAGTGAGTCCTGGCTGGAATAGTCACATTGTTCAGCTCTATTCACTTTTCTTGCAAAGCTGATTGAGGGAGAAGATAGGCACCTTTGACAGAGGGTTTAGAGCAGGATTTATGGCAGCTGCAGGAAGCTCCACTCCAAATTCTGGTGGTTTAAGACAGGTTTTTGGTGTATCCTCTACAATATGCGCTTTTAGTAATTTGTCTCCAAGAAAGATGTAATTAAATTGGTATAAGTGGAGTGTAACTCTATGAGTCTATTAGTAGAAAGAACTTTTTGTGAGGGGATGCTACCAGAGTGACCAGAGGGAATGCCAGCAGGGAATGGATGGGATGGCTTTTTGTATGGTTTATTTTGAAAAGGAAAAATAAGTGCTAACACTAAAAAATATCGATGAAGAGGATTAACAACAACAAAAAAGGCGATAGGTTGTTTGTAACTAAATAGAATTCAAATAAGGTCAGTTGTGCTCGTGTGAGAGAAATTCTTGAACAGCTTCAAAAATCCCATTAGTGACAAAGATCCACATTCCAAATAGAGCTGAACCTGGGTTTGAATCAGGTTAAATTAAATAACTGTTTGTGATTGCAGGTGCCGTGTCGTGTTGTGACAGGAGTTCATTTTCATTCCTAAATTCCTTTGAAATAAGTTTTTGATGAATCCACAGATGTCTTCCATTGAACAGCAGCTCTGCACACAAATTTTCTCCTTTGCTGTGCAGGCTGAGCTCTGTTCAATAAACTGTGCTCTCCTCCACCTTCCCTCAGCCAGGGTCATGGCTGGGCACTCCTCCTCCTGCTCCTGGGAGCTTGGGAGAACTGGGGATGTCCTTTAGAAGTGATGATTAACACCAACATAAAGGAAGATCTATTCTCCTGCAGACAGAATTATAGCTAGGTGTCAGTCTGGAATTTGTGAGGAGACTATTAAGGGCTTTTCAACCTAGTACAATGGTGACAATATTGTGACATAAAGTTCTAACAAAGATTTTTGTCTTACAACATGGTTAAACAGCCTTCAGAGTCTAATATGAGCTTATTAACTTCCTGTCTCTTGTTTGACCTATGGCAGTGTATATGTGTCTTAAAATGTTTCAGTTCCTTTAATATAAATGATGAATTTCTCTCTATTGCCAGCAGTGGGTTTTGTGCAGTTTTTCACAGCAGTTGACTTTGGATCTCCCTGGTGTTGGACACTGACCTCAGCTGAGCTCAGTGTAACCCTTGAGTGGCAGAGAACTCGGTGATGTTTGTGCTTCAGGGCAGCTTTGGCTGCTGGAAGTCAGCCCTGGAGCTCCCAGGTGGCCAAACCCTGGGCACCTGTTCCCAGCAGGCTGTCCCTAGTGAGAAGGATCTGGCAAAACTTCCTTTGTTCCGCTCCAAATGGAACGTGGCCTTCAGACTGTGTTGTTTCTACCACTGTGGAACTGAACTCTTTTCAGGGTGTGTCCTGGGAATTGTGTCTGGGTTGGAAAGCTTATGGTTGCATTGCTCTTCATCAACTAATTAAAAATAAGTAGAAATATAAACATATTTTCCCAGTTCTCTTTTGGTGTATTTCCTGGAGTTTTACCCAATATTCCTAAATTTTACTGTTTTAATATATGCCTGGTTTTGCCTTCTGAAGTGCATGAGAGATGAAGAGTCTCAGTGTGAAAGACAGTTCTCTTCAGTTCTGTTCCCTCAAGCCATCAGAACCAATTGATGTCAGTTACCTCAAAAGCCAATTAATCCCACTCCTGTTTTGCTGGATCAATACTAATGCATTTTTCCTGTAATTTTCAGGTTTTGACATCGCTGGATGCCAGCAAAGCTGAGGTAGGAAATTCTGTCTTATACTGGCGGAATGGTAATAGCTCTCTGTGCTTCTGATAGAGGGGCCAGCTTGCTTACAATTTCGGGGTGAAAGTTTAAGTTACTTCAGGATGGCATTTGTGCTCCTTCTAGTGCTTAACAAGCCAATCTTTGGAAATCTGGTCATGGTATAACAATATTTAAGCTCATAAAGCCCTTCTAGGAAAGTTTAGCCATTGTGCATGTCTTTCTGAAGGTTTCCATGGTATCAAAACCACACAATTCAGAGGCTTGTTCAGTGTTTTATTTCCCAGCCCCAGAAGGTGCAAGCTGACCTTGCCCTGTGCCCTTCCCGTTTTCTCCTTTGCTCCTCAGCCAAGCTGGCTTGTACCTGCTGCAGAGGTGGTTCTGGGGCTTGGCGCATGTTCTGTCCCCCTCCACACCTGCTTTGCCTCATTCTTCTTGTACCACATGCCAGGAGCTGCTGGAACAGACTGGAGCATGGAAGAGCAGCTGGATTTTGTGCTGAGCTGAGTTCTCCTTGAATTCTGGAGTGCCGTCGTCAGTGTTGTGCGTTAGGTTCTTGACATTGCTGCGGGTTAGCTTGATCCTTTTGGACTCACATTTATTTTGTCAGTTTTCCTCTTGATGTGTGAGTATTTCTGAATGGTCTGGAGGTGTTCTTAGAGGTGAAAATATCCTGATTATTGAAGTATGTTTGGAATAACCGACTGCTAAAGCAGAAGTGGCAGTCCTTTGTGAGCACAAACGTGTTTGAATGCATTTGCCTCTCCTGAACAGTGCTCCTGAACAAGTCACTGCACTTGTAATGACTGGCAGATATTTTAATTTGGTGCACAGTGCCTGAGTCATTTATTTGTAATGTCAATTGGAAGCTCAGAGTGTTCCTCTGTGAAGCCCTTCTCGGACTCACAGTAGAGAATCCGTGGTGTGCTCCAAAGCTAATGTTTAACGGTGACAAAATATGTAGGTGACTCTAACTGCTGGATAAATTTTTAATATGAACCTTTGGTAAATTAAATTGCATTATTAAAGAGGATAGATAAACTGTGCTAGTTACTTTAAAGAACACGAGTTCACTTGCATACTGCAAAAGAATGAGATCATTCATTTTTATTTAGATTGAGACTGTAATATCGGTGTTCAATGTAGCTGGTCTGATTCAATTGCATACTTGGCTTGTCTCAGGGAGTTTCAGCAGTAGCATTTGTATCTGTTTTTGCACTGTTGCACTGTTCAAATGTTTGGTGCTGTTCTATCAGGAGTCATTTTCAGTTTCTTGTTTTGCAATGGGATTTTGGGGCTGAGATTTTTCACTGTGTGGGTACTGCTATTGACTCTGCTGCCTTCTATGCAGTCTGTTTTCTTATTTATTTGTCAAATGTTCTCATTTACGTTTTTCTCTTGTGTGTGTAAAATTTTGGGAATATTGCAAGTTTCTGTGTTGGCCAGTTGAATTGCTTTGTTTGTTAGTGCTCTATTGATTCCAAAACCTTGAGTTAACATATTGGCTGTTTTTTAAGAGCTCACCAGCTGAGGTTTGCACCAGCTGTAGGCCTGCTGACTTTGTAGGCACAGATCTGTGTGTGAGGTTATGGCTGGGTGCTGTTTCTCCCATTCATGAAAGTGCTCAGAAGGATTGCCAAAGTTCCCCAATACAGGGCAAATCTTAATTGGAGGTAAAGGGTAATTAACTATTTTCCTTAATCAGGGCATTAATGTTGTTGGGAAATATCTGACTGAGTTGAGTGGAGTAACTCACGTAAAATAGCAAATAAAAAGATAACAGGCATGCAGAACTGCTTGATGGATTTTCAGCTTGAGGGAAACGGTTCCTTTGTCATAATGGCAAGCTGCTCAAAATTTCTGCCTGGAAGCCACACGGGCACAACACCACAGTTCTGGTGGGGTTTGGAGGCCTTACATAACTGTGGGGATGACAGGACACACAGGACATTTCCTCAGCTTTGAGAATAGTGGTCCTGAGTTTTGCCTAATTTGATTTGATTTGATTTTGCTTTATCTTTGGGTCTTCATGAACAGTTCTGAGAAAGCTACAACCCCAAATCCCCTTGTTCTGGCTTACCTTTGTGTCAGGTCTTATCTCATTCGAGCCTCTCCATTGTTTGCTGTTGGAGTGCTTGTGTGGAAGCTCTCTGCTCTGCTTTTGAATAAAGAAGCACTTAGGTTTGTTTTCTAAAATCTTTTATCAGAGCCTCTACTTGGTTGCTCTTGAACTGTTGATCTGAGTAGTCTTGAAATTTGTTTATTCCTTTTTCTTTGTTCTTAGGTGACACTGCTGTGTTCCCTTACTAAATTTTGTATGAAGTCTGGATGAAAACTTAGTGTGTTTGTGCAGCTCCTGAATGTTTTAGGAAGAAACAAACCAGCTGGGTTTTGTTCTAAATGCTGGTTGCCACATAGCACCACAGAGATGAGAACATCTAGAGGAAGCTGTCAAGTGATCCCAGGACCTTCCTTCCTTCATTTAAAACAAAGGGACAACAAATAGTGACAGAGTCAAAGCTGTAGGCAGCAAAGCCTTCCAAAAATAATTGCCAAATCTGCCCACACCGTGTCTGTTAGGGTCATAGGCTTGTAAATATGCAAGTTAGAGGTATCTTAAAAAGGAATAAGTTATGCATAGGTAGTCAAACACAAAGATTTTATCACAGCTTACCCTGGTTTCTTGTTCAAACCCATAACAGATTCTGTTAATACTATTACAAAATGGGCCTGAGGTCAGTCTCAAATAAAGCTGTACACTGTAGCAATTCCCATAACACACAGTAAAATAAGTTTTCATGTAATTTGCTGGAACAACAGTTTGAGGAATGCTTTTTTTCCATTCTGTTAACTTTATCTATTACAGGTATATGGCATCTAGTCCTTTTATTGTTTTTTGTATGTACATTTTTCCCCATGAAAAGATGTCTCATTCAGCAAACTATTTGACTTTCCAGAGTGCTCTTCCTTCTAATTAGCAGTGAGAATAAATGATCTTTATGTTAGGCAAAGCATAATTTCTTTTCCTTTTTCTGAAACAAATGGTGTTACCAAAATAGAACAGAGAAAGCTTGTTGTGATTCCTCTTTTCCTCTGCAATATTTGAATAAATGATACAGTGAAGTTCAAGGCCTTCTTGTGAGAAGTGAGAGGTCATGCCTGATTGAAATACAAGTTCAGCATAACTGTGTGTTAACTCTCTGCCTGCTTTAATGGGAGGAATGTCAAGGCAGCCTATTTTTTACTCTCATAAAGAAAAGGGTGCCAATATGTCTCAATAAAATGGAATCAAAATCAGCTCAAAGCCCAAGGAGGTTGTTAAATCACAGTTTACAGGAAACCTCAGAATAATAAGGAGAATATGGCTCTAATGATAACAGAAGTGAGTCTGATTTATCCAAGGATCCATCAGGTCCTTGATGACCGGGAAATGTCACTGTTAAGCCCCCATATCTCTGATGTGGCAGGAACACGTCAGGCCTGGGGAGCAGAGTGTTCAGAAAGGGCCAGCACATGGATTCCCTTCTTCCACCCTCTGCTGCTCCCTGGGTGGAGAGAGGAGAATCCACTGGCAGGACAGACAATTTCACTTGTTTTTGATTTGTTCCATGTGTATGAAAACCCTGTGTGCAGGAAATGTGTTTGCAGGAGCGATATGAGCGCACACGTGCGAGGTGTCTGTGGCAGATACGGCCTGAAAGCCTCCATGGGCCGTGGTGTCGATGATCTTGAAGGTCTCTTCCAACCTGGTCATTCTGTGATTCTGTGAAGGGTTTGTGCTGGCTCACATTATTGTCTGCTTGTCTTGCACTGCTCCTGGGGGCCCCCAGCCCATCAGGCTGTGCTGCACACTCTGCCCAGTGTCTGACACACTCTGGAGGTGATGCAGAACAAGAGAAATGAAGGAATCTTGTGGTGAGGCAGCAGCAGAGCTGGGGTCTCACTGCCAGCAGGACCATACCTGCTTCTGTTACCTGCTCCTGATGCCAAGGTGAACTAATTCCTTTTGGAAAAGGAGTCGGTGAGATGTGTGTGTAAACAGATAGCAGAGTCTGCTCAGGAGATATGCCTCTACCAATATTGTCCTACAGTGACTGCTTTGATGCCTTGCAATGTGCTCTGTTCCTGCTAGACTTATAATTCTTTCTGCTAGCTCATGAGGAATTTTTAAATTCTGTTGGCTGTCTGATTGATTTCTATGGGAAAACTATGATATCAGTGGGAACTTTATCTGGGGAGAGATGAATGCTTGGTTGGATGCTGTCAGGGTAAATTGCAGGTGCTGTATAAAAACATAAAAACATGTCATTCAGCCTCCCTCCCCTCCCTGCCCTACTTTATTCTCCCCAGTACACTTAACATGCAAGGACCTCGTGTGCCATCACTGCAGGGGATGTGTGTGCTCAGGACAGGAGACATTTCCATTTCTATTTTCAGGTTGTTTTTCAGAATGAGTGAGTGGATTACAGCTTCTCCCCGTTCTGGTGCATCAATACTTTGCATCAGCCACAGCTTTTGCTTGAAACTGTGCATTGTTAATCTTACCCAGCTCTGTATTCCCTCTTCCCTCCAAGTGGATTGAGGCATGGAGTGATCAATCATGATGACTAATAAAGAATTTGCTATTAGTATTTTTTAAAGTTCCTATCTTTAGGATTCTTAGCAAGAAAATACTTGCTTTTAAAGAAAACTACAAATATATAGGAGTATAGCATAAAGTTTTCCTTATAATCATAATTTTGATTATTTTGAGTGTTTAAAATCTCTGTAGTTTGTAGTGGGACTTCAGAATATATCAAAAGGATAATTATTGCAGTAAGATTGTAATTTTTGCTTGGTCTGTTGACTTTAGATTTGGCTAAATCAAGCTGTCACAAATAGTGTATAAATAGGTACCAGTACTTTTTCTTAAAAAGGTAACAGCAATGGTGCCATAATTCTGCATGATATAACTAAGAATATTTATAATTGTAAAGTGTAAAATCAAGACTTATAAATTAAAATTATTTTTAATTTTCAAGCTTTTAGATCTGAACAGTTGTAACTGTGCAGAAGTTGAGATTTTGATGTTGTGACTTCAGTTATTTCCACTAAAAAGTATTTTTCAACCATGCAAGCTGATTAAGGGTCTGAGCTCCCAGTGAAAGGTGTCTCTGGGTAACTCAGTGTCCCATATAAATCCTGCTGAGCTCCTTCTGTGTCTTCAGATCCCAAAAAAACCTTTGATTGGCAGTGTTGGGAGCTCCCAGCTGGAGCAATTATCCTGACAAGTTAATATGGACATTGCAAACGTGGCAGGAAGGAAATTCATGGCAGTGTGTGCCTGGAGGGTGACCCTCGGATGTGCCTGGGGTGCAGCCCCCCCTGAACACACCAAATACCTGCCTTCACCAGGATTTGATGGATTCCCCTCCAACTTTTATTACCAAAGGCAGAATCCTGACTTCCTTTTGTAGTTTTGAGGTTTAACCCCATTAGCTACATAGAGATGTAAAAGGACTACACAAAATGGATGGAGAAGAATTATACAAAGTTTTCATCCATTTTTAACTTGAGCATGAATTTCTAGGATTGTGCTCCTTCCCTCTGAAATCCTGTGCAGTAATTTTAAGCTGTGCAGTGTGAGAGACAGTCTTGCTGCAGCTGCTACTGTAAAACCTAATTTGCTGCATAAAATATGAGAGCTATAGTGAAATATGAGCCTGGAGAGCAACTCTTTTGATCTTGAGTAGTCAAAAGGTTGGCATGTATAATGGTATGAAAATAAATGATGTCAAAACTGTAGGATATAATTTATGGTTTGGGGACTACTTTACTCATGGAAGCAGAAGCTTCTACCACTGAAAAGTAAGTAGTTCAACAAAAGATAATGAATGGAAATTACAAACTTTCATAATCCCCCTGATAGAATGAATTGTGCAATACATCAGTTTAAACACAACCAGTTGTCTAATTTACTGGTTATATATTATTAAATAGAGCATTTATAATACATATATGATTGGAACTTGAGTCTTCATTTTGTATTTCTTTAAATAAGTATTTGGCTTTAATTGTCATCCAGTTTGGCAAGGACTTGGACACATAAATTACCTTTACTCAGGTCAAGTGACAAAAGCTTGGGTCTTGTAAGCTTTTAAAAAGGTGCTTTTTGAGGTGTCCCAGCACAGCCTGAAGAGTGCCCAGGTGTGTCATGGTGCTCCTAGGAGAGGGATCACAAAGCAAGGGCTGAATATTTGTTGACTGCAATCTTTACTGCTATGATACCATGCAGGCTCTTATGTGTGCCTCTGGTAGCTGAGACTCTGTTGCCTACATGGGCTTTAGACTTGGGATATTTTTTTAAATATATGTATGAAAAATGGTCCATGGACTAATTCAGTTACCTCCATTTACTTCATTCAAAGTTGCACAAACTTCCCCAATGAAGTCTCTATATCTGCAAACAGTCTTTTAACTAGGCTTGGGATTTTGGGAGTTTGGTAGTTTGGGTTTGGTTTGGTTTAGTTTTGTAGTTAGTTTGGTTTGGGTTTTTTAGATTTTTTTTCCCTGTTTGTTTGTTTTGGGTGGTTTTTTTGGGGCTTTTTTTTTTTTTTTTTTTTTTTTTTTTTTTTTGGTTGGTTGGTTTTTTTGAGCCTCTATCTTTCTTTTGAGGTCTGCTTTGTGAAGTTTCCACAGGCTTCTCTTTTGTCCTTCTCTCACCCAAAGGCTGCCCAGTCCCTTTGGTCATGGCTCCAAGGCTGTTCATGGGACAGGGGGGACCCAAGGCTGGCATTGTGGTGGGTGTCACTGCACTTTGCAGAGTGAGCTCCTGCAGGGGAAATGTACCCAGAGCTCCCCAGGCTGATGTGGCTGTTTGGATTCAACCACTGAGCCTGAAACTGGAATTCTCCCCCAAGGATCTAAAAATTGCATTCCCACCAGCAACCACGCACCCCCCCACCACCACTCTGCCCAAATCTGTTTGGACAGGACTCCTAGGAGGCTTCTGAAGAAAATGAGATTTAAAAATGACAGCAGTGAGCCATCCTGCATGCCTTTTCTGTGGGTGTGGATATAAACACGCACATTCCATGGACATGCGTCTCCAGAATGTGTTTCAGTAAAGTGCAGCAGGAATTTGATGGTGACAGAAGTGAATATAAGCTTGTCTCACTAAAGGGTTGGTATTGACTTGAAAGTGCACTTTGTTTATTGATTCTGTTTCTTGCTTCCCTTCCACATCCTCTTGCTGAATGCTGTAAGTTTTCACTGCCTGTGGGAGAATCTGGATGTGTTTTGATGAAGGTTTTAAGGTGCTGTATTAATCACACTTCTGTCAGTCCTCAGTGTGGATTTCAAGAATATCAAACTGTCACAGCTCTAGATGGGCTATATTGATCTTGATGATTAAATCAGCTAAAAGAAACTTGATTTCTAAGGGAAAACTTAATATTCTCAAAGCTCAAATGTCTCCTAAATATTTATAGGTGAGAAAGTTGATCAAATACCTTTGTTCTCTGATGATTACAGTGAGCAGCAACACTTAGTTCAGATTCTCATTACAGTGATGTGATGTAGGAATGTATAAATTCCTGTGTATGTGTTTTCAATCATGTGAATATGCAGAGGTAACTTTTTTCTTCTATCTTGGCAAGGCAGGAAGATAAATAGGTAAAAATGTGTATGTGTTTAAGCAATAAGGTTGGTTTAATGGTTCTTGGGGAAAAATTTCCTGTGGTACACAGAGTCGTGACTTGATTGAACAGGACAGAATCATGCAGTTCAATTAATGTGCAAATATGTGTTCACTGAACTTTCATTCCATTTATCACATGGACATGGAAATAGGGTCATTTTTTATCTCTGTATTATGTATATGACATCTTAGTTTGCTTCTTGCATGCTGCTATGAGGAAAATAGCAATGTGGCACACCACAGGCAAAAAGAATTGGAGATAAATTCCTCAGCTGTCACAAACATATTTAAGTAGATCTTTGTTTGAAGATAAATCTCTTCCTTCTGCAAGGACTAACATTCAGAAGGCCTTTGCATGCTCTTCCCATTAAAATTGGATGTATTCCTTGGCTGTGTGCTGGGAAAAAATCATGGGCAACAATTGTCATGTTTATGAAGTACATCATTAACAAAAGAAGTGTACTTATAGAAAAACATCCAAAGGAAGTTTTAGCTGAAAGTACATTATTATTCACCATTAGCTGTTTAAAATAAGGAGCCATATATTTCAAAGTAACTTTTTTTCTGATATTCTTACCAAGGTTTTCTTCCATCTTCAGGCCTAGTGAAATTTGGTTTGGGACTGTTCTCGTTCCTTTGACTAATTATTGTAAATCAGGTTAGCAGGAGTACAGGTGGTTATTCAGTTCTTACACTGAAAACCTATACTGGAAATTCTGTTAGTAAAAAGTAGAGTGAATAAACAACTGCCTTTTATTTCTATAATTGGTGAAAAAAAGTTTTCTTTTCTCGATATGGAACAAAAATTTACAGCAGCAAGGGCAAAAGATGAAATTTCATAATGCAAATCAATGTGATAAAAATTCCCTTCTTAAGAGCCTGTAAGAATACTGGAAGGTGGTTAAGAATTTCATAGTCTAAAGACAAGACCTTTTGGCTGACATGGGCAGCTGTAAAAATTAAAAAGTAGCTGAATTCCACATGGAATTGTAGTATTTGCAGGCAAGGCTTACAACCTTTAAAAAAACCACAGGCCAAATTCTCTGCCAGGGAAATTGGCAGAGCTTCATAAACTTTAATGGAGCTGGGCCTTAATGGAACCCTGCCAGGTTTTAGGAGCAGTGAACCTGATCTCAGTTTAGGTAGGAGGTGGCAGAAGCTGAGAAAGAGGGGTTTAAATTGTTAATAATCAGTCCCCAAAGGTCACTTTTAAATAGAAAAAGGAACTTCAGTGTCTGGTCAAAACCAGATATCTTTCCATCAGATATTTAGTTCAACACCTTTAATTTATATGTGAAAATGCAGGAAAGATTGGATTCCTTATTAATTAAACCTTGTGCTGCTGCTTAACATTGAGCCCAAAATGGGCAAAATAGATATTTTGGGAAAAGTTTCTGAATGGAATGTGAGGAGTTTGGAGCAAACAAACCATAAGTTCCAGGGCAGGACAAAGGGAAATGTTTCCATCAGTACAAACACATTGATGCAGCACTTAGAGAGCATGAGGGGTTTAGGTTTAGGGGGAAAAATGTGTTTATAAAAATAGATATTCATAGGCAACATCTATTCACAGATAAAGAAATTGTGAGCCAAGCAGCATTTTGGGTTGGGACTTCACCAGGAAGTTGTGGAAGGGTGCTGCTGCCCATTCCCTTTGCACTTTTAAAAACCAGTTTTCTTAGCAGCAATACTCACTGCAAAGGTAAATATCCAGAATTATGAGGGGGTGTTTGGGGGCAGTGTGTGTTTGGTTCATTCTTTTGACTGAAGTACTAAAATATTTTGCTTTCCCATTCATGTTTAACAGCCACTAAATGTGTTTCCTACCCTTCTGTACAAACCCAGGGAGGGTTTGAGACAATTTAAAACTGCAGTGGTTGCTTGGAGAAATGTTCATGTTGCTGCAATAGGGGAAGAAAAAATCAGCATTGTTCTCAGTCTCCTGCTTTGCATAAGCTGGGTTCTGGGAAGGAGAACAGCAGTGCCTGTACTGGTGTAGCTGCTTTAAGGAGAAAAAAAGAGAAGTTGCTGCCCAGCACTGCAGAGGAGAAAACAGAGTAGACCTGGGAGAGACTCTGGAGTGCTGGAGGAAAGTGTGGAGCTGAGGAGTACTGGGTGGAACAGAGCCTTTCTCCTCCCCAGTAATGGCAACCTGGAAGAAAGATCAACAAGGCATAGCCAAAATACTTCCTTTTCTTGAGTTTTCTCAGAGGTCATAATTAAAACATGTCTGTTGTAGGGGAAGCCCCTTTGCTTAGGGAAGATCTGCATTTTCCACCTTAGGAAATGGCAGATGACAGAGGCAGCCTGGGGTGTACAGCTGCTTGTTAAGGCACCTTTTTCCCCAGCAGTTCCACATTTCTCTGCCACTGAAACATGATTTTAGTTTCTGGTTCTGATAAAGAGTTTTCAATTACTTGCAGTGTGGAAGTGGTTTATTCACTTATTAATGAACTATTGGCATATGATGTGCTGAATTACTAAAGTGTTCTAACTAAAGGACATTGTTGGATTGGGAGTTTGATTTTGGGGCTAGGCTAAAGTCTTCAGAATCATCTTCACAGTGTATCTATAACAGAGTAACTCCCAGCAGTTGGTTTGAAAATTGCTCTCCTCGCTGTATCTCATTTCCTTCTTCCTTAGTGCCCTTTGTTCCCAAAGGACATAGTGAATGTCCCGAGTAGGATTTGAAGAATTCAGAGTAGATCCAAACCATGTAGAGAAGCTCAAAGTGTTCAATCTTTTAAATTCCATTACATTTTTATGCAGACTTTACATTCTTACACTTCAAACATAACACAAGAATTTCTTTCCTGCTCTGGATTCAGTGAATGTCTTTTGTTGTAACTTCTCTGGGGAGGCAAAGCAGCTCCCAGCTGAACAGCTCTTCACATTCAGCAGGACTTGTGAAAACATGAAATTGGAAACAGCATTGTGTTTGAGCTCTAGATGATTTATTCTGACAAATAACACAAGGGCATCTCCAGATAAACATAGATGATTACATGTTGGTAAAGCCACCAATTGTCAGGAGACCAGAATAACGTCCTAGGAGGAAATATCTGTGGTGTTTAATGAATTTTGGAGCATCACTACAAAGCCTGTGTTACAAAACTGCATTTTAAATCAATACTGAGAGTGTGCTGAATTTATAAAATCAGTGTTCAAGAGCTGGGCTATGTTCATCACTTAATAGTTTGTCTTGCATGGACTTGAGAATCCATTTGGATACGGGTTGTACTTTTCAGAAGAGAAGCCCAGGAGCAGGTTAAGGCCTAGACTTACACAGACAGAAAGCTGAACCAAACAGGCAGAGTAATTTAATCCTGTTTCTGTTAAGCTTTTAATAAATGCTTTATTCATTGTATCATATACTGCATCATGGTTCTTCTCAGAACAATGTTTTAGGAGAGATCCTCCAGAAGGAGAAGAGTTAATGGCAGTGACAAATACTCCTGAATGTGGCTGTTAACTATCAGAAATTTTGGTTTATGGCTCTTTACTTAATGCTTTAAATACTAAATTAAAGGAGCCATGGAAAGTAGTCAAATGTGTATTTTCTAATAATTACAAGAGCATTATGGCAGAGAGAATGTGATAGTTTAGAAACCATAAGAGCCATTAATTCAGCTGCCTCTCCCAGAGGTGATGAGTGTCTAATTCCTTATCACCCCCAGCCAGTGTCACTCTGCCACAAGGAGCAGGTGCCTTCATCTCAGCTTCTAGGTTGAAAAATTGCATCTCAGATATCTCCAGTCTCTTTGTCTCCTGAGCAGGAATGATGATATGGAAAATTGAAGTGTTTGGTTTATGTCACCCAACACTTAAAACCAAAAACAAACAAACAAACCAGTCCCCCAAACAAAACAAATTAAAAAATCCCCCTTGCCTTTTATAGGATGACATAAAGTAAAGACATATGATTGCATTTTGATTAAAAGTAATTACAAGTAACCTTAATTAGCTCCTGATCCCGTGAGTTTAGGGGAATGCTCTATTTAAAATGAACTAATGCAAAAAATTTTAATACTTCCATAATAAACAAAAATGTTTTTTCCTTCATGCTTTCCTCATGTTTAAAAGTAAAGAACTCTCAAACATTAAATCAAGTATAAAATTCCTGGAAGAACACTGGAATCATTAAGGATCTCATTGTCATCTTTCCCATAACTGGTTTTAAACATGGCATTTTCATGGATATGTAACCATTTACTTTCTACATGAGTTGCTGTGATAAGAATTTATTACAGGACCTCAGGGAAATGTTGTTACATCTATTAAAAAAAAGTTACCATTAATTTTGTAGAATTAAAACATCGATTTAATTTGGCCTCCTTTAATTGATGTTAGGCAGCTTGGGAACGGATGTCCTCACTTTGTAAATGCACTTAATCACTTCTTGCTACAAAACCTTGAACATAATTTTTCCAATCAGAGCTGACAGTTGTAGGGTTAAAGCTCAACACTAATAAATTCACAGGGACTAGATACTGTACTACCTGCTATCCTTCTTCAGAACACTGGCAGTGCAAAGCAAATCTGAATAATTTTAATTAGATAATCTCACTACGCATTCTTTTTCTAAATAAATTTTATTTGCTCCTGTTAGCACAGTAATTTTGTTGTTGTTTTTTTGGGTTTTTTTGGTTTTTTTTTTTGGTTTTTTTTTGTTTCGTTTTTTTCCACCACCAGTACAGTGGTGAAAAATTTCTGTGGCAGCCTTTCAGGGTATTTTTAGGTTACCCACCTTTTGTTTTTCTCTACTACCTATGAAGAAAAGCTCTGGTTATCTGGATAACCCTCTGGTGCTTCAGCTCTGCTTCTCAAACACTATTGTTGGGCTTTTCTACTCGAGTCTCTGTGGGATTTCCCCTATGGAAAAAGAAAGTGATCTTTCAAGTCACTGTGAATTTCTTTGTGTATTTTAGTGGAGTTTTAGATTCCATAACTTGGACTATGGCTGATCCAAGCCTCTCCTGAGCTGGCAATGGGAGCTCATCAAAATGCCAAGCTCAATTCTTCCCTCAGTTCTCACAAAAAAAAAAAAAAAAAAAAAAAGGTGGGTAGGTTAGAGGAAATTTGTGCAAAGCAAAAGCACATTTAATAATTTAAAATTGGATGAATGAGTAACTAAGCAGACCTTGACACTGAGGCCTTTCAAAGACAGAACAACAGAAGCTGACCATGTACATGAGCTGTTCTATGGACTTCCTTTTTCATTTAGGCTTTAGAAACTTGTTTATATCTGAGGTCAAAATTAGTTGGGTTTTCAGTTCAGTGACTTGAAGACTACTCTGTAAATAAATAGCAGAGAAAGGCTTCTAATTATACATTTTCTTTTTGAAATGTTTGGGTTTTTTAGTCAAATCATAATTTTTTATAAAAATATTGCAAATTTTGTATTCTCCTGCCTTAAAATAAGCAAAACAAGTTGTTTCAGCTTTATAAATGAGAATAAGCAACTTTATTCCCTGTGTGATCATAGCACATCTCAGGTAAATGCATTAGTAGGCACTTTTAAATTATGAATGTAAAATACTAAATAGATGAAAGCACTATGAAAACTGTTTTGGCTTACTACATAATTAGGGTGTGTTTTATCTTTACATCATTCAGATTTTCATTCAAACTTTTGAACATATTGACCACTGTCAAATTTACCACTCTTCTTTTCCCCATTTGCTTTTCACACATAACTTGGAATGTTCTCACTTGTCTAGGGCTGCAGATAAGCTCTTCTGATGAGTGAAGGAATGAAGCAGATGATGTTTTAAATGCATAGATATTTTCCTTTCAAAGAGGAGGATTAGGGGAGGACTTTTCATTCAAATCCTGTTGATCCAGAGCAGGCAGTGTGGTGTTGATAACTGATGAGTTGAGGGTGGATGTTCAGCTTTCTCTGGAATATTCCAACTTTGAAGGTCTCAGAAGCTGAGAGGTGCAGTGGGGCATAATTCTTTGTGCTGTGCACATGGTTAAAAGCAGCAGATATTTATGATCCCTCATTAAAAGGAACTTCTGATGGGATGGAGGAGATTTCCCCTGCACATGGCACATCCTCGTGTCACACGTACAAAGCTCATCAGCATCACCCCTCCACACCACACACAATCTGCTTTTTAGCAGTTCCCTAACTAGGCTAGCTCATTTCCAGGAAAAATCCAAACTATGAAGTTTGTTTTGGTCTGTTTTGCACACAGTGCATTTAAAAGAATAGTCTGTGAGGAACAGATCATCTGCTGGGGTGTATCTGGGAACAATCCCGCTCCTACATGGCAGTGTGAGAACTGAACATCTCCTTAAGCCCTGGTGTATCCATAAACACATCTTTTCAGTAATTAACTGATTTTGACCTCTTGTATCAACTTCCCTGTTCCAGTGAGGTATCACTGTTAATTTTAACACAGATATATTGCTGCTTGCAAGGACAGGGAGTTTTTAACACTGGAAAATCGAGATCATTGTTCTGTCATGCTCACCTGAAGTATCTGCTTTTCACAGTGTTCAGAGGCAACTTACCCTCTTGTGTATTGCTTGGAGCTCTCAAAAATCAGTTTTAAGTGCATTCCTGTATTGATCTGATTTAATACAGGACTGTACTGGGATATCATCACTATACAATCTATCCTGAGGGTTTTATTTAATTGGCTTTACAAAGTCTGCTTTTCTCTGGGCTGACCTTTCTATTTTTATTCTAAATATTTATCTTTGAGTCAGTAGCCTGCACTGACCATTTCACTGATGAAACTGAGGACAGCTTGCAATCCTGTTGTTGACATTTGTATTTAACCTCTGACTTTTCAAAGGAAATTCATTAGTGACTATACAGTTTCCAGTAGTTCATTTTACTTTTCTTAATCATGCAGCAAGGCCACCTCTCCTAGATCCACAGCCAACTGTTTAGTGCAGTTTTTAATGAGCTACAACACCTTTGGGGAAGCTCATCTCGAGGGCTAGCTTCAGGCACAAGCAAGCCAGGTAATTTCAGGGGCTGTAAACTGATGAGGGCAGCAAAATCCCAGTTTTAGACAAGCCAGATCTTTGCTGGTGCTGCCTGCCTTGGGCTCCCTCATCCTGCAGTGATGGCAAAGCTCCCTGTCCTCATGGAGGGGCTTGGGCATTGCATGGCTCATCCAGCCCTGTCCCCCTCTGCTCCTGAGCTCTGTCCTTGAGAGGACAGGAGGCTGCAGAGACAATCCATCCCTCCTGAGATGGTGCAGGGCTTGCTGGCAGATGCTGGTGTCAGCCCACACGTCCCTTTCTGCTGGGCTTTGCCAGGCTCAGCTGGGCAGATGCTTGTCTTTCACATGGGCAGTCACAGGGAAAGACACAGGCAACAGGACTGTGATATTTCCCAGAGACAGACAGCATTTTCCAGCTTTCCTGGGGGAGAAAAATGTTTGATGAAGCCAGTCTGCCAAAGGTGTGAAACAGAATTTGTCTCTGCTGAGGTGAAATTTTGCAATGCATTTTGGTCTGTTCCACAAAAGCCTGATGATTATATTCCTGTTCAAGGCAAACCTGAGTTCAGCTGCAGGTGGGTTTGTGGCCACCCCTGTCCCCTCCTGGAAAGTGTCACAGTTCTTAATCATCCTAGCCCTGAGTAACTCTGGGAGCCCTTTGGCAGGAGCAAAGAGGAAAAGCCCCTG
Source organism: Pyrgilauda ruficollis (assembly GCF_017590135.1). Classification (NCBI taxonomy): domain Eukaryota; kingdom Metazoa; phylum Chordata; class Aves; order Passeriformes; family Passeridae; genus Pyrgilauda; species Pyrgilauda ruficollis. The sequence continues at coordinate 11,521,618 of NW_024514764.1, read as the reverse complement.
GAGGTTCCCTCCAAGTCTGAGCCACATTCTGCACCAGCTGTGAGGAACTGCCCCATCCCACCCCACTCTCACCAAGCAGTGCCTGCTGCTGTGGCTCAGGTCAGGTGGGAAATGAAATATTTTTACATCCTTCCCTTTAAATACCCTGCTCTCGTGCCTGTGGCTGCACCAAAACACAGGGCTTGGAGCAGGTCCTAACAGAACTTGCAAATGGAGCTCCCTTTTAGCTCAGAAATCTGGGGCTTGAGATTTCAATTCCCACTTCTCAGATCCTGGCTATCCCTGTGGAGTCCCTGAAGAGTGATTTTCCTGGAGTTCTTCCCTTAGCTCTCTGAAGCAGAGGGGAAGACAGCTGGGTTCTCTGCTTTAATTAGACTAAGGAAGCTGCTCATAAAAGAGTGGAAAAGAGAGCAGAAATCAGCCAGCCTCTTAGTGGAAATGCTGCATGCATAATACTGGGAGGGAATGGGTACAGTTAAATCTGAATAGTTAAACAAGCCAAAGAGTTGTCAGTTGGTTTTTTCCCCCCACTTTGCAAATTTCCCTGGTAACAGCCAGGCAAGGTGGTGATCCAGAACATGGTTCCATTTATTTGGTCAAAAATTGATGAGAGTTGTAAATATTTCAGAGGAATCTGTGGTAAGTTTCCTCTGCTATGACTCATAAGGATTTGGATTATTATGATGAAAACATTTGTAAAGTTATTGTGTTTCTTTTCATCGAGAAAGGTTCACTTGTGAATCCCTACTAGGACTGTATTTCCCACTGCTTATCTTTATTTCTCCAGGGTTTAAAGTTTTAGTCACCATATCAGGGCACTGAAACAGTGCCTGGTGCTGGGGTGACAACATGGAAAATGAATGCCAATATTCACATCATGTGTGGACTGACAATATTAGCATCAGGCAGCTCTTGGCAGAAATAGAAATTTCACCAAAAAAAGAATAAAAAGGAAGTTAAGCAAGTTGGTTCTTAATATCTGTATCATTCACAATGTAATACAACTTCTGGGTGACTGAGGGGGTGGACATATGTATAAATAAAGGAAGATACATTAACCAAATATTAACCCAAATATTTTTTTCTGTAAATAAATACAAAAATATTATTTTCAAACTTGTGGGAAAATTCTAGAATGAAGCTCTGCTACTCATAAAATGGGTACCATACAGTGGAGCAGCAGAACAAGTCCAGGCTAGAGAACCCAGCATGCTTTTTTAGCTGGTGTTTAAAGTCTGGTTTGGGGTGGGGGATAGTAAAATAAATTCTGGCTGCTGAGGTACCATTATTGCTGCTAATAATGAAGAGATGGGACTACTTTTGCATAAGAAGGATTTATACTCAGAGAAACATCAGTCTCAGAGGGTGTGAGATCAATGAGAGCAAGCAGTTGGTCATAGCTTGAGAGTAATCACAAGTTCTTTGTTACAAGGCAATAGATAATTTTCTAGTTTAATGGACAGTTGCTACAAGGTTTATTTTGCTTTTCAAACCTATCACCTTTACTTAACTTTGCTGCACTGCAGATACATTTGCCTAATGGGCTTCTGTCACACATGCACACAAATGCTTCTATTCTAACTTCTAAACCCTTGGCTTGCTCTACACAACCACACCCCTACACTAGAAACCCCTCACCATCTCATCAGTGCAGTTTCTCACTTACCTAAGGCATGTTCTTTCTTACAACTATAGAAACATAAGTTTATGATTTTTCTGCTTAGCGTCTATTTTTACACCAATCTAAGCTTCTTTTAAGATTGCAGATCAAACCTTCTTGTATCTTGTATCTTTTCTGTTTTTCCAGTTCCCACACTGAGGGAAGGGCCATGGATTCAGCCCTTGGTGCTGGATGCACGCAGTGTTTGTTGGAGCCCTGGAGGAGCAGAGTTCTCATTTTGGGGCTGGTGCTGCTGGTTGCTGCCTGGGCCTGGAAGTTCCACCTCACCAGTGCCAAGGCTCTACAGACCCAGCGAGCTCCCAGTTCATGCAATTGCTTCCCAGTGCAGCCAGCTCAGGAGCAGAGACGGGCAATTTCAGCACGAGTGCAGCTCTCTGCATTTCCAGGGCTCGCTCTGAGCCACCCTCTGCAGGATCTGCTGGATCTCTGGCATTCCCACTGTGGTCCTCTGTGCTTCCTCCTGAGGGGCTGAAGAACTCACCAGGGGCTTCAAAACCAAAGCCATCTCTGTAATTGTGCTAAAATTTGCTATACTTGAGCCAGAAACCAATTTCTCTTCTGAAGACTGGAAGCTCCTATACAGCCCTGCTTTAAAAAAAAAAAAAACCCAAACTTCGCCTTTCTAACCTCTTTCATAAACTCTTCTAAATCAGAGACAAGTTACCTAAAATAACCTGCATATTAGGAGCTCTATCTGTTATATAAATATAGCCCAGCATTGTTATTATAATAATTAATATTATTATAATTAATATTATTGATTAACATTTTTCTGCTTTGCAGTGCTGTGTGGGGAAGGAACTGGAGTCACTGAACTCAGCCCCATAACAGCCAATATTTAGACATTGTGTTTGATGTGTTTTGTAAATGTTCATGAATCTACAAAGGGCAAGAAGTTGAACACCAAGCAGGCACTTGTGGAAGGAATACACTAATAAGTATGAGCAACTAAAGTATTTCCTTACCTTCCAGTTATATTGCCTCTTATGATACAAGTTAAGTGAACAAAAAATAAACTGTTCCTATTCAAGAATCAGTGTTTTATTTAGTAAATGTTTCTATAATCCACAGCTAGTTAAAATTCAATTTAAAATTCACTACAGAATTTTTTTGCTTCAGTGTTCTCAATTTTAAAGTTATTTTTAACTACTATAAAAAGCCCAGTGAAATCTTTTGGGAATAATTTAATCCTTAAAGCTTCTCTCACTTCTCTAAACCTAGAGCCAAGAGAGAAGCACCCTGTGAGCAGGAAGGGGCTGCTTGTAGAGCTCTGCATCTTCACTACAAACTGCACTTCCATGGCTGCTCCACCTGAAAATCATGGCCAGGCAATATTGCTATGAAGAGGGCAGGAAAAAGACTGTTTTATTGAGATGTTTCTAGAACAATGAGTTACAGAATTATATGTGTTATATTAGAATGTGTCTGTGTGTGTGATGCCTGATATTTTATATTTTTCAGATGCTGCACTGCATTAGTGTATAACTCTGAGCACCAAGGCATGGTGCATATAAAAATATAGATCTAAAATTGCAATATAATTGTTCTGCCTCACCAAATTCTTCCCTCTGGAGTTCACTGCCCCAGCTGAGCTCTTCACAGCACCCCCAGCCCTGTGATCCCTGGGAGGGCACAGCGTGCCAGCCCTTCCCTGGGCCATGCTGTGCCAGCTCTGCCAGGGCTCGTTCCTCTCTCCCAGCCCAGCCTAGGCACACTTTGAGCTCCACAGACCCACTCCTTCAACTCCTGAATGCTTCCTTATTCTACAAGTGACTTCTCTGGGAGGCATCCCAGCAGAAATGGGCATGGGATATCTGGTGGTAGCTGTAGCTGATCCCAGGTCTGCCTTTGATGTGCAGATCCTGGCAGAGGCTCCCACAAGGTCACTGCTCTCTGCCTCTCCTCACTTGCTCAGTTCATCGGGAATCTCTGCAGAACTGGATGCTATTATGAGTTCCTTTCCATAGCAAAGAATAAATCCACTTTGAAAATCTATTAGGTGCCCTGTTTTAATACCAATGAAATATCTCTGGGAAATTCACTTAAATTGTAACTGTTTGCAGGATCACCTGGCAATCTCTGTTCTGCTTAGGAACATAAATGGAAGCTTAGCAAAAAAAGAGAATTGTTCACAATCATATAGTGGTGGGTGCAGCAGGTGGACAAATTTTTTTGCCACAATCAAAAGAAAAGCTGTTGTATAAAATAGCAGGATGTAGGGTTAAGTGGATATTTTAAAGTGATAAAATGTATAAAAGTGACTGCCTTCTCTCAGCCTCTTGTCACCCAGATTTGCGTAGATAATTCTGCCAGAGACCTGATACTTTCAGAATGAGCTGAATTCAGCTGGTCTTCAGATCAAAGCCAGCACAGCTAAAGCTGTTGGGATTTATCAGGGAAAACTAAACAAGAGACAAACACATTTTATATTTCCTTAACAATCGTTATAAATTTAGGAATTGCTTGAGTTCTGTAATTACTGGATTTCCTTTGCTGTTGTGTCAGTTCTGTGGGGAGATGGCACAGCCATACCTGCATTTATTTATTTAATTAAGTAAATATCTGCAGCTGCAAAAACAAAATGGGTTTTTTCAGACTTTTTTTCTTTTCAGAAAAGACACTTATAATTGTAAAATATGCAGTACTTGAGCATTTTTCCTCAATTGTGAGCACTTTCCATTCTCTTTTTGAAAGCTTTTCTTGGGGACACTCACATGTTACAAATGGCCTTGAAAAATAAATAAACAATGCATCCTTTTGTTAGGAGTATGTGCATCTTATCCATCTGTCCTCCTCCTGTGTTCCTTCTGTGTTATTATTCTACAAAGTCAATTCTTCCAGAGAATCTATTTGATTCTTCGTTTTTTTTTTTCCTTGTAAGAAGCTTACAGGACAAAAAAGCAATAGAAATTCACCTCGGCATTGTTCTTGAGGAGGTATTTTCCCTTACTACCTTGAACAAGGTTCTTGTATGAAAAATGAAATAGAAGGAAAACAGAACACCAACTGCCTTTTATCCCTCTCATTTAATGGAGCTGAGTTCTCCTCAAGAGCGCCTTGGAGTATTTAAACCAACTCCTGATGCAGTAATTACAGCTGCTGCCTGGCCTGGTGCTGCAGGTGGGGCTGTGCAGGGGCAATTAAAAAAAAAGGTGAATTTCTCCACATTCAAGGTGCCAGAAGTGAGGGATGGCAGAGGAACCAAAAAAAAAAGGGGACTTTCTCCATGCTGAAGGTGCCAGAAGTGAGGGATGGCAGAGGAACAGGAGCAGCTTTGAGATCACCACTGGCCTGCCCACCTGCCCTTGTGTTCAGGGCAGGTCACAATGCTAATGACAATTTAAAAGGGGCAGGAAAAGGAAAGCAGAGGGTTTTTGGAAAGGCTCAATTATCAGTCCTGCTAATCACAGGCAGCTGGGGGTGGCCCCACAGCATCTCTGCTGCTGCTGCTGTCCCGTGTTGGCGATGAGCTCCAGGGTTAATGGTTTGACACGGGGGTGCCTTTGGATCCTCTGCAAGCCCTCTGGGATTCTCCTTTCACTGTGCAGCACTGCAGAAGGGCACAGGTTTCCTGACAGGGCAGGCACTTGATGTAAAAACCATTGCAGTTGTCTATAAACTAAGGAACAGCTAGTGCCACTGCTGTTAGGTCTGAAAAATGCTGTGGCTTTTGCTTAGTTTCCTGGGTTTATTTTATCAGAAATGTTCTGACAAAATGTTGGTGACTTATAGAAATTGATATGACTCTCTGGAATAGATACCAATAAATATTTAAAAGAATTCCATTGTTATTTTAAGGAGAAGGCTGTTATTAGAAAGCCTAGACAACAAGCATTTTCGTAAAAAACATTGCTGGAAAATGTAATATTAAAAATATCTCTGCTTGCTATGCTCCAAAATTCTACTGGTGACAAATTGAGTCAGTTTACCAATATCTCAGTCCACAGTCACAAAGAATTAGAATAGAACATCAAGTGGGAAAGAAGCCCCCGAGAAGGGAACCCCAACAGTGAGTCTAAATACTGATCCAGCAGGAAGGAGCTGAGCTCTGTTCATCCTCACTCTCAGCTGGTATTCACAGGGTATAAAACTGAGTAATTGATTTTTTTTCTCTAATAAACAGAATCCTGTCGTTTTTATGGAATGTAACTTTACAGTTTCTGAAGAGGTTTCATGAGTGAAAAATTCATGGCTATTTAGTGTCCAATTGCATCCAGATTTAGAATCTAATGCCTCCTGTTCACATTGCTGAGCAACCATCCTGCATCCTGTGCAGTGCAAAGTTGATTCAAGCAATTTTCCCTATAGATTTGTGCATATGTCACCTTTGGGCAAAAGATGAGCTAATGGAATTGAAATGAATGTAATTGGCAGAAGGTCAACCAGGGAGCTGCACATGTCTAGAGCTTCCAGAAAAGGCAGAGTTGTTTCATGTTGGCATATGACTTGATTAGTATGCAGGTAAGGTGATTGTGCCTCAACAGAATAATTGGATCATTGAAATATCTGCAAACCCTGGTGTATCTACAAAGCCTGAGCAGTGATTAGATCCTGCCTGTTCATCGCAGCAAGCCTTGAAATTCTTCCCACTGTGAAAAACTAATTTTCTGTGGGAATTTATTAAATAAGAAATCTGCATGCCACTTTACCTTGTAAGCATTACGGGCAGAATACAAAGATTTCCTTTGACTTTGATGTATGCACTTCACGGATGCTTTTGTACCATTGTTTTGTTACTTCTCTGCATTCAGCAGAAATTCCAGTATCTCTTTCTTCCCTGGCTTTCTGGGGAGAGTTGTATCTCCACCCCATGATAAAGCAGCCATTCGTTTAAAGCAAAGGGAAGGAGGGGAAAGGTGGGCTGTGGAAAAAAAGAGGCACAATTGGAACATGCCAAAACACTTCAGTTGTTGTGCTCTGAAAACAGCCAGAACAAATAGTCACAAGTTGTTGCTTTTCAATCTTCATGTTTCTGTGCTGTAATTGGTTTCTGCTGCACCACTGAATAGATTTTATTGTGTCATCTCGTTTTTTTTGTTTTAAAACTGGGGAATGCTAGTCTCTGCTAATAAGGAACAACAGGTATTACAGGGTAGGATTCCTGTGCTGCCCAGCAAACTTAAAAATAATAGAGAGAGGAATGAACATAAGATTCCTAGAGGGTTTGCAGTGTTTCTATCAACCCTACAGAGAAGTGCTCTGAAGGGCAAATAACAAGGTGCTTTGTGCTGCCAAAATGAACTCACACCTTGGGGCGTGTCTCAGTGCCAGCACCTTTCCAGCAGAAGGTAGAGGTTCAGCTCCTCTTCTCCCGGCTAAAGGCAGCCAGGTTGTTTGTAGTGGAACAGAATAGCCCAAACATCTGCCTCCTCCACTCTGTTTTTGTGGTTTTAAGTGCTTGGCTGCTGTGGTGCAGCTACCCCAGGAGCCAGTCTAGAGTCACAAACACAGCATCACTTAAGCTCCAGTGTAGCAGAGCCACTGTGGCAGATAATCACCTAAAAAGAGTAAATCCTCCTGGGTTAAGGAAAAGAGTTGTATGCAGAGCTAAATGAATAATTCATAGGAAATATATTTTTTTTTCCACTTGCAGAATGGCTTGAGATTCTCTCAGCTGTGTATTAATTATTCAGATGTTTCTGAGAAATGCTTTCTGTAAACTTTATTGTACAGATTGGAACTTTGAGCTTGATTCTTGCAATGAATGATTTAGAATGCTGCACTGCATGGACTTCCCAGACCTTAATTGGTTGGGTACACAAGCACCTACGTGAATATATTTGGTGAAGATTCAAAACCTGTTTTCAATAACATCACTGTCTAATGAAAGTTAAAAACTTCCTCTTCGTGAGCTGTGTTTCTGTAGTAAAACACAACAGCTTTAATTTTTTATGAAAGTGAGCATCCAGCACATGGCTGAAAGTAATTCACTTGGAAACTGAAATGGATCTGTAAATACTTTTTCTGCATAATTTACACAGTTCCACTTGTGTGATACTAATAACTACTTATTAGCCTTGAATTTATACTGCTCAGTAGGGGAATATTTCTTTGTTCCTCCTCTTAAAAGTTGTAATTATCTCTCCATTGCTGCCTATCAGTATCCAAGTGCTTTGAGGATGGTACATTAGAACATCATCTATTTCTGTAATGTGGCACAATCTTGCCATAACAAAAATCCCAGACTGTTCCATAAACAAAGTCATTCTGCTAGATTTTCCTCATTTGTGCAAAAGAGACAAAAAAGTATGGTTGCCTTGATATCTTCATATTAGGATGTCAGACTGTGAGAGAAAAATACATGTATTTCTTCCCACATTCTTGTGATAGCAATAAAAATACACCAGAAAAAAAAAATCTGATGTATTTTTAGTATTTTCGCTGGCTCCTTTGAGGCCATTTAGAGGAAATGTTTATCAGATCAACGTCTAAAGTAGTGCCATGCCATGAACTCACAGACCTGGCTACTGGAAATGGGTGGATAAGTTCTTGAAACACTTTTTTTGACACATATTTAATGACTTAGAAAAATGGTAGAAATGCATTATTCGCGTCCTTGCTGAGCCCCACTCAGGGAGGTACCTTGAGCTTGCTTTACCACAGTAATTACAATTTGCTCACCTTGCTCTCATTGCTCCTCTAATTTCAATCAGATAAAATTAATCAGCAGTTTCCTGTAAAGGCTGTTCTCTGCTGATTCTGCAGTGCCTGAGGTCTGTGGTGTCCCACAAATGCTGAGTTCCAGGGAGGGCTGGGATCACACCTGGAGAGGGAGCAGGCAGTGCAAAAGCCCAGTGAAATTCCTGCTCCTTCCTTCTGCCCTGCTGCTGCTCCTGGATCCTGTGCCCTGTTTTTTCCTCAGCCTGGGATTCCTGGTCGTTTATCTCTGATGCAGATTTTTTTCCAAATGCTTTTGGAAAAACTGCCTGCAGGATGAGCAGAGGATTTCTCTGACCTGTCACTGCAGGAATATCCTCTAAGGGCTCCAGGAGGTTTGCTGAGCACAACCTGCCCTGCCTAAATCTGCGCTGGCTCCCCTTAATCACACTGGCTTCTCTCAAAGGCTTTTCAACTTCAGGCTTTATTTTAGTCCTTCAGCTGAATTTAGTTAAACTTGGAATGTGTGTGGAGTCTACATGAGGATGGCAAATACTCCCACAGCCCTTCATTGTGTGAACAATGTGATGTGTGAGCTTCTGCTTGAGGGAATCACAAAAAAAACCTCTCCAGCCTAGAAAAGGGTGACTGAGGGAGTTTGTGACAAAGATCTGCAGCACCTGGGTGGAAGTGTGAGCAGTACAGACCATGAGAGTTCATTGTCTCTTCCCTTGCAAGGAGTAGGACACCCCAAAGGAAACTGCTGCAGTGGCTTCAAAACAAAAAGAGCTGCTGATTAACACAACCTCTAATTAAGCCATGGAATTTCTTCCTGTCAGATTTTATGGTTGATAAAGTTTACCTAGATTAAAAATGAGACTGGACAATTTTATGCAAGAGAAATGTGTCAAGGTCAGTTAAATGTCAGGACACTGAAATGTGAGGAAGGCCTGAGGCTGCAAAAAACAAGGAATTATCAGTAAATGTTAGCCCTGCCCTGGCACTGCTGCCCTGGCATCTCCTGCTGCCCTGTGCCACCCAGCTGGGCAGACACTGAGTGTGGCCTTCCTTAACACTTCTCTGAGCCACTGAGTTCTAACTGAAAGCTTCCTCATCACCTAAACCTGCAAGCATTTCCATCTGTGTGTGCAGTGATGGAGGCTTTGGAATGCAGTTCTCACAAGAATAAACATTTAGGGTGTTAGCTGGAATTCTCTGTTGGGTTTAGTGCTGAGCACTTTTGCATCGTTTGAAGAAATTTGGAAATTGGACAATCCTGTGCATTGATTGCAGATAGTTTGAAGTTACTCTGGAAAATGCAAATTACTCCATTTTATCTCTGTCTTGAGTTTAGATTTTGTGATTGCTTGGGTTTTCTCGGACTTAATTAAAAGTTTATTTTTCTGAGCTGTAGATTTTTTTTTTTCGGGTTTAATTTTTTTTTTTTTTTTTTTTTTTTTTTTTTTTTTTTTTTTTTTTTTTCTGAACAATTTCCCTCATCCTCCTCCCCAGGGACAGAATTATCTAGATCAAGGTTGAACGAAACCTTAATTAAACTTAGCAATAAAATGAAGTCTACAAAGACAGTGTTTTGAATTCCTTGTCGATAAATCTCCTTATATAACTTTAAAAATGTCCTTAAATTTCATCACTAAGTGTAGCATTATAAGGCAGAGCATGTTTGTGGTGTCAGAGTGTGCCTGCCAGGATATCAAAATCTGAAAATAAAGGAGCATAATCATCTTCTTTCTGCTTCCTTGAACTTTCAAGTCAGTGCAGCAATTTAAATATGGGCTTTTTTTTTTCTGGGCTCTTACAAAAACGTGTTATGATTGGTTTTATCTTTATTGTTTAAAAAAATTATTATCAGGAGATAGAGAGAGGTTGGGGAGTTGGCATCAGATCGCCAGAGCTGACCTGGCAGCAGAATTAACATTCTCTCAGAGTGGGGAGTGAGGGAGGTAACAAAAGAGACTCTCCAGTGTAGATAATATATTCAATTTTACTGGTTTTAAAACCCTGAATCAGAAAGAGAAGTGGTAAACAAAGAAAATAAGCAAAATACCATGTACTGCTATCTGCAAGCGAAATAGCTGGAATACTTAAATAAACAATCCAGCCTGGGCTCTGCAGTGGCGTTGATTAGAACTGGCCATCCTCAGCCTGTGGGAAGATTGCACAAGTCGGGTTTTTAAAGGTATTTTATAAAAGCAGACGATTTTAATGACAATTCATGAAATTAAGGATGTGCTCAAGCAATTTAGCAGAGGATGATCTAGAGCTTCAGCTGTCCAGGTAACCTGGCATTTCCCACTCTCTATAGCCACTGAATTCCAGAGCTCTTAAGCCAACTGTTAAGTCCCAATTCCCTAAAATGGGAAATAATAACAACTAGAGATAATTATCAATGTGCTATTAGAGTAACAACACCATCTTCCTCAGCTGGAATTCTTTCTTTGCACTCCTGTTGCAGAAAGGCACTCCCAGAGTCGGGTTGGCCAGAAATGTTACTGAGAAAGGAGCTCTGAGTCTTGTGCCTGGTGCCACGGGCTGAGCAAGGACAGGAATCCTCCAGCTGTGCCTTGCTGGGTGGATCCCAGGGCACAAAACATGGAAAACCATTTCTCTTGCTGTCAGGGGACACTGAGTGTAGTGTGAGACAGTTTCTGACTGATCACAGAAACATTTTGGTTGGAAAAACCTCTAAAACCGAGTCCAGCCAAACCCCGCCTTGCCAGCACCTTGTCACACTCCAGACAGTGGTGAAACCAGTTCTATTCACTCTGGCAGAGTAGAGAAATGGGCAAAACTGTTGTCTTGGTTTTTTAAGTTCTTCTACCTTTCTTGATGTTTACATTCTTGTAATGAACTTTCTCATGTGCTTTGCTGTAAATACTTATTGTTTTGCATTCTTTTATGGAGGAAAAGAAATGTGATGGACTGTTGGTTTGTCCAGTGTCATTGGAGAGGTGACACTCATCCTCCAATCCACTGTCACTTTTGGAAATCTATAAATAAATGTTACCTAAAACCGAGTCCAGCCAAACCCCGCCTTGCCAGCACCTTGTCACACCCCGGGCAGTGGTGAAACCAGTTCTATTTACTCTGGCAGAGTAGAGAAATGGGTAAAACTGTTGTCTTGGTTTTTTAAGTTCTTCTACCTTTCTTGATGTTTACATTCTTGTAATGAACTTTCTCATGTGCTTTGCTGTAAATACTTATTGTTTTGCATTCTTTTATGGAGGAAAAGAAATGTGATGGACTGTTGGTTTGTCCAGTGTCATTGGAGAGGTGACACTCATCCTCCAATCCACTGTCACTTTTGGAAATCTATAAATAAATGTTACAGTCAGAAATTAAACACTCTCTTTTTTGCCTTGGAAAATCAAGTGTCTGTGTCTTTCTGTTTCATGTCCTAGAGTGACAGAAAACTAAGTCATCAAATGTTTTGGTACAACAAATGCATTTGTGGCAATCAGAATTTGCTCACTGCCAAGCAGAACTGAGCTGGCTCCAGCAGAGGATAGTGCTGATCCCCAGCAGAGAGGGCTTTATTTGAAAGAAAACAGAAATGTCTGAGTGATTATTTTTCTACTCTTTTGCTTGTGTAATAACGTAGCCAGGTAACTTCCTCTGTTTCAGCATTCAAGGTCTATAGAACAATTTTAAAGATTTGGTCCAATCATTTTTTTTAATTAAACACTTTAGAAGTTCAGGGAGACTGAATAGCAAGATGGAAAGAGCAGAGATTTTAAAATGAACTGACAATTATTCACGGGTCATCCCTTCTCAGATTTCATTTAATCAAACACCCAATAAAAGAACACATTGTAAGGTGGTTCATTTTTTATAATTTCTTTAACTTTTTAATCTCATTTTTAAAATTATAACAGTCATTAAGAGACTAATTTGGAGATTCCCTCCAGAGTTTTCTCAATCAGGCAGATTTTATTCTGTCTGTGACAGCCATGCATTACAAGTCACTGAGGAAAGCAGTTAAATGCTTGTCCAAGTACACACCTCTGGCTACACCAGTGTTCAGATTTCATGCTGCAGAACTGAGGCCCATTGGCAAACTGGGGCTACAATGCAATATTTTTACTTTCCCTACATTGGATAAACTGAATATGTTATGAAATTTTACTGTGAAATCACACAATTTTGTTGATATGTGGATTGTTTTAAATAATTTCTAGAATGCTGCAATAGATGAGATTTTAATTTTTAGCTGTTGCTCTCTTTGCTCTAAAATAGAAGGGCAAAGCATTCTTTGTCATTCCTTTCAGGGGAAATATTGCCTGGCTGAATAACAGAACAACCACTGATTTATATGTCTATATCTGCTGGAAAACTGTGGGTTTTACCCACTTTTGATTTTCAAAGCTTTGTGAATGATGAAGAAATGCAGGTTAAGAATATTGACTGAGCTATCAAGGCTTGAGCTTGTGATTCAGAATGTTATTGAGACAATTCCTTGCATTAATAAGGCCTGAATAGGATTTTAGCTGCTCTTTGCATCATAATCCTCCCTGCTATATCATGAAAACTGGCTAGTTAACTTTATTTGGTAGTTTAATATTCTGTATCAAACACTTTCATTTCATCCTTTAGCATGATAAATCTCAGTTTTGCAATTTACAATGAATTACTAACTGATTGTAAAAATAAATCTATTTAGATAATTAAAAATGCTTATTGTCTGGCAGTTCTGTTATCTTCCCAACATCAGCAATATTGTATAATATACAATTATGGGATGCACCATGGGATGCACTAAATTCTGCAAAAGAGTATTAAATGGAATAGATTTTATACCCATGAAGGATACCAAGAAGGAGGCCCTGGCTCCTACAGAGTTCAGGTATTTGGTAGAAGAACTTTACACAGCATCAAAGTGCCTTGGTCAGAGCTAAGACCAGAAACCAGAGCCATAATTGTGATTAAATTGCATTCCTGCTGGAGAAGTCGCTCAAGATACGCTTGAAAATTCTGTGTAGGTTCTAAATGGCATAACAGATGGAGAGTCCCTGGTCTGAGTTTTGCTGAGATAGAAGGTGAAATTGTAACTGTTCAGCAATGAGCCTTTTCAAGTACTGTAGAATCAAATTAAGAGACACACAGTTGTTACAGCTGTGGCAACTAAAACAACAAATGTCACCAGCATGTGATTTTCTCAACTCGTTCTAAGTGAAGTTTGAAAATTTTCATTGACAGTAGAACCCCAGATTGATATGACTTTCACTGGGATGTGGAACGTAAAAAAAAAAAAAAAAAAAAAAATCTGTTAAAACAAGATTACAGAGTCCTTGTGGCAGCTTCAAAGCAATTCTGAGCTCAAGACTCAAATTCCACATGCAAACACAACACATACAGGAAAATCATAGTGCATCTGATGAACTGTCTGTAGTCCACCTGAGGAGATTTCAAAGAGAGGGAAATCAGTTCATTTTTCTGAGTAAGAAACTGGTTTTCAGATTGCTCAGCTCCCCACTGTTTCTCTGAGAGCGATGGAAATCTGCTCAATTTCTGTTGAAACCTCACTGGGAGCTGCTCAGTATTCCAGAGGGCTGTTTGGGCTGTCTTTAACCTGGCCAGTTTATAGAACAGAAGTGGAAATAACCTAAAATAGTTTTGCTCTTTGGACTGTGTTTACCACTTTATTAATGTCCTCATCAATATTGAGGGTGCCAGACAATGTTGGGAGGTTTGGAGACACAAGCTCAGGGGTGACAGGGGGGATTTCCCTCCCTTCCACACGCCCCCTGCTCACCATCAAAGTGCTGAAAAATCAGCACCACGCTTGTAGGAATGTGCCCCCTGTTGACTGAGTGACAAAACTATCCTTTGTCTCCTAAAAAAGGAAAAAAGCCCAGAAGTTTCTCTCCTCAATTAGGTAAAAAGACACCTCATAGGACCTGGGGGACTTCACCTCAAACTTAAGGATAGCCAATTGGACAGAAGGCAAAAAGCACAGCCTGAGCAATTCACTAGGAAAACAAGAGAACAAAGAAACTAATGGCTTTTGTGAGGTGTTTTACCAGGAGCAAGAGCCTCTTGCACCTGGCTAGGGTTTTCTCTGTAAAGAGTTTTGTTATTTTGCCTTTTATTAAAACTTTTCTGTTTCCAACACTGCCACAGAAGCCATCCTGCTGATTTGATGCCTTCTAAGGTAGCTGAGCTATCTTGGGTGTGATATAAATCTCCAAGAGCTTATAAGACCTGGCTCAAGGAGACCCTATATCTCACTCTCTCTTGCCACAGTGGTCCCACAGAGATGCTGGAGTGCAGAAGTTTCTGCCTCAGCAGCCCAGGACCATATCAGGCTCCGAGGTAAATTGAGAGCTGCTCCTTCCCTTGAAACTGCTCTGTCTGGGTTCTCATGTTCTTCACAAACAATTGCATTTAAAACCATCTCTGGCAGATTTTGCTCTCTTCCAGAAATGAGTTAAAAAGTATTTTCAATTTCTTGGTGTAAATCTGAGGCAGAGCTGGGAGGGGTGAGAGCAGAGCTGTGGTGCTGTGTGTGTCTCACTGTGCTCTGGGGTTGCTAAGGGAGGCAATTTCCCTGGCTTCTCCTCTTGTAGCCTGTGTCCAAACTTTGGGTGAGCCCCCAGTTCTGGTAGAATTGACTCCATATTAAGTAATTAATAATTTAATTCCTCTAACAACACTGAGGGTTGGAGTAGGTGACTGCTGATGTACTGCCTGCACCTTTTGAGCTTTTTTGGGAGTACTTACACTATGAAGACATTGAAAACCTGCATATTCTTCATCTGGAGCATTATGCTGTTCTTAACGTGGTGCCAAGATGTGGCATTCACATTCTCTGAAAAAAATCCCTTGCCCAGGATTTTTCTCCTGGGAAGCTGAGAAGCCTCAGAGAAAAGGAAAACAATTCTTATCTCATTTGCTTCTCCTGTGTTGTGCTCGTGTGGAATGTGGCTGGAGATTGTTCACCCACAGGTGATTGTTTCGTTGGGTTCTGCTGTGAGTTGTTTTGGCTCTTTGGCCAATCAGTGCCAGGCTGTGTCGAGACTGAAGAAAGTCACTAGTTTTCATTATTATCTCTTTAACATTAAGTAAGTATCTTTCTGTATTTTTGAGTGTAATATAGTATAATATTCTTTAATATAATATAGTATTATGAAGTAATAAATTAGCCTCCTAAAAACATAGAGTCAAATGCATCATTCCTCCCTGCAAATACAATACCAAGATTCTCCTCTTGCTCTGGAATCTAATGGTGGTCTCTGTTAGTGGCAGACTCACTCATTTCATTCAGTGTGTGCCAAATTTTATTTTCTTATGAGCATTTCAGGCATGGTTTTGATCTGAAAGCAAACTTAGGGTGTGCTGGTTGGTTCTGTGTGTTAGGGTGCAAAGCCACAGCTAATTAGCCATTCCCTTTACTCTCACAGAGACAGCATTTGGATCATTTGCTCTGATCCTTTCCTTAATGCTTAATAAATTCTTCAGTGTTACACTTTAATTCATTAACTTCACTTTTGAAAGGATCGACTCAGCTTTTTCAGGCCTGTGTGTGAACATGAAAGAATACAGCCAAGAAGTTTGATTCTTTCAAGTTACAATCCCAGCTGCCTCCACACTGCTCTGAAGATCATTATCCTGCTGTGGTTATTTAGGCACTTTATTGCCAGGATTCTTTCTACGTGTGCAACTGGAACACTGGGCTGTTGGTCTGAGCTGTGCTGGGCTCCTGGATTATTCTTGGTTGAGAGCATTTCACGTCCTCTCAGTTTGGAGAATATCCTTGATTGGGCTAATGATGTTCAAATGCTCTTTAAGCACTGAAATTGTAACCTTGTTCCTTTATTGATTTTTTTTTTTCTCCTTTTTTTTGAATACATTGATTTTAGAAAGTCTCAATTTCTGGGGTTAAGAGAAGATCTGAGAATAAGCATCCAAGAGGAAGTTGGGTCTTGGAAGTGCTGGGAAGCGTCAGGCAAATCGTTGGTGGTGGCTTCTGCCAACAGTAACTGTGTAGGAATACCTTGGGTTTTCCACAGTAGGAAAATGCTACAGTGCTCCCTAGGAATAGCTCTCAAAACTATTTGGGTTTAGCAGCTCCTCAGCCCTCTATGTTTGTAATTTTGGAATGTTTATTTGCCTTAGTAAAATGTGCAGAGCAGCTGATTCCAAGAGATAACTCTTCCTTGGGAAGTAGCAGGAAAACAGTATTGGAACAGGCAAGGGGCTCCTGTTTCAGTAATGAACTCCACAGAGCCAGGCAAGGACATCCTTGGTGTGGTCTCTGATCATCTGAACCAGTCTACAGATCTGGAAAATGCATTTTAAATACTCAGGAATTACTGGCAGTATTGTGTGAGGAAATAATCTTTAATCTTGTTTGATGGAACCTGCAGTGCTCTGTCATTATGATAAAATCCTGCAGGAGGGTAAAACACCATGAGCTGCCTTAATGCCTGCATATATGGAATAGACACTTCAGCAACATGCATATATATGTATATATATTTATTTCTGGATATGTTTTATTGACCTGTTCTTCCAGCTCGTTAAACACAGCTGTCACTTACTATCAGGAGCAAATGCAATGAAAGTCGTTTGGAGGGGGAGAGGATTGGTTGTGTTAAATTTACCATGTGTTGTTTGCTTTGCTCTGGAAAGAGGAGCTGTTTTATTGCAGACATTTGCCCAAACCCAGCCATCACTAAGTGAAGAGAGAAAGTGATGGAAGGGTGTAATCTGATAGAGCCAATGGGATAAAAACCTTTTTCCAATGTTGCTGGATAATAATGGATATTCTCCTACCCAAAAAGGAGGCACAGAACAGAAAGATCACCTGAGCTGTCTTTATTTTCAAAGGCATTTTAATTTCCAGGCTACAATGACAGTGAATGGCTGTTAATGGGTTTTTTTTTTTGGATTTTTTTTTGTCCTTTAATTGTTCACTTGCATGTAGGGGAAATCCAGATCAAGGTATATGTTAGTCATCTAACTCTCCTGCACTTTAAAAACATATTGAGGTTCCTCACTCCATGAAAATTTTCAATCACATTGCTTAAATTACCTTGTCATGTGTCCTTGTGAACAGTTGTAGGTGATGGCACAAAATGAAATGTGTATCTGACATATTAAGGGTCTAAAGGGAGTGACCTGACTCTTGTCTTTCTTTGGTGAAGTCATTTAATCTTCCTGCATCAGTTACTTCCAGAAGAACCAGATAAGATTTTTTTTTTTTTTTTTTTGGTAATGGGAATTTTCATTTTCAAGTCAGTGTTCAGGAAATTTTCTGAGGTCATGGATATATTTTATGCCAACATAAGGCAACTTTCAAAGAGAACCACCCAAGAAAACTGCAGCAATCACTGTACTTTAATTTCTTGTTGGAACTGGGTATTTCATGAAGGCAGGTTTAATGTCCAGGTGCAGGTGAGTATCTAGAGGACAATCTACAGTTGTAACAAATGGGTTTAATGCTGCAAAGGCAAGGGAAGGCTGTCCCTCTTCCTGCACAAACAGGACAAGAGTGTGTCCTTTGTGACACGGGGTGCTCGAGGCTGCCCTACACCTGCCCTTCATCCCCTCTGCCCACTTCACAGAGCTCTCTCTGCAGAGCTGGGCCAAAATGGACATTTTCTTACACTAATAACTTCTAGATTTGGAGTGCTGTCACTGACTGGTAAGAATGACCTCTAGAGACATGTCATGTTCAGTGTCGAGAAATGTAACTTTAATCCCAAATTCTTTATATGTAGAAACATGAAAATAATTTCCTATTCTATTTATTTTGTAGTCTGCAGGTGCCTGCTTCTGGTAGAGCAACGAGAGAATTATCTCTGTAATATTTCTTATTCCTCAAGATACAGAAATAATAGTTGCTAGTTAAGGAAAAAGGGATATTTGGTAGGGTTGTTGGGATTGATTGGCCACTTGGGTCAAAGCTGTGTCCTGACAGCTGGAGAGAGTCATGGGTTTTTCTTCAGTATCTCTTTAGTACAGGATCTCTTTAGTGCAGTTTTAGTATAGTATATAGTGTAATGTAACCTAGTTTAATAAGGCATTTGTTCAGCCTGAAAAAAAATCACACAGCAAACCCCAAGTTGTTAGATAGCTTAATTTCTAGGAAGGACACTTCTCTATGCTCCTCATTCCTGTAAAAGCAGAGAGAGGAAAATGCCATGGTCACCAGAGCAATGCACCTCATTCACAAGTAGACATTCTGTCCCTGGGATGGCACAAAGAAGCAGCTGATTGAAGCATTAATGTGTCCCCAGCGCTTTTCTGTGAAAGACAAGGTCACTGCAATGGCTCTAGTCACTGGGAAGTTGATACCTGATTCCTCCCCATGCTTGCTCAGTGTGCCTCAATCCACTGACTACAGCACTCAGCCTTTTTTCGAGGGGAAAGGAGGTGAAAGCAGCTAAAGAGATGAATATTTATGTACATATTTCTGTAATTTCAATTCACTCGTTGAATCCAGCTAGTACGTACAGCTTCCACCAGTGGGAGGATCCAAATCTGTACAAGTGCAAATACTGCTGGGGAGAAAGCTTTCTTCACCAAAATAAAAAGGAAAGGAAGCAAACCTTGTGCCTAATGATGATGAATATCACCAAAATGAGTGTATTCAGGGGAAACAAATACTCTTAAATGCTCTGTATATATTATCCTCATCTTTTTCTTTCATGGTAGAAATGATAAGTGAAGGAAGAAGCTCACTGATGGTGCCTAATGCACAGCTACACGTGTATCTCTATATATAGCCCAGAAACACTGGTAATGCTCTCTCAAAATGATCATTACTTAGCTGGAAGAAATAGGTGGCAAACCCAGCTTGCTTTCATGGAGAGAGTGCAGACAGCACAAATGAGAGAAGGTTTTTTATTCCAGCTTTGCTGTCATTAGGCATCAATTAATTGCACTTAAACCAATAATCCAAGAGAGAACAATAATAAATGATTAACCATGAAGTGGTTTTCATTAAAACCACAAATCAAAGCTGGGCTTGGTGGGGAAGACCCTGACCCCAAAGGCAGGGAGGACACGAGGCAGGAGCTCCCACTGACCTGGAACTGCTTGGACAGCTCCAGCTGCTGGGCCTGGCCTGGCACAGCTGGCAAAGGGCAGCAGTGGTCTTCTTGTAGGAATCCAGGAGAGCTGCAAAATCTGGTTATCAGAGAAAAACTAGAAGCTCTGCTGAGTTTATCCTGATGCCCTGAACATTTCTCCTTCAATTTTTATTTATCGTCTACTTATTTAGTCTGTCTAATGAACAGCATCATATGTAACCTCATAATGAAAACATTACAGGGTATTTCATGCTTAGCTGGAGATGAATTTGTCTCTTTGTTTGACCAAGACACACATTTGTAGGGTTATTAGAAAATAATCTATCCAGTGTATATTTTAAAATAATTGCCTGATATTGATATTGAAACGATGACATTTATCAGAGAATAACACTAATGATATTATTGATAATGCATGCTCATTAATACAGTTGTTTTTATCACTAGTGACAATTCCTACAAGCCAGTTTTGAATTAAGCCTGTGCACCGGCCACTGTATAAAATCAGCCCAACAGACGTTGCCTCATAAAGCTTATGATCTAAATCTAAGATAAGAGATGACAATAAGATGATGTGGCTGGAATCATAACACATCTCCAGTCTCAGTTTTATTAACTGGGAAGGGCATTGCAGCCAAGGTGAATGATAGGGGGAAAATGAGTGAAGGTGATGGGCTTGGTTTTTCTTATTGCTGTAAGTCAGAAAGAAGTGTACAAGGGTCTCTTGTAGGATCAAGGCCTGGGATGGTGGGTGTGGGTACATGCACTGATCTGGAGATCCTGGCATTGACTGCATGTCATGGCAGCTCTTGAGCCCTCACCTCTCCAGGACCCTTTCTGGTGGCACGAACAGCTCATTAAAATGCAGTTATTGGCAGCCCCAGCCGGGGATCTGTGTGGTGGCACACCTGGGCAGTGGGACTGGAGAACAGCATCACACCCCAAACAACACAATGCCTTCAGTCCTGCTGTCACCTTCAGCGGAACAGAGAATGTCCCAGAATGTCCCAAAACCCAGGTGGGAGCAGTCCTGATTGGGAGTCCTGCTCAGGAGAGGTGGGGCTCATTAACATAGCAATTTACATAATGAGGTGCTCCCAGCATTCTGCTGCTGGAATGATCACAAAGGAGGGTGATAAACCATTCCATTGCCAGCCTCTGGCAGCTCCAGTGCCAGGATGTGGTATTCACATTCCAGATGTGGTATTCACATTCCAGATGTGGTATTGATACTCTCTGAACAGAGAGACATAATTCTCTCTCCCAGGATTTTTCCTGGGGAAGGCAGTGAGAAGCTCAGAGAAGAAGAGAAAACAATTCTTATCTCTATTAGCTGCTCCTGTTGTTTGGCACATGTGGAATGTGTTATGGAGATTGTTTACAGAAGGCGAGGGTTGTTGGGATTGATTGGCCACTTGGGTCAAAGCTGTGTCCTGACAGCTGGAGAGAGTCATGGGTTTTTCTTCAGTATCTCTTTAGTACAGGATCTCTTTAGTGCAGTTTTAGTATAGTATATAGTGTAATGTAACCTAGTTTAATAAGGCATTTGTTCAGCCTGCTGAATCATGGAGTCAGAGCACATTATTCCCTACATTGGGGTTGCCCTGAATTGATACCCAGGCACCTCCCTGCCCACAGGGGCTGCACTTTCCAGGCACATTCACCCTGTCTCACCAGGGCTTGTGCTGCTGGGATCCTTCTGGGCAGGCTCCCACTGATGACAGTATTTGACACTGCAGATATCCCACATTCCAGATTTTTCCCTATCCCTGGCCCTGCAGACAGCAAGCATTCTCAGGGTAGTGGCCACTGCCTTGATCAAACCTGTTAGAAGGGCTGGTGCTGTGAGACAAACATTTAATTGATTTACAGCACAGCAGCAGTGGGAGGAGAAGGGGGGGAAACACAGCATATTGGAATTTGAAATACATAAAAACCCCGTTGTGCCAGGATGTTTTGAAATTCCAAGCAGTGAGTTTGTTCTTAGGTTAAAATGGATTTTCTAAAACCAAGGTGAGTCATTCTGGTAATGGTCCTCCTGAAAGAACTGCTCCTGATTGTGAATGGAGAGAGCTGCTGCTCATGAGGTATTCCAGTGCTTAAATGGTTTCCCAAAGCACCACAGTTTTCACATTTATGAAGGAAATAAAATACTGAAAACATGCAAATGTGAAACATAGTTTTCCAATTAATTTAATATAATCATGCTTTGCATTGCACAAGTGGAATAATAATTTCACAAAAATAATTTGTCAGAAAAATAACGGATACAGCAAACATTCTTGTATTTAGAAGAGTTTATTTGGAACATTACTAATGCTTTATTGCATTTGCATTGCAAAGTAAGAAAGGTAATATCCTGTCAGACATTGAGGCTCAATGGATGTATGTTCATTGCTCAGTAAGAAATTAAAGAGAGACCTTAGAGTAGAACAAATGATGGGGGGAAAAAAAAGAATTTATGTTCATTCCAAATGTGTCTAAACTGATGCATTGTCACAGGCTTTTAATGGGTCCAAAATCCCTGGAGGCTTCCAGACTTCAAGCAACTGAAATGAATCTGATGGAGGGGTTTTCAAATGAATTTGTAAAGGCTTCAGGAGTTTCCTGGTTTTCTTGCATGTTAAGATCCTTGCCAGCTGTTGTAAAGAACTGTTTGTTTTCTGCTTTAGTTTACCCAGTCTGAGAAAACATGAATTCAGTACATCAGAAGTTTCTCGTTAAACATATTTTGGTTTCGTTGTATCTCCCATTTTTGCTAAGTGGGAAGGTATGAACTTTTCATCATGAAAAATCAACATGACCTTTTGCAAAAATAAGGTGCAAGCATTTCAGCATTCCGATGTTCTGGCATTTCAGTAAAAGACCAAATGAATTTTAACACATATCTTAAAATATGAATAGTAACATGAATCTCTTTCCTTTGCCTGGTTTGAGATTTATTAATATATTTTGAAGTGATCATGAGAGTTCACCTTAGTAATAATAATAAAAAAAAACTTGAGCAGGAAAAAAATTGGGAAATTTTAGGTAAATTAGTTTTTTGTCAATTCCTTGAAGAGTCCTTTGTGGTTTATAATACATAATTACTGGAAACAATTTTTATTTGCTGTTTGCAAGGTATGAAGTAATGGTTCTCCTAATAGAATTTAAAAGATGTCATTGTCTAAAAATTGGAGGATTTGAAGGCAGTGTGGTGGACAGGGTCATTCTAGATCCTGTTTAACTTGTGGTGCTTCCATGTTTCAGCAGGGAAGGGCCATTGCAGACAGCTTTTATTCAGGACTGAATAAATCTATAATCATCATTATCACAACACCAGCAGGAATTGTCAGCTCCCAAAGGATTGTGGCTTAATGGGAGAAACTCTTCCACACAGATTTGACTTCAACAGTGTGATCTGACCCCCTGGGGCCGCTGGGGTGGGGAAAGGTGAGGCCACACCTGGCTGAGCTGGAGCTGGGGGGGATAAATTCTGGAAACATGGGGTTGGGGGCAAAGGAGCTCGCTCACACCAGGCCAACACTTCTGTTTCTGGGTAGAACACCTTTGTCTGATAATTACTGGGATAAACACTGAGTACCCAAAATAATAGGAAGACTTATTTATAAAAACTTTCTGTTCTTCACCTGGGCATGATTCAGATTTCCTGCTCACAGCTGAACTCAATTTAAATGTCCTAAGATGGCTGGGGGCATTCAGGATTCTGTTTCTGCCCCACTGAACTCAGCTGCAGTTGAAACTCAGATGAATTAATGAGTTAATCAGATTCTTCTCTGTTCCTGTGCTGCTGCTGAGACTCTCTTTGGGAGAAGAAATGGTCACTTATACCTCCTGTTCAAAGAACATGCACTTTGAATTGTAGAGAACCAAGAACAAATTAACAGGAAAACACAGATTCTTTTTCCCCCCAAGCTCTCAGAGCTGTGAGGTGTATGGCATACATCACACAACAATAAGTACAGGCAGGGGTAAGTTAATATATAAAGAATAACCTTTGATTATGCATTTGGGTTGGTAGCGATGTCCTAAACTCTAGTGGATAATTGACAGATCTCAGCATTCCCTGTTCTCTCTATGCTGTAGGATTATATATCTTTTAAAATAGAATTTCCACCATTTTATTCTAGTGGAGTTGTGGAAGACTGAAAATAGCATTTCAGTCAGCACTGCTTGGCTGCTATTCTTCCCAGATGGCTCGGAGCGCTTTCCTTCAAAGAAATTCCTGTCACAGAGGTTCCATACACGTCTTAGGCACCAACAATGCATTTCTGTGTCAGCAAAACAGTTCTGACAACTGCAGGCACTGCTTGTGTTTGAGGGCATTCTGAGGAAATAACCTCTGCAGTTAAATGCTTGTAAATTTTCCATTGTGTTGCTCAGTCCTGCTGCTTTCACTGCAGGCAAACCTGGCTGGGTTCTGTGAGCTCTGCTGTGACGTGCTGGGTTTGGGATCCCCGTTCCTCGCGTGATGCACTCGTGTCCCTTTGCCTGGGGAAGGTGCAGGCTGCCTTTTGTGTCCCCCAAAGCCTGGCTGGGCTCCTGCAGCACAGCTAGCAGCCCTGCTGCTACATCTGTGGCAATTCCACCCAGAGGAGATGTTGCAAGACAGTGAGTCCCCAGTGGGATGTAATAGAATGGAAGCAGATGGTGAGCTGAGGAGAATTTCAGGGGAGGATTACATTTTCCAGTTACTGTCTTTTTGATTTCACTGTTATTGTCTGATGAATTGTGTCAGATTTGATCCTTCAGATTGAAAAGCTGCTCCTCAATGTGCTCCCAAATGTACAGATAAAGTAAATGGCTGCTGCCAATGTACTGTCTTAGAAACTTAATTTTTTAATGCCTATTAGAAGGGCCTCTCATTCTGTCACATGTACAGTGATTTCTGCCTCCAGCTAAGCATTTTTGTTCTGTCACAGTTTGGGGTGTCAGTAGCCTGCTGGGGTTTGGTACGTAACATACCTGAGCACTCATCCTTTACTCCCGGCCAAGGCAAGCAGAAAGGCTCTCTCTTGCCCTGGCTTGTTTGCACAGCTTTGCTGTGGCTGGTTTGCAGTCCCTGATTAGCACTGGGTCTGCACAGCCCTGCTGGGAAAGCCACACTCCGAGAGAAGGGAGACACACAGAGCTCAGACCCTTCATTTGCACACCCAAATGTGAGCCCATCCCTGGGGGAGGGCAGGGCCAGCTCCAGACGAGCTGATTCAATGCAAGTGCATCAAGATGCCCTTTCTACAATGCCAGTTGATTTCTTTGATGTGCAACTTAAACAGTTGTACTTTAAAGTGCTTTAAAATGTGTATGAGGAAAAAAAGAAAATCAAAACTTCAGCACAAGGATATTCTCTGGGTTGACTCTACCTCTTCATTAAAGAAAGATTGATAGTTTAAACACCCCAACAGTAGAAAGTCTTTCATACAAATGATGTGGAATCAGGCCTTAAATCTTGGATATAATTAAGCCCTTCTCTAACTGTGGCCAAACATTGTTGTGCCTGGTCCTGTAGCAGATGTTGCTAGAGTTAATAGTATTTTTTTGTTTCTTATTGCTAAATGGCCATTTTTCTCTGGTGACTATACATATAAAAGTAGAACCAGAAACAAATCTTTTCTGTATCATTCCCTCCTATAACGTTATAGCATGTTCAGTCTTACTCCCTTTTCCCCCTCAGTTAAATCCTGCATGTTGATTTATTTCGTTATGGAAGACAAGGTTATAGAAGGATTTTGACTCTTTTGAATTGAATTGAATTGAGGTATGAAGAGTGGGTAAATCTAAATGAGGTTGAAATTTGTAGTAGATCACTATGACAGCTTTCTGACTGCTTCCTTTTATTTAGTGTTGGCTCATTTACTCAGTCCTAGAGACTCATAAACATTGTAAGTGCACATGTAAGTGCAATGAACTTCTCTTCTAGGCTGTTACGGCTCAGCCTCCTTCAGTGTCTTTTGAAAACTGCCATTTCATATATTGCTTTGATCTTCCTCCTGCACAGATGTTGCAGATAACCAGGACATTTGAGCTTCCTGCTGCTGCTGCTGTTTGAGCCCTGCATTCTGTGCTGGAACATGCTTGGAAAGGGGTCTTGTTTGATATTTTTCATGCAAGAATGGTTTAGAAGGATCCAAAGTTTCCAGTAATTGTGAATGTTGAACTTGACTGCCATCTGTTACTTTCTGGAGCCTGAAGAGACAAGAGATTCACCTCAATAATCTGAGGATTCTTAACTGTATTTGTGAGAGCCTGGCCAAACACCCCCAGCTGTGTCACCTCCAGAGAGGCTGCTGCAGAGGCAGCTTCAAAACTGCTGATTTATTTCACCCCAAAAATGAGGCACTGACAGCAGTTCTGTGTGAAAAGGAGGTACAGTGGCAGTGTTGGTCACACAGCCTGCCTGGGAAGGAGTAGGATGTGGATTGATGGGAAGGATTCAGGCATCAACAGCTCATTGTTGTTGGCTTTGCTAATCAGGTTCAGTTCCCTCAAATGTGATTTGTGATAATTCACTTGTGGGGAATTTTGGAAGGAATTTGAGACGGGACTTCTGAGTTGTTTTTGATGATGTGGTTTATTTTCTTGTCTTCTACATAGGCAGGAAGGGTGAATTTGGCTTACATCTCCATGGTTCAGAAGATCACAAGACCCTTAGTTACAAGACCTTTTAAGGAGTCATTGACCAATAAAACACTGCCAACAAGGATATTTATGTTTTTTGACCCAATCCTTAAATATTTCCTCTTATGGACTCATGCTACAGTGTGAGCTTTCTTAGCCAATCATGTTATGACACACAAACCTACAGCACTGCATTCTAAACTCCTTGTTTACCTCAGTAACTACTTTTGTTTTTTCTATATCTTAAACTCTACAACTCTAAACTTTCCTCCACTTAGCTTAATGTAAATCTTTACATTAGGCTTTAAACTATACATTTAAAGTTTGTTATGTAAAACTTTAAACTATAAATTCACACTCTTGCTTCTAGCACCTAAGTTTGGAAGCTTTTTCCAAGGTCTCATATCAAATCCTGTGTTTAATTGTAAGCTTTGGCTTCCAGTCCCAAAGTTCTGAGAGTTCCCTGCATTTTGAATTCCAACAGTTATTTATGAACAGTACACTGTTTATTGGCAGCAATTATTGGAAGGACAGGTGTAAAGACATCATTATATCCATGTATAAGGGCAGATATTTTGCAATTCTCAGTATCTTTAGACACACATGGAAATCATACCATGAATGTGCACATCATTCCTGAGTGCCCCCCAGGAAAATGCACCTGCACACAGAGGAATCCAGTCTCACCCAGCTGAACTCAGGTGCACCAAGCTGCACAAACACCGTCCTGCATTTCCATGGGCTCTCACTGGACAATGGAGCTTCCATGGGCAAAAAAAAAGGATAGAAAAAAGCACAAATGAGAGGAATTACACTTCAACAAGCACTAGAATTTAACAGCATTTAGATTGGGAATGGGTATTTAGTTTAAACTTTGATTTATGACTTTATTAATCCAAGTCAGAACTCTTGCTTCTGTTGCACCTGGTTTGCATTATTCCTGTAGGATGGAAATAATGGAAAGAGTACCCTGAGTTTATTCTCCATAAAGGGAATTTGGGGCTGCATCTGGCCGTTTCAGGAGTACTTTCAAACACTTCTATCCCAGCAATCTCCATGCCATGAAAGCCCCACAGGCTGTTAGACAGTTACATGTCTTTTTGTTCCTCTCTAATGAAGCTGTAATAAGGCCCCAAATCGCTTGGAAATCATTTCTCAAAAATGAAATAGCAAAGCAGTGCTGAGCTGGGCTGCTGCAGCCCTGTCAGCACCATGTGATAAAGTAGCATAAATACAAATTACACCAGCAGCAAGAGGTTTTGGTACACAAAAATAGGAAATATTACTTTTCTGTGCATGTTTTTGGTTTAGCATGACTGCTGAGAGCTCTGGGGATTATCCTACATGAATTTCAGGAATGGTGTAGAGCCCACTGAGCTCCTATCTGCTAGGTCCTCTGAAATTAATGGCAGTAGGAAAAGCACGAGTTTCATCACTTTTGGAAAATACTGGAAAGTGAAATTAAATTGCTAGTTTTGAAAGAGCCCAGAGGAGTACAAGGATGTCATGATGACTCCTGGTGACCAACTGGGCTGTTAAGACATAAATAATTCTCAAAATAGGAATCAAATTTATGTTTCTGCTTTTTGAGTTTGTTTTTTTTTAAATTTTTTTTCTCCAATAAGCAATTTGAAAATCCCACATCAGGATTGCCCCTGTGTAATTGAGTATTTCTGTCACACCTGGGTGTGCTCATTCCCCTTTCCCACACTACACAAGCCCAGAGGAGCTGGCCTGGCTCCTCCAAACTGCCTTGTGCAATCCCAGGGAATGCACCTCACCTCCCCTCTCCCTTTGAAAAATAAAGTTCTTTCAAAATCATCAGTTAATGATATTGCTGTAAAAGAACCAAATCATATTTTATCAGCAGGACTCCTCTGAGCAGAGGTTTAATGAGTGTGGAAATACAGGATTAAAGTGACTGCCTTATAATACTGCACATAAATGCTACTTCCACTTGCCCCATGAATGTTATTTCTCATAGGAACTTCTAAATTAGGTAATGCAGACTGGTAGAAATATTTTTCTGTGTTTGCATCTTTGTTTTTCAACCTTCTGCCTGAACAAATTTGTAAATTATGTATATTAGTTTTTCTTATCCCACTGTACATAAATTGTATAGATAACATCAATATATTTATTGTGCTACAGTTTGTTATAAAATATAAACCTGAAGACCAAGACAAATCAGACATAAATATATACTTTTCAGGAAGCTATAAAAGATGTATGGGATTGATTTCTTTAGCACAGACAAGAATCTGTAACCTAAGTTTGTTGAGACAAAATTTCTCTGAGTTGCAGTTGTGAGAGATGGACATAACACTGATCACATAGTGGATGGATGAATTTGTGAAGTTATTTAAATTTGGGAAGTAATGTTTTTGTTGGTATTTTTCTGTCCTTTCTGTGTCTGTTTAAGTGTTCTCCTCTTCCATTTCTAACTTCACAATTGTTTACCTTTATTAACTTTAATTATAAAACATTTATGCCCCCATAAAGGGCTTTAGTGGAAAATCAAACCATATGCTGTAGGAATCAGATTGTTGAAATAAATGAAAAACACCTTGACAGGACCATCTTAAGCCATGTTTTTGAAAGAAGTGAAAATGGGGAAAAAAACAATAAGTCAACCCTCAGGAAACCATGGGCACAAATAGAATTCAGCTGTAGTAGTTTATTGTGGGAAAATCTTTGACATTTATGCAGTTTATTAATGTGTTGGATTGCTGTTAAAGGACAGAGGCAGAGCAGTCAGAGATGGAGCAGGGAGAGCCCAGAGCTCCTGTGAGGGTAAAGCTGAGCCTGGCAATGGAACAGGAACGTGGGGCTTGCCATGGAGAGCAGGAAGGATTTCCTCAGCTGGCAGTGGGAGGGAGGAGGAAGCACCACTGATGGGAATTCTTCTGATGGAAGAGAGCCATGGGGAGGGTGAATGCATGGGACTGTGCTGTGAAGAAGATGAATGGCTCCATAGATTTGCTGTTCAGTGCTAAAATCCCAGGCCTGGCTTATGCTGGGACTCTGGAGAAATGTTAATTGATATGTGACACATTTCCACAAGCATCACTGCTCAGTGTCACTCACAACAAGGCTGCTCAGATTCTGCCCTCAGCCTGCAGTGCAACAAATCAGTGAAAACTGTGATCGGGCTGAGCCTCTAATATTGCACAAGCCTGGGGGACAGGTAGCAAGGGGTAAGTGATTTAAGGGTTTTAAGGACAACTGAGACTGTGCATCAAGAGAAATTAGTTTAATTATGAAGTCTTAAAAGATACCCGAGGGAGGAAGGAAGGAAGGAAGGAAGGAAGGAAGGAAGGAAGGAAGGAAGGAAGGAAGGAAGGAAGGAAGGATCCTGTGATTTAGGTGTTGGATACAAGCAGGTGGATTCTGTTTCATACTGAAAGAATAAAGGTCTTTTGTGGAGTCATTTATATTTAAATAATCTCTTGACAGACCACCCTGATCTCAGTAACTAATAGACACATTAATAATAATATGACAAAATGGTGCTTTTTTTTGTAAGGCTAAATGTATTTCTGTTGTTAACAGCTTATTTTTCTTTAAGACAAAAATAGATCCTGCTGCACCTTGTTGACCATGACATTGTGTGTTTTGTTCAATCCTTTAGTATTTCTGAGATCTGTGGAAGTCAGCTTGTTCCTTTCAGCTTGTTCTTAATGTTAGTTTTCCATTTTCTAAGATTTTACTGGAAAGAGGCAAAAAACCCTGAGAAAAGCCTTCAGAATATGGAACTTTAATTATCAGTATGCAATCCAGATTTAGAGGGCTTCTTTCAGTGTGTATTTTTTTTACCAAGCTGTGAACCTCGGTTAATTTTAGAAAGTCTGATGAACCAAAATAGATGTCCTCTGCTTGAAAGTCAGATGATTCAGTTGAACCACAGACCCTTGAGCTCTTCAGGGCTGCGTGGCTGTGGAGGCTCTGACTTTTAAAATGTGTCTTAGTTGTGGAAATGGAAATCAGATATGTTTGGGGGTCTTTTTCCCCCTCTTGAAACATTTTTCTGCAGTATGCTTTGAGCTTTTATTGAAAATCTGTGAAGGTATTGCCTTCATGTAAATAGTTAGTGATTTGGACCACAGATTCAGGAATTTTTGGGGATTACTTGCGTCCTTTGGCTCATGGTAAGAAATGGGCAGGGCTCTGGGTTACTCTCACTGACCAAGGAGTTTTTGTCACAAGGAGAAAACAAAAGGAGAACCAGGATTCAGAAAAAAAAAATCAATCTAGTTTGAAAGATCCCCAAAGCCATTGCTGCCATGTTTGGGACCTGCATCCCTCCAAGGTGTCAGAAATTGCCCTTTCAAAGTTGGTGGCCTGATTTCCAAAGCTCATGCTGCCTGTTTGTCCTGCTAACTAGCACAGGAATTGAGTGTTCAGCACATCCTGAAATCATCCTGGGATTTGTTACTTGCTTATTTGGGCTGGTGCCTGGAGAATGGCAGCCTCCAATTTGTAATCCAAGCCTACAAGAAGCTGGGATGAAAGTTCTCACTTTTTTCTCTTCTGTCATTATTGTTATTAGGCAGCATTGGAAACTTAGAACCATGACTTAGTGAGCTCCCACCAGATTTGGTGGGGGAGACAGGGGGAACCATTGAAATTTGAAAGGAAAAAGAAAGGAAAAGTTTTCATGAAATAAAATCTGGCTCTCTAAAAGAGAGAGAGGGAGAGAGCACACATGCAAGGCTGGGTGGATGCACATTCCACCACACATGCACAGTCTCTTCCAAGCCTTTGTTCATATCTGAATCTGGCTCCAGTTCTCCCAGCAGATTTTTCATTTGGACCCTGCATTTGTGGCATATTTGCAGTCTCAGGCCCTCAGCAAAAGAGCACTTTGGAATCAGATATCTGAAAAGCATCGTGATGGGAAAAGATTATTTACAAACATGACTTTAAAATATAGAATGGGATGTTTTATATAGAAAATAAAGTGTCACCACACTGGAGATATTTCAAGAAGCCTCATCTTATCTGTTTTGTTTTGTAGAAATGATTCAGTGTTTGTGGTAACATCACAAGTACAATGTGGCTTCCACTGAATTTGTATTTTGAGACACTGAATGCAATCCACTGTGCATGGGTAAAGTCGGTCTATCCAGATCAAAATTAGAGGAGGTTTCAGATTCCTTTAGTGGGATGCTTTAAGGGACAAGGTTCTGTTAAATAGCAAAGCTTCAGAACACAGAATTTGGGTACATCACTGTAGGAGTGTGGGGGAAAATACAGCAGAGCAGCATTCAGATGTGAACTGGGTTTATTGGCAGTCCCATGATGTGCAGTCCTGTATTCCCAATACAGCTGGAAACCTGTGGAGTCTGGACATCACACGTGCTCCTAAATGCTGCATAAAAATGAGGGGTGCACATGGAATACAGAGGTTCCTGGGTATTTCAGTATTATGTGTTGTGCATTTAACATCCAGTGCAGAACAAACAAAATATTACCCCTTAAGTTGCCACAAATTCAAGATAAATATTTCTGTTAATAATAAGTTTTCCAAGACAGTTTTCACAACATGTAATCATGCTTTTTGGTTGCAGACTGCTACGTTTTCAAGCACAGGTAGCTAAATCTAAAGTGTGCTCTCCTTCATTTTCTTTTTATGAAAGGTAAAACTTTGGCTCCCAAAGCAGTGTTCACACATGCAGATAGAGACATCACTTGAATTGTCCTCTGAAGCACCTGGTGAGACACTAGAAAGCAAAAGCTAAATTTCAGAGACAAGCAACTCTAATTTCCTGTTGCTGATCAGAGCATACACAATTCTCTTGTTATAAATTGGTTTTGTACCACAAATTGTTTCCTGAATTCTGCCAGGTATTCATTCATTAAGAACATTTTAGCCCATAAAAGCTGCAAAAGCACAAAACCAGCAAGGATTTGGTTGCCTGAGCAGCCCAAAGCCCAGAGGAGGGAGGGGATTTCACTGGCCTCTAACACTCAGGCACCTGTGATTCCTCCTGCTCTGGTGTCTGGGTGCACCTGCCTGGGGCTGTGTTCCTGGCACTGCCTTGCACCCAAACCCTGTTTGGAATCTGCTAACAGCACTCATTGTAATTACTGTGTATTACTTAATTGGGATTCGTGTAATTATTATTTTAAACTACTTTACATGTCCTGATTTGAATTTTTAATTTAGAAAACAGATATTCAGACCTTCGATCTGATTCCCTTTGGATGGCTGTGGATGGAGCATACATTTTAATGTTGCAGGTTATTTGTATGCAACAGGGTTTTCCCAATCTACACTCCTGAATCAATGCTAGTATTTATCTGTGCAAAGTTACAGTCAGTCCAGGATAGTACATTTTAATTTATAAAATCTATGTTTAGTCACACAATAAAACTATTTAGATTTGACATTCTTTAAAAAATATGTACAAAATACTTTTTCTTACAAAGTACGAATGCAAGACAGATTTATATAGATTTTTACCTTCTATGCATTTTTATATGCATTCTGTTAATAAAAACATCTAGCTGTACATGCATACAACTTTTTATGACTTGTTCTTTATTTCAGAAAAATAATGATATCAATTTTAGAAGTCACCTTGTTGAGATTCCAAGAAAGGTGTAAGGATAGGATGGTATGAAGTGATGAAACAGGCATGATTTAAAGAGAAGGGATAAACTTTCTACTTGGCTGCAGCCTCTACGAGCTCATGACAGCTGATACTGCAATATTCATTTTCTTTAAAGGTATGGGGATGGCACTGGCCTGGGGAGGTGTTTCCTCAGGGATGCTTTCAGTCCTGGTGTTCTGACACTTTGGCTCTGGTGACAGTAAGTATTATTCTAAAGTAGGCCCTGAAACATCACCAGGATCTCATCCAGAGGCACCAAGCCTGCCCAATGTACAAAATAATAAGGCAGACACTATTTTAGCACAATAATTTGGACAGCCTTACTTTGTTCACTGCATCTCCAAATGTTTGGTGTGGTATAATTATCTATATTCTGTTACTGAAAGGCTAAGTGTGTCTCATGAAGAGAAAAAGATCTCTCAAAAAGATTTTAATTAAGTTAAACTAAGAGCTGAAGTATAGAAAATGCTCTAAAGTATCTTTAATATCAAGATAAGCTCATAGCATCTTCCTAAATAGAAGTTATTACAGGCAGGTTAATATTCCTTCACTGAAGAAAATGAAATCAGAATTGTATTTTTGGTTTTAGAGGTCTTGAGTGCTTGTCTCCTTTCAAATCCTGTTTTCTTCCTGTGTTTCTCTCAAGCAGACAGGGAATGAGCCAAGCCTCTGTGCAGCTCTGGCTCTTATGTCTCCCAGCGAGCAGAGTTTCCTTATTGCTGAGAACCTCTGGTTCCTTGCCCTTGATGCAGAGAAAATAACAATATTCCTTATGGAATGTCAGGATTGCCCCTGCCCAGCAAGGTGTGAACTCAGTTCAGGGCACAATGCATTCCCTGTGCCCTGCTGGCACCTCAGAGCAGGGGGGACCTGGTGCCATCACCCCCTTGCCACAGGTGCCCCATCAGCAATCCTGGAACGCCCTGCAAAGGGAGCCACACTGGGAGAAATCATTAAAACTCCTTTTAAACAGCAAAACAACACGAGTTTGAAGGCCTTTTGTTTGCAGGCTGGAAAACTTGGTGAGTGCCTGCAGCCTGTCAGATGCCAAGTGGTCCAGTGTGGAGATTCTTAGTTTAGTTGAAAAAAGAACAGAGTTAACTTCTCCCAGGCTGAGCCTGGGAATCTTAGAGGAAAAAATTAAAACAGTTATTATCTATCTCTCTTTCTGTACCCATTGTTTATAGTTATGGTTTTCCACAGTGTGCTATTCACAGTCACCAACAATGTGAGAAGTTTCTACTTTGAGACCAATGCAGTCCCACTTAGCAAGGAAAGACTATAAAGCTCACTGCTTCTTGCTAATAAAGATTCTTCTTGAGCCCTCTGATCCACCTGAAGACTGGAGTCTTTCTTTCCATCCCTGACTCAACAGTCCAGGAGCTCCAGCAGCTCCTACATCCCAGAAAACTGCCAGAGCTCCTGGGGCTTCAGCCTAGCCTGGATTCACAGCCTGTGTTCCCCATGTCTGTGTGGATGTCTTGTTCTTCCAGTGCCATTCACAGGGCAGTGTTTGCACTCCAAAGTGCAGCACACACAGCTCAGGTCCTTTCCTGTCCCTGTCCCCACGTGCCAGTGGCTGTGCCCTGCCCAGTGCTTAGCCCCATGGCTCCTTGGCCTTTTGCTTCCCCTTCCTGCTGCTGCTGCTGCTCCTGCTGCCTGCACATCTGCTCCTAACACCCGAGCTCTTCTTCTCCTTTTCCCCTGACCTTGATGAATGGCCTATATCTCAATGCCAAAGCTCACCTTTTTCTTACCAGAGGATGATTGATGGGGCAGGAGCAGCAGTGGAGCAGGTTCTGTGTCCTGACAGCCTTGGCTGCTGCCGGGGCTCCCCCCAGGGACTGGCAGCAGCCTTAATTCCGTGCAGGAATCCAGATCCCTACCAAGCTCCTGAGAAACCAAGTGGGATTTTGAGACTCCTACTGCACAGTCTGAATATCTCTTAAAAATAGCAAGCCAGGAGTGCTCTGTTGATTTTCTGTCATAGAATGCTTTGAAGGGCAAATACTCCTTTTTGTTTTGCACAGATGGCATAATTTTGGTGGATGAACTCAGCATTATCAAATACGAGTTCATATTATTTTCTTTGTTTTAAACATTAAGAAATAAGATGAAAGACAATGAAAAGTCTTTGTTCAAGACCATTAATTATTCCTATACTGCTCTACTAACATTTAAAAATGCTATTTTGCTTTAGCGTGTTTCCTATACATTTTTACTTGTAAAACGAATGCAACAATAACCTTTTTAAAAGACTATCTAGTTAAATTAGTTGCATTTTTAAATATAATGAGTCCTTAAGGCCAGGTTTTCAAGCCCTGTGTCAAGGTGGCTTGCTTAGATCAGGGGACTCGTGCCAGATACCAACTACAGAAGATCTGAATAGAAAGGTGAAAGCCGTTGTTTATGAAAATTTGTAGTCTAAATTTAGGCAGACAAGGGAAAAAAATCAAGGGTGACTGAAAGAGAATAAATATCTAAGTGATATTGACTTTAACAGGTTCCTAATCATGAAGACATACGATAGATAGAAATGCGCTGGCAGAAGTTAATGGCTTTGAAAAGAAAAGACCAAATGTACAGTAATACCCTTGAAAGTGCTGACTTCATGAGTCAACATTTAAATGGGAGCCTGTCTTCCTGCTAAATAGCTTTTCAACTTCTTCCTTATCATAGGAGTCCTTAATTAAAATAGTTCAAAGGAGCTGGGTCATAAAACTGCATTGGGGTTTTTTTGTACTGAAAAGAATTTCTGCACTCAGCAAGACTTCATCAGTTCTCAAAACTTAGCAGTTGAGTCAATAGTCTTCTTTTCACTGTGGTGAACTACACGTTGAGAATGCCATAAGCAATTATTTAATCTCTGGAACTGGGAGTTAGTTCAGGACCACAGTGGGCTAATTAAAAAGTGCTTCAGTGTGTCATTGATTTCTTGGTATGACCACAAAGTCCTACTTTACCCTGCCTCGCTTTGAAGAAAGAAATGCTGCCAGCCAAGCACGCCGCACAAACACTGAAGGGTGCAGAAGAGCCAAACATTTCTGTCATGCAGTTTGTCAGGGCACAGAGGGAAGGGAAGAATCAAAAAAGAGCAGAAAGCAGAAAAGAGAAGCAGAGAAGAGATTTAACAAGGTCTGTGATATTGGTTTAAAATACCTGTTCCATCAGTCAGGCTCGCAGGATTCTGAAGGAAGGTTTGTTGTTCTCTCACCATAAAGCCTTGCAGGAAGGGCTGCACTGCCAGCACCAAGCCCTGGCTTTCTGTGATCTATTTGCTTGTCAAAACATCAACATCACCAATTCATTGCAGTGCCTCACGAATGACCTCCTCTTAGCCCTGCTCTCTGCAGTTTGCAGTTTCATTCATTTGTCATGTTGCAATCCTGTTTCTGGTTTAAATTTCCACTTCTGTTGAAGACATAAGTCCAAGTAGTAGAGTGAAAAATCCCATAACCTCATTCATAACTGTCATGACCTTTAATTCAGAAGCCATGGCTCTGGAATAGCTGCAGTTAATAGTCTTTTTAAGAGGTCTAGTCAGGCTTTGTCTGAAAATTCATATAGTAATGTTGATTGGAAAATTGATAAGACTCATGGGGAAAGTGAATTGGAAAATAGAAAGCTCAACATTTTAGTCTTTTTTTCTTATTATTTCGAGTCAGCTGCCCTGTTAGCATGCTGCTTGTTCTGATTCTGCTCTGCAGTTTTGTGCTTTATTGTACTGGTACAGGACATGAAGGCAGTTAGGTGAGTCTGGTGTTGTGGGAGGATGTTATCAACTCCCAGGCAAGTATAGCATGCAAGAAAACTGAATGATAGCAATAATGGTGTAAAGCTAATCAGGTGAAATATTTTGCCTTTTAAACATTTATATTTCTGTAAAATGTGTTCTCTGCATGAAGCTGCTGCCCACCTGAATACTCTTGCTCATTTACTATTAAAAGAGTTTCCCTAGGAATAAAACCCAATTGACAGTTTTTACCCTGCTACCACTACTGAGAAATAAGATGTGCTAGCCCACAGTAATTTATACTGAACTGCTGTGAGCAGTTGTTGAGGGGGGGCTGTAAAAATCCCCCTCTGATTGTCTCTGCATTTCTGGACTCTTTGCAATCAGGGTAGCAGCTCATGCAGAACACAACCTTCCTTCTGCTTTGGAGTCAGATCTGTGCCTGACTGATTACAAACCCAATTAGCTATCTTCTGGAGGCTAGGATAAACTCCAGATATTCCATCCTGGAGGATTTCAGAAAGTTGAGTATACGAATGACTGAAAAAGTATAAAACTAAATTAAGAGCTCAAGTTCCCTTGTCTCCTCAAAATTCCTGCCTTGGTATTTAGAATTCTATTTACACCCAAACCAGCTCCACTGCTGAAGGAATGGCATCTGTCAAAGTCAATGTGATGTGCCAGTAAACCCCTTATATTTTTTGCCTCTTTTCCCACATACCAGGAATTGCTTTGACATGTTGAAACAAATGCCACCAAATCCATTTTCACAAATTTTGGTTGTACTCAGACTCTCAGCATACTTCTGCTTCTTGCCTTTTCTGAAATAATACATTAAATACATTGTCACATCCACAGTGTTGGAAGATTATCCACCTTCCTTAAACTAATTTGGATGAACCATCTTCTTGTTCATAGTGAATTCAGCATCTCTCACTTGTGTGTATATTCACTCCCGCCGCAATTACTTTAAAACTCTTGCATAGCTGGGCTCCTCTCAGAGAATCAAAAATGAAGTTAAATGCTTCAGACTCCTCTGGTTCGGAAGGAAAGCTGTTCTCTCAGAGTCTCACTGGATGCTGGGACTTGTTTCTTACAGCACACACATTTGCCTGGTGTAGCTCACGTATTTCCCAGATTGCCAGGAAATTGATTTGAGGATTTTGAGAGCTCCTTCCTTGCTCCTGGCTCACCTTGTCAAGCTGCTTAACTCCACAGGAATATGGAGCCCCTTGGCCCCCAGGAAGGCAGACAAAGACCTGCCTGCAGCTTCCCACCACGCTGGGTAGCATAGCAACCCCTCCAGCTGGCTCCTGCAGAGCTGCCCAAAGTCACAGCTACCCACAGATTCAGCCCTTTCATGGTTCCTTACAGGGCTCTCAAAGGAAAAAAAATCTCATTATTTTGTTGCTAAGTCCATAGTGTTCCAAACTGTACCGACTCTTTGGTCAGAGTTCAGTGCAACTAACTGTGCAGGGAATATTTTCTGACTCAGATAAAGTTTTGGGAAGTATATTACACATTACTTGTGGTTTTGAAACATAGTAAGTGCTCTGGGAAGCAGAGCAGGAAGAATAGAACAGACAGCCTGTTGCATGTAACACCTTCCCTATTCTTGATGAAACAGAAAATACATTTAGAGGGGTTCCTTGGTTGCTATTTTCCTTATATTTTGTCCCATTCCAGCTTCCTCTTGGAGCCCCCTGGCTGGTGGGGCATCCAGAGAGACACAAAAGGCCTTGAAGCTGTGTAAGTGCTGCTCAGCACTTGTAAATAAAACATCCCTATGTTAAAAACAAAAATCCAAACCACAGCACCACAGGACTGCTATGGACAGAATTAACTCCAGCCAAGTCAGCAAAGCAGGTTTCCCTGCATCTCAAAGAACTTCCCCCAAACTGTTGAAAATACATGATTCATTTTCACTGCCCATTTCATAACTGAGAATACCTGGACTAAGATTAATGTATTTCTGACTTCCTGCTGTGAACCTGAGCTGAGGTAGGAAGATCATATTTCTGTTCAAACGAGTATTCTTCCTTAAAAAACCCAAACATTTTACTAAGCAATGCATTTTCATGGTACTGTTATCTCCTACACCTCCTCTTTCCATATGATTTTCCACAGTTCTGACCAAAGCTATCTTCTCTCAGATAAGTCTCCTTAAATCTAAAAATCCTCCAAGCTGTGCCATCATCATCACCACCACCATCATCATCATGTAGCCTTCCTTTATCAATATATTTAAATGTCTGGTGTTGAATGCTTTCCCCTTCAGCCATAGAGAAAACACCAGTGCTGGGTGTCTTGTTAGTGCTGATTAATCACTGCGCAGTTTCAATCATTTTGTGAGGTTGAACCCCAAAGTACTCCTAAATACAAATGCTGTTTTCAAAGTTGTAGCTCATAAATCATTCACAAATTGCATTGTTCACATGGTGCATTTTACCAGCCATGGAAATTTTTGGAATTTATTGTGTGAACAAGTCATTGGGACATTGTTTTCTAGTGACTGCAGGTGCTGTAGGTTTTTAATGCTTTACTTGACGCATTTGAGATTAATTTTTTTAGTGGATGCCCAGCTCTATTGTCAGGTGAAGGGTCCTGGCAGTGAAAGGCAAAGCTGTGGCAGTAGCCAGTCTTCAAAACCCTGGATTCTGCCAGATCAGCCAAGTAAATAAGGCAGTTTC
The DNA here is from genome assembly GCF_017590135.1 of Pyrgilauda ruficollis. Classification (NCBI taxonomy): domain Eukaryota; kingdom Metazoa; phylum Chordata; class Aves; order Passeriformes; family Passeridae; genus Pyrgilauda; species Pyrgilauda ruficollis. The sequence continues at coordinate 11,482,628 of NW_024514764.1, read as the reverse complement.
TGGTTCTCTCTAGGAAATTGTAAGCACCGTCCTCAGTGTTGATGTCAGGCTGCTTCAGCAGCGCTGGCTGTGAAGTCAGCAAAGTGATTAATGACTCATTAAAAATTAATACATCTCCCAAAAGAATTTGCAGGGATTCTACTGTGAAATTCTTGCTGTACTCCGTGGGAGCTACACGACTTAATCCCCACGACCTGCACTTTGTCAGTAACCTTTTGGAAAATAAGCAACTTAAGCAGCTGGAGACATGCAGTGTTACATGGCATTGAAGGGCATTGCAGCACTCCAGACAGAAATCTGAAACTAAAATGTCATGGACAGACACAGACTGGGCACTCACCAGGAGCTGTGCTGGGAGTGCCTGGCTGCAGGGGGGTCGTGTTCCAAGCACTGGAAGCCTTTTGGCTCTCTCCATGATGAGCTGAGAGGGATGTGCTGTGCAGGGCTTCACCACGGAGCTCACACGTGTGCTGTCAGGCTGGGAGAGAGAGGAGTTTGTTTGGGAAATATGTCATGAATGTTTCCAGCAGCTAAAATCCCGTTGTTATTGAGGACAAATACAGCAGTGAAAGGTGAGGTGTCTTTGACTTCTACACAAGCACCCAGCAGTTCATTACAAACGTGGGACACAGGTTGTGTGCTGAGCAGGGAAACCCTTCCTGCAGATATGGGGCACAAGGCAGCAGTGTCAAAGGTGCACTGTCAAATGAGTTCTTCATCCACCTCAGAAAGTATAGAATCTTCATTTATTCATTCATTTTTTCATGTAGAAATTTATCATTTCAGTAGATTCTCCCCCCCTGCCCCTTCTACTCTATAGAAAATATTTTTGATGCACAGGATGACATGCAGAACATTTTTCTGTGTCTTTAAATGCCAATTCCTGACTTTGAACTCAAAGAAACAGATATTTATTTACAGGCTTCCCCTGATAGATGTCATGGAGTTAATTATGTGATATCTGTCTAAACTTCTCCCCTAGTTTTCTATAGAAGTACATTTCTTGCTTTGAACCATGCTTGGTATTTACTCAGGTAGCAATTCCACTGCTGTTATGAGTGTGTGAGGGCCCAGGCTCTTTTGCTGTCAAGAAGTAGAAAGCTGTGTGATGCTGGAATTATTTATTCCATCTAAATAACCGAAGCAAGATCATTAACCTCATTGCAGCACTGTGGCCATGCCCTCTTCTCCACACTCTGCTCTTTTAATCACACCATCGATCATTCATCATCTTTCATACCAGATTCAAAAACTTTGTCCTTGCCACAGTCTCTAAATCCTGTGCTTTAAAACATGGGCAGTTGTAAAGAAAAGGGGAAATGAGTAGAATGAGCAATTGGCAGGCTTTTATCATTATTTCATGCAACAGTTTATGATTTAATTCTTCATATGCTTACACAGGCCATGACTCTTCAGGATCTTTATTTTTTCCTGTACATCACTTATCACACAGCATTTAGCAGACTGGGATGTGGTGTTCAGGAGCTGTTTAGCAGTGAGCTGCAGACACACTGCCCCAGTTGCTCCTACAAGTCTAGCTGGTGTCTCAGGGGAGGGAAAGTCCTGTGTCACAGAAAGCCCAGCAGCTCCAGCAGCGAGAGGGAGGCTCCTCAGAGAGTGACTGTGCTGGGCACCAGTCAGGCCCTGTGCCAGGGGCTGTTTATGTGCACAGCTATATTTCAGCAGTAAACACTGGAGGCACTCATTAAGCCCAACATTAAGAGTGGGTGACCTCTCGCTCTCCAAAACAGTCACATACAAATAGTAAATTAAATCAAGCATTCATCAAAACTGTAAAATAGCCTGCTTAAATCCTTCAGAAACAACACACCCACTACCTTCTTCCAAACCCTTGACAAACAAATGGTTTTTGTGGCATATCTGGAAGGTCATCAAGTCCTGGGCTATTTCAGGAGCAGGTTCCAGATGGTCTCTAGCACGCTGAATAATGTATGTGTGTGTGGGAGTGGGGGGAGAGGGGCTCCCAGGAACCATTACACTGACAGGAGGAAACCCATGCATTTTGCATTCATCTGTGCCGTGCTAGGTGTTTAAAAACCTCGTGTGTCCTTTGCTTCAAGTGGCAAAAAATGACTTGTTTGGAGGATCTTTAGTGGCAATATCAATTTCATATTTCACTCAGCAGCACTCTACAAAAACTTTAGCTCCTGTTTGGGCTACAATTGTCTCGATTACAAGAGCACTGGTGTTGTAATGGGATCTGTTATTTGTAGTGTGACATTCCATGGGCAGTAACCTTTTATCCTGTAATTCTTGCCTTGCTGTACAGGGAGAATCTCAGCAGCTCCATATGCATTGTTATACATAAGATAATGACATGATGTAATGTAAACATATATTATTAAAACTGCTTTGCATGAGTGTCATGGGGCTGTCTGTATGAATTTGCAGGGGGCAGTTGCTTGATGATGAGCTCCACATGCCCCAGCAGCTCAGAAACCCCCGGTGTGCTGGGCTTACCCCCACAGCGTGGGCAGAAGGCAAGGGGGGGATTCTGCCCCTCTTACCTGCTCAGGTGAGACCCCACCTGCAGCCCTGGGGTACCCAACAGCACAAATGGCAGGGGGTGGGACTGGAGGGGCTTTAAGGTCCCTTCCAACCCAACCCATTCCATGGATTTTTTCAAATCCACAGAATAGAAAGACAGTAAATGCTTTCTGAGCACAGGGTGTGCAACTCCAACAATCCATGTGCCTCAAGCACCTTGAATGAGTTTGCTCTGAGGTTCCTGTCTGCCCACACTGTGTGCAACAGGGAAAAACACTGACCTGGTACTACACCAAGAACAAAATCAGACCACCTGGATCAATTGTGGACTTGGGTCAGAGGTGAAAATGGGATTTATTAACCAGTGGTCCTCTTCAGCATTACAGGTTTTAGCCCTGATATTGCATTCTGGCCATGCTAAAATGAAAATTGAAGGATCTTGAGTAAATACACCTTTGGTGCCTTCACTTCTGCATGCAGGAAGATATAGATGGCACTGTATTGCTATCAATCATGGAATAAAAATTCCCAAACAATACTAAATACTCTACAACAAAGCTAAATTGTAATAATAATACTAATTTTGTCACTGAATTTTTTGCTCCTTTTCCCATTGCCATCTTTCAAGTTCCCTCCTGGCCACAGCTCAAAATTCATGCTCTTGGTGAAATTCTGCTCATGTGTAGAGAGACCAAGGATATGGAAGAAATTGCACATAGATAAATCAGTGCATCGTTTTTGTCCTAAGGTAATAATATTTCAAAGTACTTTCATTCTGATGGTTTCCAGAATAACTATTTGAAGTGAATTGTTGGCCTTGGACAAATTCCTGGAGGAGATAATGACGTACATGTCACAAAAGAAATCATTGTTATAGGCACAGCTGGTGACAGTGCTCTGTGTCGACAAACAAGTAAGTTGACATAAAGCCTACCATTCAATTACTGGCATAAAGAAATCTCCTCTAAAACAAGATTGAAGACATGGCCTATGGCACCTCAAGTTTGAATAATACAGCAATGGTAAAAAATAGACAATATCAGCAATGAAGGAAGAGAAAAACTTAATTTCTAATCCTCATCATGTGCAGTTCAGAGGACTAACACAAAATTTAGATTTCCTATACTGTCAAGTATTCAAAAATTGAACTCTTATATTTTTTACATAGCTAAAAATATTTTCCCAGTTTCACACTGTGGTTATTAGCACAAGGTTCTTAAGATTTCCAGACTCTCCATTTGAGTTCTCTTCTCCAGGTCTGTCACTGTTCATGAGCTCCAAAGCACATTAATATTGTTCTTCAGCCTCTGCAAGGGAATACACAAACCCACTCACAGCAGCAAATTGCTCCCTGGAAAGATTGGATCACTAAAGTGGATTGGCTATTGTCAGAATGTCACTCAGAAAACAATAGAAAACCAAAATAAAAGTGGTTATCAAGCAGCTGCTGTCACTGCAGCACACGGTGATGCTCAGGGCTGCCTTTGCCTGGGCCCTGTTTTGAGATACACCTCGGGGTGGTAAAAAGGAAAACTGGATGGGAGAACTCTGGGAGTCCATGGCCTTCAAAAAAAATTTAATGAAGAATGAGGAAATGATGAGTTCCCAGCTGATAATGTACTACAGGTCATCATATATTGGGGGAATTTATAGGGGTGAATGAGAACTACAGGTATTAATTACATTACTACATTACATTACTACATTAATTAATTACATTGTGGGCACGATTAGGGAGCATGTGCCTTTAAAAGGAGACGGTATCACAGGATCCTTCCTGATCATACACATCCTGAAGTTTCCCAAGAAGCAGAACATGTACAAGGAGCCCAAGGGCCTGGAAAAGTGTAAATGAAGACATTAGGCTCAGTCTTGGTGATTTCCACAGGGTTTTGCCCCTTCCTCTGGGGACTATTTCAGCTGGCAGATCTCCATTTCTGTTTTATATACGGCTCATCTGTTCCAAACACTCAGTCCTAAACACACAGTCCAAGTTCTGCTGTCAGTAAATAAGCAGTAACAACACCCAGTCCATCACAGCAAGAGGTTCTGCATGGCTCTGGTGATTGTGCTGAACCGACGCTGCCCCAGCCCTGCCACAGCTGAGCTCAGGGCTGGCCCTGCCTGTCCTCCAGGAGGAAAACTCCTCTGTGCTGCCTGTGATGTCAAAGGAGCTGGAAATCTGCATTTCCTAGAATATTTCCTAGAATATTTCCAGTTTTCTGCCTCTGCTTAGGCTGGCGTTGCTGCAGGGTTCTGGTGTGGGCACCTGGCGTGTGAAAGTTTTGCAAAGTTTTAAGCGCTCCCTTTTTACAGAAAAGAGAAACTCATGGCATCACTGGAGATGAAATGTTTAATTTAAAAGACAGATAGTTTGTAACAGGAAACCAAAGGTCATTACTTGTAGTGAGGTGTTGGTTTCTGTCCAAAGTCAAATTAAAAAGTCTGAAGTGGGGTAACTAAAAGCAGCTCTGAGGAGTTTTAGAGAAGAACAGCAGGGCTTTGTCCTGCAGCTCTGCTTGCACAGAATGCTCTTCCCTCAGGGTTTCAAGTTTCTGCTGATTTTTTAAGTTTAAATGCTTATATATGAGGAATGAGATAATAAATTTAGGAAAAGGATCTTCATTTGATATTTTTGCTCTTTTTCATCTTGAGAAATTTCATAATTTTTTCTAGTCTTAAGGCTTAATTTCCAAGCGCCAGAAATTTTATACTTTTGAGTCAGGTATGTGGACTCAGATCTGTCCAAATAATTTCATTTTTCTGCTTCTTTTGGAAAATTTATGTATTTTCCTGTAGGTGTGAGCCTATCTGTGACCTACAAGGAATTGAGACTATTTCACATATAAAACATACTTAAGTTTAACAGTCACTTTTACTAAAAAAAAAAAAAAAAGTAAAAAACCACTTAGGTGAATGATGGGAATTAAAATCCACCCAAGCTAAGAGACAACGTGGCCTTGTTTGAATTCTGCTGTTGAATTTTGCAACATTGAACTTCATAGATTTTAATACATGGTTTTGGTCTGGAAACTTTTAAAAGGTACACTGCATTTGACTTGTTTCAAATTCCTAACACAGCTCAACTCAGGGTGGAGAACGTGGTTCTTGCACATTGAAAATTGACCAAGAAATCTCTTTTAGAATGAAAACATGCTCGAAGATCCTTTCTGAACCCACACCCCCTGACAGGGCTGCCCCTGACACTGCACAGGAGGATTGTGATGGATGAACTGAGTGCATAACAGATATTGTTTTAGTGCATTAGCCCTGATTTCCTGTTCCAAGTGATTGATTGAGCCCCAGTCAAGGCAGTGTCCACAGCAAATATTAAGCAAACTTACCCAGACACAATCAATCACTCTTATCAAAAAATCACCACATTTGGAGCAAAAAAAAATGCTAAAACGTTACCTGCTTTGCACTGCCTTTATCCAGGTTTAATTATATTTCTTAAAGGTGCAGGAGAACAGATTGTGTTTGTTGTTTGCTCAGTGTATTTCTCCAGGCTGGGCAGCTGTAAAGTACACAGGTGTCATTTGCTTATATTGCAACATGTTTGCTAGTTCAGAGAAATGTGTGCTTCAAACAAGAATATTTAGAGAATAAATTGACAATAAGAAAGGTAATTTGTCTATAAAAGCTGACCCTGGTGCATCCAGCCATCACGGATTACCACCAGTAACAATATTTTTGTTTTGAACATTGCATTTCTAAAGAATTCTCTTATGTGCTGCTGTAATCTTGGCTTAATTTATTTAACAATTATTTAAGTACTTATAAATATGATCTAAGCATAGTTAAAAGGTTTTTTATGTAGCACACAGTTCTGATTTTCTTATTCCAAAGGTGCAGAAGATTCTGTTTCTCAAGTGCTGTTGCATCAGGCTGGCAATAACATGGGCACTGTCAGTGTTCTCATGGGTCTGAGTGCAAACCCAACACCAAACAGGCAGCACAGGGGGCTGGAGCTGGTCTTGGATGGTGGAGTTTACACTCTCAACACACTTGGTGGGATCCAGTTTAATACCAGAAAAGCTTTTTTTTTTTTTTTTTTTTTACATAGATAGCAATGACAGGACCTGGCAAACTAAAACGGAGAAGGAAAGAAAGCAATCTTATGTACAAGGGGGAAAAGTGAAGTAGAAAAATTTAATTACTAAAGGTTATTTTTCTCCTAAAAGCTAAGAATTACTTACTGAAAAAAAAAAAAAAAAAAAAAAAGGAAAATAGAAAATCAGGATTTAGGCAGTTGGAAGTCAGCTGTAGGGGAAACTCTGGATGTAGACTTGATCTATAGCCCAAGATATTTCTGCTGTGCAATTAAAATTTACAAACTCTCCCCACTGGTTTGTAAGCCATAAAATAGCATCAGGCATGTTTCCCTGAAGGAATTCTCCCCATGAATCACCTCATCCTCTTTATGGCCACTATAGGCAACAGCCTCCAAGAGAGGAACTGAGTCAGGTCCTGTCAGTCCAGCACCAGCTCAGGTTCTGATCCCTCTTGGTGGCCCAAGACACCACCACCACCTGGCTTCCAGCTTTCACTTTTTTTTCTAAGCTTAGGTATAAAATCACCTCTTGAAACCAGCCTCTGCTTTCCTGGCACAGGGATTTTTCCAATCCCATTCAAGCTGTAGCTGGAAATCAGATTTCCCCCACTGCAGTGACTCAGTGCTGAATCCATGAGCATTGATGCACTTTGCTGTCACTAGAGTGACTTTCCAGGGTGTGACATTCCACCAACCCCTAATAATCCTGGTGAGATGGATTTTTACAGCATAAATAGAGTAAAACAACTTCTTACGGCTCAGACAAGAACACAAATGCTTGTCCTGTTTCTGTCCAAGAGAGCATCTGCAGCAGGCTTTAATTCCTTCAGAGTATGCAGTGGGAATGGCTTTGAATCAATTTAAATTGCAACTTGGTCAACTAAAATGCTTTTAATTGTTCATTGGCAGCCATTCAGCCTCTGATTGTGGGGAGCAACTGCTTTGGTGTGTGTTAACAATGCAGATATGTGGCATAGATACAGAACACAACATGCATTTATCACCCCAACCCCATTTCCTGTACATGTGACACCATGTATCAGAGTTTAAAGAGCAGTCACAGAACGAATATTTGTGTTACACATTGTAAGAGCCATCCAAGAAGCAAAAAGTTTCCCTTTCCTCCATTTTAATTTTCCTTCACCTGTAAAGTGGCAGAGGAATGAAGTTTTCTGGTTAAGTGGATTATTTTTTGCACCAGGGGATCAAGCCATTCCCTAGCAAGTCATTGAAGTTGTACATGTTCCCTAAATATTCACAGTGTGGTGAGCTGACCCCAGCTGGCAGCTAAAGAGTGTTTCTTAATTTCTTTGTAATTAAGATATTTTAAGAATATAAGGAAATACGCTCTGCTAATTTTCTTTACTTAATAGACTAACCCCCAGTAAGCCATTGGAGACTGCAGAGTCTTTCATGGAAATGTCCTCATCAGCTGAAGATTAAATTAGGTCACCTTGATAACCTGGTTTGGTGAACTGAATGGGTTTGATGTCTGACAGCACCTCCCCTGGAGTTTGTGGGTTATAAATAGGGAAATAGTACAAGAAAGTCTCCAAAAGGGATTTTGCGTCTCAGTGGATGTTTTTCCTTTGAACACAACGATGTTTCATTTTATAATTGAAATACAGTATGTCTTTGAACTTTCAATAGCCAAGGCTATTAAGTAACAGTATTGCATTTCATTTGTTATATTACATTTTAAGTTCAGTCCATGCATTTTTAATTCTGTTTATGTCTTGAGAACTTGCCTCTAGTGAAATAAAACCAATCAAGAATCTAGAACAGGAATTAAAATTTAGATCCTAATTCACCACTGCCCTGTGGTTCCTTTGTGTTTACTTGAATAAGTACAAGGGACTAACAAAATAAATGTAAGGACCCTCTGGAGAAAAGTGTTATTGTACAGGGTCAGGCAGTGCTCAGGCTCTGCCAGGCCCACCTGAACTCCCTAAATGTGAGAAAGCTGTGCTGCAATGTGGCTGATGGCAGAAGGGAGAGAAAGAATTGCCAAAAGAGATGGTTGCACAGAAAATCTGTGTCCGTGGTACTAAGAAAAAAAGAAAAAGGATTGAGAGAATTGATACTGAGGGTATTAAAAATAAATTTATTTAAAATTTATTAAATTATAAATTATTAAAAATAAATATTGTAGGTGACAGGAGCTGGTGTTTGGGGCAGCGGGGGAGGAATCTCGGGCACGTGGCTCTTCAGAAGTTTTATGAGCAGAAATGTGGCGTGGGTTTGGCCAGCAGCCAAAGCCCCAGCTGGCCACTCAGCCACCCTGGGATGGGGACAGAGCACAGCTGTGCCCCGTGCCAGCTCTTTGCTGGGCTGGCACAGGTGAGCACACCTGCAGGGATGGGGATAGAGCCCGATGTGCCCCACTGGGCTGGCACAGGTGAGCCCACGGCCAGGCAGGGCACACCCCGCTGGGCACGGCTGAGCATCGGCCAACGCCAGAGCTGCCTGAGCAGGGGGAACAGAGCCCTGGAGCCCCTGGGCAGGGTGAGCAGGAGGGGCAGGATGGGCTGCAGGCTCTGGGCAGGCTCCCCTGGCAGCCCCTGGGGATGCTGAGCTGCAGCAGGGATGAACAAGACCGAAATGAGTATCGGTGCTCTGCCTATGTGTAGCCACAATTCTCTTTACAGAGAAAAGCAAGGCACAATTTCCCAAGAATTTCTTCTGGGAAAGGCAGTGAGAAACCTCAGAGAAGAAGGGAAAACAGTTCTTATCTCATTTGCTGCTCCTGTGTTTGCACCCATGTGGAATGTGTTCTGGAGATTGCTTACCCGAGGTGATTGCTGGATTGGATTCTGGTGATGGTGTTTTGGATTCACTGACCAACTGGATCCACGTGTGTGTGTTGGGACTCTCGGGCAGAGTCATGGGTTTTCTCCTTAGTTACTTAGTGATAGTTCTTGCTAGTGTAAAATAGTGTAATATAGTTTTAGTATAATATAGTACAATAAAGTAATTAATTAGCTTTCTGATATCATGGAGTCAGATGCTAATCATTCTTCCCAGACACTGGGGACCATAACAGTGATACCCATCCCTGCAGCAGCTCCAGGGAGGAGGAAGGACAAGAGCCTGAAGTGGAATCTGGGAAAAAAAATTAAGGGTGGGCTGGGGGGAAGGTGATTTAACTTTTGTCTTTGTTTCCCACCATTCAAATTGGCAAGAAATGAAATTCACTTCCCCCAAGTCGAGTCTGTTTTGCCTGTGACAGTAACTGAAGTGTCTCAATCTTGACTTCTGAGCTTTTCCATCTTATTTTGTCCCCTGGCCTGATGGGGAGGGGGAGGAACAGAGTGGCTGGGTGAGCGTCAGGCAGCCAGGCAAGCTCAGCCCATCACATCTGGCAGCTGAAGATGTCTTCTCCTGTGCCTCGGCATGGATCCAGAGGTGTGGTTTCATTGTTCATTCACTGCTGACCTTGCATTGTAATTTTTATTTTTGCTTCTTTTAAATCAGATGAAAATAATGTAATCCAAAGGTACAATCAGAGCTCGGCTTTGTTTCGCTAGGCAATTTTCAGCTAAAATTTTGCAGGCTTTTTTACATTCAGTTATTTTCTTTGCTAGTAATGGACTCGGAATTCTGTCAAAATAAGGACAGAAAAAATTATGTCTGATTTAATATTCACCTTTATAAAGGATAGAGCTTTTCTGAGTACAGGAGAGTTCAGGGCTGAATGTTAAGACTCAGAAATTTAGCAAGTCCTACTGTATTTTTCAACCCTAAGCACTGTTCTACATCCCTGGAATTAGAATAAGGCTGGATCTTTGAGAATCTGTGTTCTCATTGATCACAGTTTGCCTGTAGGAAGGAGGCATTTTTTCCATTATCAGACTAGTCTGGTAAAAACAAAATTATTTTTTTACTCCAGAAACTTTTTTTTTTTTTTCCTGTCAGGTAGGCTCGATTTAAAGTTAATTTTTGTTATTTAATGACAGGATGGTATGTGTGATTGCTGTGTGGAAGAGATGGCAAGTGTGATAGAGCAAGGCTGTATCTCAGGAACATTCTCTGAGGAGAGTCTAGACTGTAATACCATCTGCTATCAGGCTCTGCACTGTATTGAGTGTCTCTCTCAGAAATACAGTGAGAATACTTTTCTCATGTATTTTTGCTTTCACATGTCTCTATGTCTTTTTATCCTGGCTTGTACAGGAAACGATGAAAACTTTTTCCCTAAGACTTTAATGTGTAGTTTTTATTTCTTCCATCTTTCCTGGTGTTCTCCTGCACTCTGGAATCTTTGTTACTTTGCTGCTGCCTCTGTGAGCAGAGAGAGGTTTGGGGACATTCCCTCAGCTGTTTGCATTCCCATGTCCTGCACTTCTCGGGGCTTTGTTATTCCAGTCTCTCCCTTCCCCGAGTTCTTGATGTTCTGACATCCAGATGAGTCACCAAATGCATTATTTTTTTAGGTTGTTAGACTGATTTTATATGTGAGATTCATTTCAGATGCCTGTTCTGAATAGACTTGTCTGCCTTCAATTTGCCTGAGACATTGAGCAGAATTCGATTAGATGTGTTTATGGAGTGATTTATCCCCAGGCCTGCAGCTCAGCTGAGGGAGGAGAATTTGCACCTGGCAAGCTGCAGTTGCTGGGACACCCTGAGCCATGCAACACCTTCCTCTGGGGATCCAGAGCAAGCCCCCCTCAGGATGGGCACAGGGTGGGGGTGCCAATGGCTGAGAAACCTTCTTTTATTGAACAGGCAGGGGGGCTCAAACCCTGGAGGCTTGAGAACTTTTGCACAAAATGCAAAGTATTTGCTCTACATTTCCTTTCATGTTTTATTCCTAAATTTGGTGGTTTTCCTAGAACCAACTTTCTTCAAACTGGCTGTAAAAATGTTGTTTCTATAAATAGGGCCACATTAGTATACAGCTATATAAACAAAGGGCTGTATTAATATATAAATATATTGGGGGATAATTAAAAGACATTATTCTAACCATTGTTTTAGGCTTCTTTTCAGAACTACTTTTAAAACTTGTTATGATTGTGTGCTGAGAAATAGAAAAGGGAACATGTTTATAAGCATTTCTAGTGTGTTTGTGTAACAGAAAGTAAGTAAAAACAATGTCCTATAGAAAGGGCTACATTTGGCCAAATATGTGATAGGACCAGATGGATACTACAGTGATTTTCTTTACTGTCACACTGGGAATGTAGTTTTATTGTGCATTTACATTTCACTCTCCTTCTCTATCAGCTAGCAATGTTATATTAGTATTTCTGGATGAAGATAGTCAGCAAAACATTTGTTCCAGTTGTAATCAGTGGAGCTGTGCACCACTTTAAAACTACAGCCCACAGACAAGGAGAGCTCCCAAAGGCAGCAGGGATCTCCAGGCTGTGTGTGCAGGTGATGAGAGGCTGTGGTTCCTGGCTGTCAGGCACATTGGGGTAACACAGCTGCCATTTTTGTTATTAGAGTAACACAGATGCCATTTTTTCTATTTATTTATTTACCATGCAGCATAATTATACCTTTAGATCTCAAGTTCAGGCTCTCTGCTTTGCTGCTGCCACATGAGTGTTATTTCTAGTCAGTACAGAGTGTGCAGGGATGTTTTCTCTCTTGTGGGGTTGGTGCTGGTGCTGGCTTTGAGGAAAACACCATGAAAACCCCTTACCCTTAAAACCCCCAGTGAAAGCAGCACTGGCATGATGCACTGCTGGGGCACAGCCTCAGCACCAGGCTCCTTGCTGCTGCACTCCCCAGAGCTTATTGATGCCAAAGAAAAAGAAAAAAAAAGGAAGAAATGTGGTTTTTATTAGCATATTGGTGCCAAAGAAAAAGAAGAAATGGAAGAATACTACAGAAATGTGGTTTTTGCTCTTACAAATATTTTCTTTAGATGTGACTGTGCTTCCAGCAAGAAAGCCTGTATGAAAACACAGTTCAAACCTGGCAAAGTTCAGGCTCTGGTTTTATAGGCAAGGCCTTTCTTTAATCAGTGCTTCAGACCTGTGAGAGGAAAGGAACCATAAAATCAATTCTAAGTAATCTTGGAAATGAGATAATAGTCCATTAATCTCATCAATATAAGCATGAAATTTTCTGCTGCAGTTCATGCCTACACATTTGTAATAAATTTATCAGTGGGAGCAGGACAGAAGCCATAGGATTGCTGTAGGGGTTAGTGCCTCATGCTTCCCCTGCAGCCTTTGTTCAATTTGTTTTTTAATTTATTTTTTTCTCCCAGTGAATATATTTAATTCCTTTGTGTAACAGTGCCAACCAAAACTTGTTACTGATTCTGTATTAAACTAGAATTAGTGGTGAATTTCTCCTGTGTGACTCAGGAATCAGTGTTGAAGGGTGAGGTGGCAAGGACTGGAGAAAGCAGTGACCTGCGTGGTGCCACTGCTGCTGGGCAAACTGGAGCTGCTGTGGTTCCTGTGGCAGACTGGTGCCCTTGCTGCCCTCTAAGCCCTGTGGATAGAAACCATGAGATTTTGTGACCACCACAGAAGCTGTTTCTTTAAAAAAAAAAAAAACCCAAGAAAAACAAAACAAAACCATCCCAAAATCCCCCAAAACAAAACAAAAACACCAAAAAGCCAAACAAACAAACAAAACCACAAAAGCAAGTCTTTCTTTGAGCATTTCCATTTGTTAGGATGAAGCTCAAGGGGATGGTTCCTTGTCTCACCTCTTGCTCTCTGAACAGCCCAGTCTACCTACACAAACCCAAGCACCTACAGGGAACATGAGTTTTGATATCTTCAATTTCTAACAACTGTCAAAGGCACTGCAGGCTTTCAGAGAAAACATAATTTTATTTTTCTCCTTCCCCTAGAGGCTTCCCACCCCTTGGAGAATTTGTCTATATGTAACAAAGGGAATTGCCTCTACAGAAATGGAATTTGAGTGGCCGTGACCACTGGGCTTTGCCTTCCCTGTGAGGGTGGGCAGGCCCTGGCACAGGGTGCCCAGAGCAGCTGTGGCTGCCCCTGGATCCCTGGCAGTGTCCAAGGCCAGGCTGGGCAGGGCTTGGAGCAGCCTGGGACAGTGGGAGGTGTCCCTGCCATGGCACGGATGGAAGAAGATGAGCTTTAAGGTCCTTTCCTGCCCAAACCACTCTGTGATTCTCTCTTGGCTCATTTTCCTGGGAGTTTTCCTATTCTATTGTTCATTTGAGTTATATTTCAGAAACCTCCTCATGGCATGAAGGTGGAGCAATGTAAAGACAGGCTGGAACCATGCTGCAGGCTCTCTCCGTGCAGCACAATTTAGCAGTCCTGAATCCCTGAAACAGAGGGTGAAATGTCTGTGTCTGTTACAGGACAGGTTTTCCTGTTTTTCCTGGTGCAAGCCTGCTTTTCCTGAGCTGAGCAGCAGCAGATCCCGAGAGCTGAGCGCCAGAGGAGGATCTGCCCCTGTGGGCTCTGCTTTCATTTTTGGTAAACAGCTCCTCAAACAGCTTCCCTCAAACGTATCCATTACCTTTGGATCAGAAGCATTGCAGCACGGGCAAATATCCCATGATGCTACATAATTTCAGGCTTAATTAGTTGCTGCAAGCTTTCCCTGGGCAGGGAATGAGGGGGGGAAGCAGCGAGTGCTGCTCCTGCCTGGGTTTGCAGGGCACACCCGGCCGAGGTGACTCTTTTGTCATTGATTATTGGGGAGGATTTCTCCAGCTGGATGCCTTCTGCCTGGTCACCATAAATTAGTTTTGTGTCACTGCCTCTAACAACCACAACACACTGATAGCCTTTAAATGACGGTTTATATGACCTGAGACAAGATCTAGCCTTATTTTTCTGCTCTATTACTTTCAAAGAATAGTCTTTCTATTATTAACAGGCTGTGGTAAAATAATTGTAAATTCCTTTGAAATTTAGAGCAGTTTTGCTCATGAATGCAAACCTTAGCAGAATTGTAAACTATTAGTGAGCAGATGTAAGTATATATATTTTAATAATGTGATCATGTGATCATTTTTTCATTATTTTAGAAAGTTTACGGCGTGAAGGTTTTTCAGAACTGTTCTGGGCTGATTTTTCTGCAGCTGTATAAATATGATAGGAATTCTCTGACAGTGTGAAGTTACAAACTGGCTGTGAGGCCACAGTCATAGCTGCAAGAAATTGGATCTGCCCTGGCAGATACAACAAGGCAGAATCTTCTCAGATTGGAATCAGATTTTATGAAGCAAAGATGATGGTGAATAAAAATATATTAGGAATGAGTTTCAGTTATAATTGGGTGTTTTAAACTGATTTCCAGGTAATGATCAACATTTGAAACTGTTTAATAGTAATTTTTAATACTTCAATGTTTCCTAAGTTTGCAGTTGCCAGTTTCCAAATGAGTAGTCAATTGCTTTCTAAAAAACTGCCAAAAAATGAAATGCAGAAATTCAATTTTCCGTATAACTCCACTTTTGATTTAGGTCAGCAAATTCCTCTTGTGCATTGCTGAATCTGTGAAGGGGTTTTGTTGTTTGTTCATTTGCCCCATTGAAGTTGGTTTTCAATCTGCTGCTGTGGAAAGGCTATGAAATGACCCCAGACCTGGCTCCAGCCAGCCCCACCACAGCTCAGAGCTGAGCCTGCGGGCCAAGCTGTCAATTTAATGAATTTACCAGCTTGAATTTACCTGAGTGAGGCCCTGGTGGGTATTATGGAAAAGTTCTGTGGGTTCCTTGAGCTCTTCTTCTTCCACAAAGGTCTGTGAGGACCTTATTAGCCAAATAATTCACTTTAGATGGTTCATGGGACTTTTGAGCTTTGCTTGGAAAAGTTTATTAAAAAAGTATTATGGAAATTGTGAGGTTTGTGAGATTTCAATATTTTCCATGGTAGAAGTGAACAATATCCACTAAAGATAACAAAAGCAATGTAAACACATTATTCACATCAAAGTTTCTCAGGTAAAGTCCAGTCTTCTCCAGCCTTCTCCAGCTGTGATGCTTTAGTTGAAAACCTTGGACTAGCTTGGAAAAAGGGAACCCAAAGGGGATTTGTGGGTGGATTTCTGGAGTATGATGCCTGACACATGGCCTTT
This sequence comes from Pyrgilauda ruficollis, assembly GCF_017590135.1. Classification (NCBI taxonomy): domain Eukaryota; kingdom Metazoa; phylum Chordata; class Aves; order Passeriformes; family Passeridae; genus Pyrgilauda; species Pyrgilauda ruficollis. The sequence goes on along the minus strand of NW_024514764.1, from coordinate 11,467,030 downwards.
CACATGCCCTTTCTCAAACTTTTCAGCACCTCATTATCTTCTGACACTTTGCAGGAGGTGAAGAATGCTCCATGAAAATACATAAATCATGAGGCCTCTTCAAAACTTCCTGGACTTTCAGGGGTGCTGAAAAGGGTGGAGCTTTCACTCCTGGCACAGAATTCATAAGAGGAGGCTTGGTGAAAAGAAGGATGTAAAGTAGAGTAAAATACAAGGGAATAAAGCTGCTGCTATGAAATTGAGAAATGAGGAAAGGTGTAGACAAAGAAAGAGGTTGAGTGCAAGAATTTTATATTTAAGGCACTAAAAGCTGAAGAAAAGAGTAAGGGGGCAGGGATTTTTTTCAGTGTTGTGGAAGAATTATGCTTCACTGGAGAATCTGCATAGATTCTTAAATCAAATGGGCAAAGGCTGATTGTTGTGGAATTCATTTTACTTTGTTGGTGTGTGGGCAAATGTCTCTTTCAAACACAGATTTAGTATCCTGAGTACAGAATCAGGACACAATATTCTCCAAAACACTTTGGGAGCCATGGTCAGCTCAGAAAGAGGGAAAAGGGCCAGGGTCAGTGACAGCTGTGGGACACAGATAAATGCAGGGAATGCAAAGGGGGGCTGCTCATTCCATGAGGGACAGCAAATGTGCAACTCTGGTGATAAACCTGGGGGATGCTGCACATAATGCAAGTTTTAATGAAGAAGGACTTCACCTGAGCTGGTTTGCACAATTGACATCAAAAATGTTATCAGCCCACAAAATCTTTCCCACCAGGATTCACTGCTGTGCTGGATTTGCTTTATGTGGTTCTGGGAGCTGGGGTGGCATCTGCCAGGAGAGGTCATTAGGAAAGATTTTGGGGTTTATTTGCTCTTCCCCATTCACTTTACTCAGCCATTTATGCCAAATAAAGGCTTAGAAGCAGCTTAAAAAATATGGATCCTCTGCCTTGTATTTTGTGTGCTCTGTGCAATCCCTTTGGGAAAGAACCACGTCAGGCATGGAGCACTGGGAGATCAGGCCTTGCTCCTGACCTTCCCAGCTCTGCCATGAGGCTGAGAATTCCCTCATGCAATTTCTGATCTCCTGCATGCTGAGGAAGCAGTTCATAGGTACAGGAAGTCTTCCAGGTTTGTGTGTTAATATGGGAGCCTACACATAGTTACTCATATGGCACTGTTAAAGAGAGTGTGAATGAGAAATTCAGGGGGGAATCCCACCGAAAATTTGTATTTTCTACATCCCAAAGTCAATTTCTCAAATTTGTGTTTTCTACATCCCAAATCAATTTCTGTGTGTTTTTCATGGTTCCCTGCCTCATGAAATCGATGGTTCTGTTGCTGGGTTTAAAATGAAGCTGACACCAACTCCCAAAATGCTGCTGAAACCAATGGCCCTTGCACAAGGTCTTTGTGCTGTTGGCACCAGGTCCAGAGTGTTACATCTGTTTTATTAACTGAGCTAAATATTTACACCACCCTGTTCCCAGATTGACCAAATCCCAGGAAATACAGATTTCCATTTACCATTCCATTGAGTACTGAACAAAGAAGGGAGCAGAAATCATGTTACTGACACCTATTTCTCCGCAGCTACAAGGGAAATGTCCTCTACCCATCCAGTTTTGGTTTTATTTGAATAGTGCTGAAGGATTTTAAATGTGTTTGGTGTAAGAATACACCACAAACCCTAGTTTTATATGCTTCTGGAGATTTTACCTAGGAGTCCCTACATAGCCCACCCCTTTCCAGGTCTAGGAAACATAAAAGTTTTGAAATGCTCCTCTCTCAAGAAAATTTTTTTAAAGATAAGTTGGTTTTTTTTTTTTTTTGCCAGACATACTCATCCAAACTATTATCTTACTCTGCAATTAGTCCCCCTGCAATCAAATAAAGGGCATGGATTAATGGGAGAAGCACTAGAAATATTTTAAAGGGATTAACATTAATGGAGAAACAGATTATCTTTCTATCAAATGAGGTTAATAACCAAAATTAGAAGTGGCCCCTCACAGTTAGTCACAACCTTCCAGAGTCTGCCAGAGATTAATCAAGTGAGTTTTTGTATAAAGCCTGTAGAATTCTGAAGTGGTTTAGGGTCCTACCTCTCATTCTGAAAAGGATCAAGCCCTTTGGCTCTTACTGCTATGCCAGCTTGAAAAACTCATTTCCTCAAGGAATGACTTGTAACCTGAGGGGTTTTCTGCAGCAGCAGGGGCCCAGTTGAACTCCCACTGAAATTCCTGTTATCACAGGCCCAGCCAGCCTGTACATCTGCCTTGTTCACAGTGTAAAATTACTACAGCATCATTAAAACTTTATCTCATAATTAAGTTCATGTAGTAGACTTGAAAAGAGTGTATTTTTTTATTGACTCTATTCTATAAAACCCCCTAATTGCTTAATCCCTTACAATATTTAAAGCAATTAACACGTGGCCCTTATTTGCAGAAAGGCAATTGGCAAAGGTGGTTTGGAAAGTCATCTTAAGCATCAGCTTGATCTGTGTATTGATGTGATATTTTCTGTAGCCATTGGCTGGCTGTAAATACATGTTAGAAGCCCCTTTGCATGTCTCAAAGCACTGGGGGGGTGATGTTGCTGCAGGATGACTATTGTCACTTTTGGCTCATCATTTCAACACAATTCTTCCCAAAAAAGCAGTGCCTTAGTAAGGCAGCTACAGCTGGAATAGCCAGGGCTGTATAACTTTTTCTGCTATTGTATGTTGGTGTGCTGCCTGTTTTTGTAGGCACAAGTGTCTTAAGGAGTGCTCTTTGTTGTTTCTTTGTTTTTTTTAATTAAAACCTTAGGCACAGGAATGATTCTCAGATTACTTCCACACTTGTCTGCATCTGGACAGCCTGGGGGTTACCAGTGGCTACCTAGAGGCTGAATTTTCACAGCAGTAGAAGAGAAAGTTCTGTTGTAATTTATTATTTCTAAACCCATGAATTAGTGCAGTGAATGGGGATAAATGGAGGGCACAGGACATGGTTTTCTGTGCAGGTGCAAGCTGGTCCATAAGTACAAATCCTACCTCTGCTTGATTAAGGTCTCAGTGTGAGGGTAGGACAAGCAAATAATAAATGCCTACTTTCAGTCACTTCCTTAGAAAAGTTCTTCTAACACATTACATAAGGGCAAAATATCTAAATTTCCATTAAACCTTGTAAAAATCTGCTTTATTTAAAACTCTAGTTTTGTAGCTGTAGTTGCAGAAATAAACCCAGTGACTATCCATGTAGATTATTTTTTAGTACAGACTCCAGTGAAGCATTTGTGGCCTTCAGCCTCCCTTTGTCTCAGCCATCACTGCAGAGGAGTTGGTGTTCACCACATCATGGGCTGAAAGCCATCAGACCCAAAGTGCTGCAGATCAAGTGGCTCTTTAGTGTTTTTCCAGTGTTCCAAGGCCAGACTGGATGGGCTCTGAGCAACCTGGTCTATGGAGAGTGTCCCTGCTCATGGGATGTGATGGTTTTAAGGTCCTTTCCAACCCAAACCACTCCATGATTCTGTTATTCCATGTTCTCCTAGGAGTCATGGCCACAGTGCTGCCAAGACAAAGCTGGGGATGGTCTTCATGTTTTTTCTCTCATGTAAATTAACAGATTTTTAAGGTTCCAAATGACATTAAAAATCCCATTATTCTAACCCACACTGCAAAACATCATGAAAACCCCAAAATAAGCAGTGCCATGTCCCCCCTGCCCCTCTGTGCTTTCTTTCAGGTGAGTCTGACTCTGATGTACTCCCCCTGAACAACACAACACCAAAGTTATTCAGTCCAGGAGAAGCTATTTTTTTGTAACAGTTGTGTAGCCAAAGGTCCCTGTGAGAAGTTTTTCTGCAATAAAGAACAGAAAAACCTCGAAAGTGGTATTTCTAGGGAGCGTATTATTAGAAAGAATTGATATCTGAGGAGCTTTGGTTTATTAAAAATGTGCGAGAACTCCTCTGTGTCTAGTTCCATGCACAGCTTAGTGAAAGGTTAGAAAATTAGCTCCTGTGTGCTGCTTATACAGCTGGATGGATGGAGGGGACTTTACATTTCACAACTTCTTGTTTCTGACAAGTTCCAGTGAATTATTTATGTGGCCACTTACCCTGCAGAGATGGAGCTGAGGGAACAAACTGAGTTCACAAATGCTACCAGAAAGCCTTCAGGTGATAAGATGAAAATGGATCTTGGTCGCTGCTGATCTCAAACCTGGGCTCGAATTTGTGGCCTACAGATGAAGGGTTTTGTGGCTTACATTTTTCATCTCTAACTTGTGAATTTGTGCAGTTTATGAACAATTCATGAAGTTCTATTTATCTTCAGCAATTGCCTTATGAATCAAGGGTTTAACTGGAATAAGATAATCCAGGAAATAGTAAATTTCAATTCATTTTTATGAATCTAATATATATTCCACATATGAGAGCAGAGATGTGAATACATTAGTGATAAAAATACTAGAAATAAATTACCTATTTCTGTAACTGTAGTTTAACTCCAAAAGTCAGAGATTTTGGCAGATCTTATTTTTGCAGCTCTTGGATTTTCTGGGAGTTTCTACCTTTAAAAGTGAATGAATACACCTCTGCAGGTTTTTTTCCTCTCTCTTATTTCTAATGGGCCACTTGCCAGCTTGATTCTTTATCTACAGCAATATGGATTCACAAATAAAAGGTTTGGAAAATATTTCATTATTTTCAGGGGATTTATTTTTCTTTTTCTTTGCTAACCAGTAGTTTCCCTGATATTTGTTGTTGGTGACAGGGTTTTAAATCCTTTTTCTCCTGCAAACACAGAATCATGTGTGATGTTAGACAAGTGGTTCTCAATTATGTTAGTTCACACTCCAGGATTTGGGATCTTCAGTTCTGGACTAATTCCAAATGCTGTCAGGCCAAGGGGCAAATGAAAATTCCAAAATCCAGTAGCTAATGAACTACAAAGGCTTGCTAGAAACTTGGTCCACGGGATTGAGAATCAAATAGCTTCACAAAAGGTTTTTCCAAATTCTGTCTTCCAGTATTTCAATTAACACTGCAAAAAGGAATTTTAAATTTTGAACCATGCAAATTCAGATGTCAGTCAATGAGATCCTCAAATTTAGGGTGAAAAGTCTGAGGCTGTGGTGCAAAAATTGGCACATTCTGAGGGTGTCACAGGTGCCAGTGTGACCAGACAGCTCTAGAAAGAGTAAACTGCAAAGTCTGCAGGTATGGAAAAAGTACTTCCAAACCTGTATGATTCTCCATGAAATGTTTTATTAATTGTGGCACGATCAAAAAAAGTTGCACTTGGAGAAACCATAAAAATTGTCAGTTGTTCAGTTGCTCTGAATCCTGCTGTGGCAATGTGAGAAATAAAGACATTTCTCAGCACCAAATAGACCCTGAATGTCATCTGGAATTGCTTAACTGGACTCTCCTGCTCCTACAGGAACCATCACGGAGCAGATGACTCCTCCCTCTGCTCCTCAAGGTTCCCATATTTATGACAATAGCTGCAAAGCCCCTTGTGCAGCACCTGCAATATTTGTTTCCCTTAAAAGACACAGCTGCTCCCCAGAGCTGCATGCTCCCTGCTGGCCACCATGGAATTCCTCAGGCTCTGAGCTCACAGCTAAGGGTCTGCTAGCTCTTTTTCAAGGAAACCCAGGATTGTTGTCCTGCACAGGGAAGGAAACTGGTGGAGAGCTGAAGAGAAAGGGGAAGGGGCTGGTGGCATCCTCAGGAGGCAGCTGGAGATGGCACTGGGTTAAAATTTTCCAGAATCCTGCCCTGGTTATTTCAGTAGCAGCTGTCCCAACCACAAAGGAGAGCAGCCTGATGTCACTGCTTCCAACAACTCCTTTCAACACTTCCAGAGCTCTACCTAAATATAAATGGAAGTGAAAACAGCAAGGTATTATTGTCACCACTGTTAATGAAGAGATGGGACTAATTTTGGGCTAAGAAGGATTTATTGCTCAGACAAACATCAGTCTTAGAGGCTGTGAGATCTATGAGAGGAGCAGTCAGCCCTCAGCACCAAATAGACCCTGAATGTCATCTGGAATTGCTTAACTGGACTCTCCTGCTCCTACAGGAACCATCACGGAGCAGATGACTCCTCCCTCTGCTCCTCAAGGTTCCCATATTTATGACAATAGCTGCAAAGCCCCTTGTGCAGCACCTGCAATATTTGTTTCCCTTAAAAGACACAGCTGCTCCCCAGAGCTGCATGCTCCCTGCTGGCCACCATGGAATTCCTCAGGCTCTGAGCTCACAGCTAAGGGTCTGCTAGCTCTTTTTCAAGGAAACCCAGGATTGTTGTCCTGCACAGGGAAGGAAACTGGTGGAGAGCTGAAGAGAAAGGGGAAGGGGCTGGTGGCATCCTCAGGAGGCAGCTGGAGATGGCACTGGGTTAAAATTTTCCAGAATCCTGCCCTGGTTATTTCAGTAGCAGCTGTCCCAACCACAAAGGAGAGCAGCCTGATGTCACTGCTTCCAACAACTCCTTTCAGCACTTCCAGAGCTCTACCTAAATATAAATGGAAGTGAAAACAGCAAGGTATTATTGTCACCACTGTTAATGAAGAGATGGGACTAATTTTGGGCTAAGAAGGATTTATTGCTCAGACAAACATCAGTCTCAGAGGCTGTGAGATCTATGAGAGGAGCAGTCAGCCATAGCTCAAAGTGGTCACAAATTCTTTGTTACAAGGAAATACAGAACTTTCTAACCCAATGAATAGATGCCACAAGGTTTATTTTGCTTTTCTAACCTATCACCTTTACTTAATTTTGCTGCACTGTGGATACTTGTATCCAATGGCTTCTGTCTCACACAAATGCTTCTATTCCAACTTCTAAACCCTTGGCTTGCTCTACACAACCACACCCCTACACTAGAAACCCCTCACCATCTTTTCAATGCAGTTTCTCACTTACCTAAGGCATATTCTTCCTTACAACTTTCTTACAGAAACATAAGTTTATTCTTTTTCTGCTTAATGTCTGTGTATTGTATTTTTACACCAATCCGAGCTTCTCCCAAGGCTGCAGCTCAAACCCTTCAGTGTCTGTGGAAGTTTCTGCTTTTCCAATTCCCACAGCAAGGGAAGCACAGAGCCTGATGATGCTGATCTGTGGAGCAATCCCTCCCCACGGGACAGCAAAAAGGCAGCTCACAGACCTGCGGCTTTCCCACAGAAAGGTCACCTAGAGCAGCCTGACCTTTCTACCACGGAGAAAGCAATGAGCCATCAGCCCTATCAGAACAGCCTTCAATCCCAAAGCACTCCCAAAATAACCTGGAAATAAAGGAGATGGATAAAAATCAGGAGATGCCAGGGAGCAGGGCATGCAGTTGCTTCTTCAGGATGTTTTTTTGAGAGAAATTGTACATATGCTATAAGTCAAAGTCAGGGGAGAGGAAAATTACAACTCCCTGGAGAAAGGAAAGAGATTAACATTTTTTCACAGACAAATAAGTGGGAAACTCTTGAATTTATAGATATGTAGATACAAGCACATGAAGACATTGCTATTAGGGCATTAAAAATAGAAGTATTATCTTTCTACTCAAAGATTCTACTAAATAGCTATGAATTTCTAATTAAGTATTTTAAGTCCCTGTGACAATGAAGTTCATTTTATTATGTATGGATGAAATCTGAAACCTAAATGTAATAATAACTTAAAAGTGTGGGCCAAATATCCCAGAATTATTCTCCTGAGTAGAAGCAGATGAACAAAAAAGGTAGCAACTCTTTGTTCTGTCATGGAGACTAAAGCATTGAACTATTCAGATGCCAGTATTTGATACACAAAGCCCAAGCAAATGACAAATTCAGTCTAACCAGATCCATTAATCCAACCCCACACACACACACACAATGTCCTTATCCACTCCATAAAAACTTTGCTCAAGACACTACAAATTGCCAAGAATTAAAAAGAATTTAAGAAATTTGAAGTTAAACTAAACCCCCACACCATCAGCACAGCACATGTACAGATTGGTACATATTTTTTGTTTTTCTTTCATGTTCATTGTGTTTAAGGTGATTTGTTCATTTCCTTATGCTTGTGTGTCCTTTTTGTCATGAATTTCAAGAATCCAGAGAGCATCTTTCCCCAGATCATTTAAGGCTGCTGTTCCTGCCAGTGTCCAAAGGCTTGGCTGTCAAGGCATTATTATTACCAAGCTTTGTAGAAATGCAGATTTTTTCTGAAGACGATTCATCAAGTGTTTGTGGCACTGAAATTTGTGACACATCCACCACCACCACAAATACTTTCCCTGAAGCTCACAAATTTTACTACCAATGGTTTCTGAGTTCCCTTCCCACTGGTAATGGCTTGAGCAGCCTCCCCCAGCAGGAATAAATCCCAGTGGATGTGGATGTGCTGGAGATACTCTTTGCTACAAATACAATATGAATTTTTAAAGCATTAAATATATACGTACTATTTATATCTTCCTTACAGAAGATATCTATTTATATCTTCCCACAAAAGCTTTACATTTGAAGACTTTAAATAAATTTTTTACCCCTTTTCTCTTGATTTTTTTCTTTTGATACATCATCTACAGCACTGACTTAGTCTGCTGTTCAGAACAATTATTTTCTCCAGTAAGTCCTCTTTCACCTCCAATTCTTCTCCCACATACTACAGATCTGTGTTCTTGAGATCTCTTGGTTAGAACAACCTCACACCAGTTCCCAAATTTAAAAATAACACAGAAAATATTTCACTATAAAAGGAAAAATGTTTCCAAATTTAAGAAAACATGAAATAGGCTTTTATTCAGAAGAGAAATTTAAAAAAATATATTAAGAATTAATCCCTGACTGGGAATGTCATCAAAACATTATGTTTCAATGGAGCCATTTGCTACTTGCCCTTGATTTTTTTTCTCTTGCCATGGATAATTTACATTAAATTGGAAAATGTCTCCTTCTGAAGCAACTTTTCAAGTGCATGACTCTACAAATGTACTTGTGTATTTTCTTTGTATTTCCTACAGAAATGATTGAGAATTGTGGCTTCACACAATTATAACTTTGGGGTGGGATCACCAAAATTATTTTTTATCAAATGCTTTAAACGCTCTCTTTATTCCAAAGGTGAATAAATAGCAAGATACCTTTCTGAAGGTGGTTCCTGTGGGAGAGATGCACAGGCACACTTGGATTCACTGTGTTTAGGAAAGGAAATATTGTAATGCTGGAGCTCTGGAACAGAAAACAGGAAAATATTTGGGTGCTGGTCCCTGCTCTGCCACGTGAGACTGATGCTGGCTGCTCCCTCTGCTCCTTTCTTCTCATCCAAAGTTATTTCCTCCACCAGAACTTTAACCCCAGCTGGGAGCCTCTGTATCACACCGACAGCAAAGTTTGGAGAGTGAAGGAGCTCTTTTAAGAAAGATCTGACTTGCAGTTCAGGGTTCTTTCATGTGAGGGGAACAAAGGGAAGACAGATGTGAAAAACAAGCCAAGGGAACCTTTTTGACAGGGTTGGTACAAAAGGAGAGTATGGAGGTGTTGAGACTCCAAAAGACAAGCTCTCATGCAGTCACTTAGCACACACCTGATTCTCTAATCAAGCACAGATCAAAGTAACCAACACCTGCACCTGATTTAGTTTTAATCCTGTGAGTAGTTCTCAACACTCCAGTGAGTATTCACTACTCAACAGGAATGCTCAAGAGCCTAAAGAAAACTTTTGTTATGTCTAGTTCATGAGATTTTTGTTCTTTCATGAAGGATTTTGGTTTAGCTTATTTGTGTGAGCTCTGGCTGCTTATTATTTTAAAATATTTTAAATTATTTTACATTAAAATAGTTTTAAATCGTTTTAATAGTTTAAGATAATTTAAAATAAGTTTAAAATAATAATAAGAAATAATTTTAATAGTTTTAAATTCTTTATTCTGGATACTGCCAGCTTTGTACAGACAGGTGAGTGGATAAAGAAAGACTACAGATCAGGTTTGGAAAGAAATTGAGATACCTAAAAATCTTTGCATTGGTGCTGCCCTGAAAGTCACACATTTGGAGAACAACGAGGAATTCTGGGCTGCTTCATGTGGGAAGAAGGCACTGGATGGCCTTTCCTTTCTTGCTGTGTTTAATAACCCTGGGGTTTCATGGTCACTGAGTGTATGGGCAGCAGAATCTGACTCCTCTGAGTCACGCAGTGGTCACCTCTGTGAGAGCCAGCATTTAGCCTAAATAACCTAATGGCAACAATTTCACCAGGAAGAAAGTTTGCCTCATGCTACATCAGCATATATCATCAAAGGGTGGACATTTTTTTCATGGGCATTTCTTTTTCAGGTTTTTTTTTTATTAGTCCAGTCTTTAAAACCTGCTGACAAAGCAGGAAGTATTGGGCCATATGGCAAACCTATTGATGCAGTCAGTCATATTTAATCAAAATGCTGAAAATTATTTTATTAGAGGGCCTAAATATACAAATTAAGGAAGAGCTGATGAAATGTTGCAGCCTTGTGTTTCATTTCTACTTGCTAACCTTCTACCACTATCACTTTCTCAGAGAGGGACTAGTAAATATGGCTTTAAATATCTTGAAATCAGTTACCAACTGTAAAATAAGCTTTTAGTGATTTAGAGAAATTCAGTGTAATATTTTGACCTCCAATTTACATTTGTTGGTCGTAAGCCACCCATTGCCTTCTGTGTTGATTTTGGAGTTAATTGGAAGGCTGAAAAGAAAAATAAAGGAAGCCCATGGGGTGGATTTAAAATCCATCCAAGGATCTTTATATGAACTTCATAGGGATCAGACTACAGAGTGTGTTATAGTTTGACTCGGAAGTAAGGGTTTGGGAAGTTATGGTTAAACTAATCAGTGGCTAAATTTTAGATTAGTACTTGGTGTGGCTACTGGGGACTCGGATACGTTTTTGAGAACATACAGGGGTTAAAAGCAAAGCACTTGCAGAGAGACTTTTTCTTTAGAGTTTAGCAAGTGAGCGGATCGGACCTCTCCCCCCCCAACTGTGTCTGAGTGGGGGGGGGGGGAAAGGCCATGCGGCCTGAGAAAGGAAAGCCGGAGCCTTGCCAGATACAGAAGTAGAAGAGTCCTAGGATAGTTTGGGCAGCCCCCCAGAGAGAAAGATAAGCAGTCAGGAAAAGAAGGAGTGAGCAAGGTACCCAGCCGCTGCCAAGACAAGCTGTACTTTTAACTCTTTTAGTGTTAGAACAATAAAAGCTGTAAAAGCACTAATCCTCCTCAGCTAAAAATTGATAAGGGATGGAAGATGGGGAAGATGAAGAAGGTTTTGAGTGAGTGGAAGAATGCCAGCAGATAGAGCACCCAAGATAAAAGAGATGATTGGAGTAGCTTTAGCCAGACTTTTCTCTGACATAGCCACGGGCGAAGCCAGATTCTTCCGTTAATGCAGAAACTGCACCTTGGGAGAGGCAGCTAGCCAGACGCCAAAAATGATAAAGCCGCGAAGAGAAATCGAAAGAACAGAGACTGGAGAGAGAGTGTAGTAAAACCCTCGGCCTTCAGCAAAGAATCTCCGTTCCTGAGCCCCAAGCCCCAAGAGAGAGAATATGGGGGGGACAAGAGTCCCAAATGGTAGGAAGCAGCCACATCTTGGAACTAAGCGAAAAGCATTCTTAAAAAACCTAAGGAGTAGTTTGGATCCATAAACAGTAGTGAAAGCACTAGACATAAAAGAAAAATGGTCACCATGGCAGATTTCTCTTCGAGCAGCTGCCATGTGTGACATAGAAGCACAGAAATTCTACTGTGTTTCCTGGAGCAGCCCCTGGTAGAGGAGGGAGGCTCCTCTCTCCTAATGGACTGGGAGGTACTTGTGTGAAGGAAGGTATTGGATTGAGTATTAATATGTTAGAGGAGATTTGAATATCAGAAGACTGGGGGGAGGAGGAAGAGTGTTTCAAAAGTGTTCTATTGTAGATTGTTGTGTGTGTGTAGTTTTCCCTTTCCTATTGTATTTGTGTAGATTAATAAAGTGTTGTTTTTTTTCCCTCCATTCCCAAAGTAGAGCCTGCTTTGTTCTGTTCCCAAGTCACATCTCACAATAACCATTTTAAAAAATACACCTCTCATAAGAGCACTAGCACTGTGCCAATGTCAATCCATAACAGAGTGGGACATAGATTTTGAGAGAATCTGTTGGGATAACTTGATAATTTGAGGTTTGATCCTGAAAATGAATCTTTGAGTAACTTTGTATCTCTCAGTCATCTGACATATTTTAACAAGGTGGAATAAAATTTTCCAGCCATTAAACACAGCTTCATGTTTGATGAGGAATGATAAATTCTGAACTCATTGTCTGAAATGATCCAGGTTCATAAACTGGTGTGCCTTGGTAGAGGAACCTTCCTGAGCAGTTCTGCTGAGTTTCATATTTAGGGGATCCAGGATCACACCTTGGGCCTTAAAATAGCAGCAGAAATAGGCCAAGCCCCAAATCTGTCAGGAGAGGCAGAGGGATACAGATATGTGCTTTTGAGACACTTCTGCACATGATCGATGTGGGAACTGCAGTTCAACTTACGAAGACTTTGCTGTATTTATTTTCTGAAGAGATGAGAAAGTTTATAGGGAGATTATTCATATCAAGTTGTTTTTTTTAAGGGACCACATGCCTATGATTTAAAGCTTGCCTCCTCGTTATCACTTGATTGTTAACTGCTTTGCATTTCCATCCCGATGCTTAAAACAAGTCCCTACTCCTACCCCACAGGAGGCAGCACATCTGTCTGATCCTCACACTCCCGTCTCTAATTGATACCAGTTACATGTTGGAGTAAGTCTCAGGGCCATTAATTTATTGTAGCTGAAGGTCGAGCAGCACAAAAACGTTTGATCACTACAGACTTAATACCTAAGGTATTGAGAAGGACAAGGCAGTGTTCTGACAGGTCTTGATGTCGATTTTTTTTCCCCCAAACTTTCTCGTCAATAGCTGCTGTCAGCCTCATTTAACAGTAATTCCTGCCTTTAGGAATGCTGCGGTGCTATTCTCTTTAGGTGAGCATTAGAATTCTTGCAAGATTTGGGTTCCTTTGGATACGAGGAAGGAAGCAAGGCAGTGATGGCTGGGGATCGCCAAGGGCATCCTTTTAATCAGCAATTTCCCCGCTGCCGCTTTGGTGTGTGTTCGCCTCCCGTTCGCGCTGGGGAAGAGCCCCGGCGATGCAAAGTTGCGACCACGCCGCCGGTGCCCCGGGAAGATTCCGGACCGGCGGAGCGCCCGGCCGCGGGCGTCCCCGGAGCCGTCCCCGGACGGGGGGCGCGGCATGCGGCGGTGAGCGAGGGCGGCGGCGCTGCCCGCGGGAAGGGGCTGCGGCGGCGGCGGGAGCCGCGTCCCGCTGCCACTTGCCTGCTGGGGCCGCCCGCCCTGCGCGGGAGAAGCGCCGCGACCCTTCGCCTCCGCTCGCCTCTTTATGGTGAGTTTGGGCCGCGGCCGCGCGGGGGGCAGCGGGGCACGGGGCAGGTGCGCGGGGCAGCCCGGCAGGTGCGCGGAGCTGCGGCCGCCCCGCTCCGACCCGCGGCGGAAAGTTCCCGGGGCAGCCCGGGCGCAGGGAGTGGAGGGATGCTCGCCCGCGGAGTGCCCGCGGCCGGGGGGCTCTGGGGAGCTCCGGCGCTGGAGCAGAAGGATGCCCGCGGGTCGGGGGCACCGCGGCGGCTCCGCTGTCGCCTGCGAAGCGCCGCGGGGAGTACGGCGGCACGGGAGGTGGCTCTCAAACGCAGGGAACGGCGAGGAACATGGGCATTCGGGGCTCTGCCGAGTTGCTCGTTAAAAGAGTGCACATATTTAACTGCTGGGAAACTACCTGCCTGTAAGTCCTCGGTATTTGCTGATTTTATTGGCGATTCGTCAGACCGTTTTCTCCTGCGTGCCTCTGTCAGGAAAAAAAAAGTATCGGTGTTGCCTTACTAGCGGTTGGGTGCAGGTGGAGTGACACTGTGCCCGTGTCAGCTGTCCAGGCAGCTCCTCTCGGATGCCGCTCCTCAGCAGGGGCAGGGCTGTGCCCTGGGAGATGGGCTTGCGATGTGAGAGTGGCACACGTCGTGCGCTTCCAAATTCTGTGATGTGGCTGTTGGACATGGAGCTGCCAACTTAACATGGCTCGCGCAGATGGTGAAACGAATGTGGTCTGAAGTTTGACTGGAGTGATTCACATCAGCGAAGTGTGAAAGATCTTGTCCAAATCTGCAGCTTTTGTTTATCTGCTCTGTGAATTGCAAATGTGGTATAGTATGTTACATTCTGAAGTAAGTTTAGTGTTGACTGGTTTTTTTTTTCACTTAAATAAAAATCAGTTTATTTAAGGCGAGATGGAGCACAAAACACAGCGGACGCTGCTGATGGTGTCCCAAGAATGTCAAGTACCTTGTTTCGCTTCTCTAGACTCGATGATACTTAAGAGAGGAAAGATCCTGTGTGTTTCATTTGTCATTCGGAAGTGTGAAAACAGTTGCATGCATGGGCTGTAAAAGTAGAAGCAAGGTTTTGTCACTCTGTGGTAGAGATTGATGATGGTGGATGAATTGCAGTCTAAAACATAGCTAGCCCTCATGATCAAGTAATTAAGTTTTAGAAATCAAATAGTCGTAGCTGCTTGAGGAGTTACGTGTGGGGAAGAGTAGTGGGGCTGTGTGAATTTTCAGTATGTATGTCAATAGATCATTTAGTTTTCAGGAAAGTGGTTGATATCACGTGCTGCAGTTATCAGGATTGTAGTAGTGATTTAGAGCAGATACTTGATTTTCATTTACTTTTACTGGAACGTTTTGCATTACTGGGTTTTGAGGAAGCTATTTTTATGTAGGAATTCTGATTATAGTCGAGATCTATTTGCTCTCTTAAGCAGGTTTTGAAGGCTTGCCTTCCCAAGTCTCATTTACAGTTTATTCTTCTGGTAAATACATTAGACAAAGGATCCGGCATTTGCTGAAATGAAATCTGTATTTCTAATGTCAAGACTATATTTCTTTCTTCTATTAGTACTTAGCCGAGTATCAGTAATAGAGCTGACAAATGCAATGAATAAAATTCACAGTATGTTGATGATTTTTATAGTTCTTGTAATTGAAGTACTTGGTGTCCTTGACGTGATGAGGATGCTGCTCTGGCTTTCATGAGAGGCTACCCTTTATTGACAGAAATACTGTCAGGAGTCAGGTGTGGAGGAAGAGAGTGGGGTTGTGAGTTGCTGTGCAAGATGTGCTCCATTTCCAGCCCAGGGTACACATGTAGGACTGCCAGGTGCAATTCCCAGCCCTGAGAACCGTTCCAGTGATGCCTGCACAGGGCATGCATGATCCCTTCTGGCTGCTGCTGCAGCACAGGAGGGGAATGTTATGTCCTGAGGCCATGGCTGGGTTTGAAGTGTCTCCTTGCTCCCTGCTCAAAGCCCCCTTGAAGTTAAACACGGAACAGCAAGGCCAGGAGGCACTCAGGCACTCCTGTCAGTCTCTGTGTTCCTGCCCAAGGCAGGATCAGCTCGTACCTGTGTCATCTCTGATGCCATACTTTGGGTGCTTTTTGTATTCCCATTCTCCTCTTACTTTTCTTCCTGCTTTTGCTGTGTTTTCCATGAGTTTTTTTTTTTCTTCTTGGTAATGCTCTTACCTATTATTTTCTAAAGAATCTTATCTTTTTCTCTGGATACTCTTCCTCTGGTATGGCCAGTCAGTCTCTTTCAGTATTTTTTCCTCATTGCTTTGTATGAGACCTACTGCTTCTTTGCCAGCCCTATATAATATGCTGAATTTACTGGGCTTCTGTCTAGTTTTTAGGAGGAATGTAATGGAAATAGCATCCTTGCTCTCTCTTTGTACAGACAGGTAAGCTTTGTTCAGGACCAAAGAGCTGTTCAGAGCTGCTGGCACTGGGGGAGGTTGAGCTGCTTGGGAATAGAGGAGAGACCAATGGCTGAGTTAAAAAATCCACCATTGCTAGTTTTTCACCTTGTAGTTTGAAATGCCATGATCTGATTTTTAAATCTACCTAGAAGCATTATGTACCATAAAGGCTGGAGCTCCTAAGTGCTGGCCACAAGAAGAAATATTATTTACAGCTATTGAAGGTGTGGCTGCCTTAAGCATATTGTTGTCTGAAAGGTATACTCGTCTGAAAAAGATGAATTTGATGTAATTAAGAATAACACATCATAGTACAGCCTGGGAGAATATATAGTAGCTGAAAAATGTGTTTGTTTTATGCATGTCAGAACTCTCTCTACTTAATTCTTGGATCTTGACTCCTTCCCATTTCATGTGGGAGATGGGGATCCTCTTGTCTCACCCAGCCTTGTAAAAGTAGAGTGTGAACAAAACTGAAGAGTTAGGAAGAATGAAAACAGACAGGGCTTAAAAGGGTGGCAAACAGAACATTTATTAGGGCTCCTGACTGTTTCTGGTCTTGATAGGGTTAAATCACAAACATCTGTAGCAGAACTTCTGATGACTCCATTGAGCAAAACTGAAGCTGTACTGTTTCCTGAGAGCAGAAAGCTCTACTCTCTGAGGATCTTCTCCCAAGTCATTAATGACAAGCCTTTTTTCTCTTTGTTTTGAATTCTTTGCTTAGTTGCACTTTCTTATGAGTAGTTGTGTTCTTTTATTTAAATAATTGAATTTTCCAGTGCCCATGATTATTTTGTATTGCAAGTCCTCATTCTGGAGAGTATAATGCCATCTTTGATACCTTATGGTGTGCATTCTTGCAGAAGCTCTCAGTAGATTGTGATTGTATCACCTATTCTGAATGTCTGCTTTAAAGATTAAAAGCTGCTTATGAAGCTCTCAGTATTTATTACACTTTCCCTTCATAACTATTGTTTTGCTAAAATGTACTGTGCCAGAAATGACAACTTACTGCAAATTAGATAATTTTATTTGTGTCCTTCAAGTTGATGCCATAAAAATGGTATTCAAACTGAAAGGAGCTGGAAAATGCCTGCTGGGATGCTGGAGTTTGTGTAGTTCTGTACAGCAGGAAGGGGTGGTCGTGTTGGGGTCACAGCTGGCCAGCAACAGCATCAAGGGCCAAAAATAGGCTGAAATACTATTTTCTGCCAAGGAGACATAGTTTAAGATCTCTATTCTTCTGCTCAAGATTTTGTGCATTGCAGAGATCCAGAAGGAAGAATATTTAGGGAATATTCCAAAATCCAAGGTATTTTGTGAGGTATTGGTTTGGCTGGTTTCAAGGAGAAGAAGCTGTTTGGTATTTTGTAAGGATGTTTCTTTCAGAGGTCGGTTAAGTGTCTTTAACATAAGACTGAAGCTCTGTGGCAGTTTTGTCCAAGCCAGCTAAAAACTCCTGAACATTTTGCAACTTTGGATGCAGCTCCAAAATCCCGTGTTTCCAAACAGCAAGGTGGTCCTGTGCTAATAGCTGAAAGGAGCACGGGAAATATGAATTGACACTGAAGATGCCTCAGGACCTGCCTCTGCCACTCAGTGCCCTAAAATTCAGATAACTCCCAGGAGTGGGAAGTGCTGTGCCACAAACTGGGAGCGTGTGGCTGCAGCAGCACAACACAGTCAGAGTGAGCAAACTGAGATCCATTAAAAGAATTGCTGTGCTTCAGCTGGGAAGGTGTGAGCGAGCACACTTACAGCAGGGTGAGCTGAAAGCTTGGCTGTGTCAAAGGGCAAGCATGCAGAACTGAATCACTTGAAGATAAACAGCACGGGGCTGGCTGCAGGGCCAGGTGCAGCTGCCTGGGACAAACACTACAAATACTCAGATTTTCTGTTTACAACACACTTGGCTTCAGCCCTCTGGTGCACAACCCCTGGCCAGGAAAGTTTAGGATACAGCAAGGAGAGGTTACAGTGCTAAAAAAACGAATTTCAATGATTCAGCCTAGAATGCATCCCAAGCAATTGCTGTCTTCAGGCTCCTCAGTGTTAAATCAATGGTGGTGAGAGCTGGAGTTACACAGAATCACGCCCACAGAATATTCTGGGTTGGAAGGGACTCACAAGGAGCCAGTCCAGCTCTTAAGGAATGGCCTGAGTAGGGAGTTAGTGCCTCTCAGCTTTCTGTGTGTTTTTTACCTCTTTGATTTGAGTCAGTTGCAGTCATAGTTGGGATTCAAACCTTTCCATTACTTTTGGGCATTTATTCATCACTGTTCCACTGCATTTTCTTCTAGAATCAAATAAAATATGAATGTGTGCTGACCAATTTTCTTGATGAGGACCCCCATATATCTTGCTCTCCTGGCTGCTGGTCCCATTAGTTTTGTAAGGATTTTACTGTCTCTGAGTTCAGTCTCTGTATTAGTTGTGAGCAAACATTATAGGATCAGAGCAGGAAGAAGCTGGCCTAAAAATAATTTTTTTTTTCTTTTGAGAAATTCGAGGAAACCCAGACTTGATGTAGAAACTTCCAAGTCTGAAAGCATATTGTTTTGAAGATGGTGTGTAGGAAATTTAGGAGAGGGTTTAAACAAGGAAGTGGCACTATTTCATACTGAAGTACTCCAATAGTTGGAGCAGTTGTAGAGAAGGTGGAGGAAGCCGTGTGTACAGGTTGAAGGAAGGGTGGTTGTGTTGGACAGTTGTACTTCTGCTAAAGGAGAAAAGTTTTTCTGTGTTGAAATCAGCCCCCTGTTCACATGAGATAAACACTAAATCCATGTGTGCTGCCCTGCTGGGAGAGCCCAGGGGAGGTGCAGTTGCTTTCCTTGGACTTGGCTCATCCTGTAGTCTGTCCTTTCGGTGTTTTAAGGCTTTTTTCTCTTTCCTGCAGCTTACACGAGAGACACATGTAGGAAACAGTTACACATGTAATGCTGTTGTCTTACAAAACTGACAATCTGCTGTGCACCTCAAACAGATCCAGAGCCCTGGGTTTCAAAATAAAACATTGTGTAATTGTCTTGTTGTCTTGAAAAAACATATCTTTTCTATGTCTGTTCAATGATTAATGGCAGTCATCTCTCACAAAAGTGGTTTGGCTGGTGAATCAGCATTACTGCTCCTCTGGATGGCCAGTTCTTGTGTTTCTGCTTTTGTCTTTTAAATATGTTTTGTTAAATAGGCCATTAGGTGTCTGCGTTTTTCCACGTGTTGTAGAGGATTGGTAATTTAGGATTTGAGGAGAGAGAAATGAGACCAAGTTCAATGGCACTGATCCAGGAAAAAGGCTTGGTAGTCTCTGTCAGAGCCAATATTGCTATATTTGTCTGCTCTGTTCATTCACTGTTTTCGTAGTTAGCATTCATTCCTAAATTAAGGATTATACAATATTATGGAGATATTTTGTTGAGCAAATGATTTTTGACTGTCAATAAAGAACCTGTAAACAGTGCCTGTATGAAATTGTAGAATACAGTATTAAACATTGCTTTCAGAATAATCTTTTTTGTCTTCAAATGGATGTAATTCTGTAACATTTCCCTTGATGCAGCACAGCCTGTGTGGTTTCTGACCATAGAGCAGAGCTTACAGCCTTCCTACTTTTGTGGGAAAAGACATTGAAGTATCAGTTTCAAGTCATGCTACTGGGTGGTTCTCTCTGATCAGCATCTCAGGAAATAATATGAAATACTCTGTCCTGTTACAATGAATCTCTAAGTGAAGCTCCAGGATTAAGAAAAAAAAAGAAAATCGTGTCACTCCACTGCAGGCAGTGCGCTGTGTCTGTAAGTGGTTACCTAAATGTCCTTTCCTGCAGCATGGAAGATAAGCTGCCTAAAATGTCATCTACCACATGGTGATCCCCATTTTGAGCCTGCAACAATAAAAATGCTAAGGAAGTCCCAGAGTGCAGTTTGAATTGAGCCACACAGAGTGACCCAGCAGGAAGATGAATGGATCTAGATATCCTCCTGATCTTTCTGTGATATTAGACCCTTTCCCCACTCCTTAATTTAGGACACTCTCCAAATGGCTCCCTCCCTTCCTGGTGCCCTGCTGTCGGTTGCCATCGTGATGCTGTGCTAGCCTGCAGCTGCCTCTGCGGGGGACCCAGTGGGTTTGCCCTGGCCATTACCAGTGCTGGGCTCTTGCCAAATACCCAAATTGGCCATACTGCATGTTTCACACACTTGCTTCCCTGTGACCATCCTCAGCTTAAAGCCAGATTCATTCATTCTTATTGTTTTTCAGTCCCCAGTATTACCTGGGAGTTTTTCATGTGTGTTTTTGTCTCATTATTTCTATTTTGCAACGTTGCTTTCAGTTTGTTTCGGTGCTGAATCTCTGGCTGTAGCTGGTTATTAAGGATCCTGTGGCACTCTGGGAAAAATCAGCCCTAAAGCCCAGTTGTCAGGTGGGGCAGGGTGGGATTTACCTGTGCCTTGGTCACAGATCTCTCTGGGGTATAGGGCACAACTAGATCCTCCTGCACAAGCCTTATTCTAAAATAACATCTTCTTTGATACTGAAGCTATCTTTTACTCCTCCCACTGTAAAAAGCCTCCAAATCAGTCATTTTTGGTGCTGGTGTGATCTTCCATCTTCACTCTGGGAGCTGCCATATCCAATGAGCCACCTGATTAATCACTTCTTCTGGGGACATATTGCTCCAAATGGGCAGAATGATGCAGTCAAGTAGTTTGGCCCCTTCAGCACTCTGGGCAGTGGTTTGTTTCCAGCAACTGCCATTTCTCTGCAGTAGGGTTTGTAATCAATTTGTGATGATAACACTCCTTACATGTTTGCCTTTTAATGTGGTTTAGCCAGAGGTTTTCCCCTTCCCATTGTTTCAGTGCTCATGGTTGTGTCCCTGCTTTTGAATGGACTCAAACTGCTGCTTCAGTGCAGCCAGAGAGCTGCCTTCTTTAAAATATGTGTGTGTGGCGGAGCCTGAGTGCATTTTAAAAAGGACTTAAGCGTTGTTGAAATCTCATTATGCACAAAGTTGGCTATGTGGGAACCTAAATACTTTATTGTGTTCTAAATATGAGGTGCTTTTCTGCTCCAATGAATCCAGAGTGTGTCACAATGAAGTTTTGGTGCTGTGGTGTACAGGGTTCTGCAGGACTCTGGGGCAGCTGTAAAGGACAGTGAGGTCACAATCCCATCTCAGGTAAAAACCCTGTCTGGAATGAAAAGAAGCAATCTAAAACCATTCTAAAACTCAAGCCATTGAAGTGATCAAATTTAGGAAAATACAACAGCACCATAAATACATAGAGGTAAAAATCAAGTCTTTCCAAAGTTAATGGTTCCCAGCACCTCTGTTCCAATCAGCACTATTACCTGGGCTTGAGCTGCAAATTTGTTTTCAAGTGGTGACCACAGAGCTGTGATGGCCCTGTCAGGGTCTGTCACCAGCTCAGCTTGTGGCTGATTGACGTGGGCCTGACAGCCTGGGGGGCTGGTGTGGCACTGTTAACAGCTCCTGTGGTTTGGGGGCAGTTGTGTTGATGAATAAAACAGTAACTCTTAATATCAGTGTTCCTTTATCAACATGCCTTAAACTATGCCATTTTTAATTAGTATATCTAGTAGTCACTATGATGCTTTGCTGTGTTACAGCTTTACAAGTGGGAAAATTCAAGGAAAATTAGGAAGTTTCCCTTGATATTAGAAGTAACCTAGACTCTTCTCTTTCCATATTTGCACTGTTACAAAGACTAAAATATTAATCCAGATTTCTAATGCGAGTATTTCTAGCGGATAGGAAATCTTAAAATTCTAAAAATGGTTTCCCCAATGAAGCCACTAAATATTTTGTCACTGACTGCAAGCAAAAAGATTGGACACTAATTTCTATGTCAAAAAAATATTCATTGAAGTTTTCTCAGGGTGAAGCTATCTTACTCAAGAGTTCTTAAGGTACAAATTAGATTGAATAAAGTTTTCTCTAGTCCTTGGAATAGTTCTCAAATGAACCATTCCATGGTACATGACCATACTGTTCACAAGGAAGTAACAAATGCAAGTGAGGTAGAAATGGAGAGTAAGTGAGAAAGGTGATTAGCTCTTCCTGCCTGCAGATTTCAGACTTTTGGTTGCCAAAATCAAACTGTAGTCATCATGCGTGCCCTGCTCTGAGGGATTCACACTTTGCCAGTAAAGGAATGCTCTATTAATTGCATAAGTGGATGCATCTTTATTTGCTGAGAGAATTTTAGCTGGTAAATTGGCTGCTTTGTCCTGTCTCTGTGTTTGGATCAAAGCTGTCCTATCAGCAGATCTCAGTATTGTTTTAAGAAGCTCATCCTCAGCCAGTGTTTCCACGTGGCCACAGCAAATGACTCCTGAGCTATGTTGTATTGACACCTCGTGCATTTGCTGGTTCCTTTGCTACTTAAAATGCCACATAGTTTGATCTGCTGGTGCTTCTTCTTTGAAGGTCTCCAAAGTGAGCCCCCAAAGCTCTACAGACCTTCTGTCATGTAAATCAGCAGCGAATGATATTGATCATAACAGGGAGGAGGAGCACTTCTGATGTCCTTGCATCATGTACCATTTGTGCTTCTCCTCTGACCTCCCTCATCACTTTGCCAGTCCACATCAGGGCAGCCCACTGTGGAGCCTGCACCTTTGGGGGTCGTTTTGAGGCCTCTGAATTGATAAGAGGAATGCTTTTTTAAATTGTTAGTGTTATTTTTAATGCCCCAGTCCTGGTATTTGTGCAATGGCTCTGGCAGTAGCATGTGCTGGGCTGAGTGGGGCAAACAGGGATCCTGTGGTCAAAAGTGCCTTTGGGGATCTCCTGAAGCTGTATTTTTCCTCTCACTGTGCTGGAAGGCTGGCTCTTGTCATCTGTGAATCTGAAGAATCTGCAATCACCTTTTAAAGAGTAGGAGACTTCTGGGGTAATAACGTATTTCCCTTTCTTTATTTTTTTTTTCCCCTCAGCATTTTCTCTGCTGATGTTTAATATATAAGAAGTTTAAATAATTTAATAAAGTGTCTCAAATGAGGAAATTGAAAGGGAATTCCAGATGAATGTTGTAGCACAGTGCTATTGCTGCTTGGCGCTGGGGTGTGGGTGGTCCTGCCTGGCACCACGCTGGAAGAGGAAGCAATAGAGGGTGCTGCACTCAGTAGAACACACCAGTGCATACAGTAGGAATGTACTCAAATAATGCATTCAAAAGGTGAATCTGTGGTTTTCATTTACCTTTTTGCAACTCTGCAATGAGTCTAGCTAATGAGCTGATAAAAGGAATTGACCTTGCAGCTGATAGTTGATGTGGAAATACAGAGATACCGAGGAAGGTGTTTATGATCTGCACTCAGCACAGCTTGGCAACTGTTATTATATGATGATTTGCATCATTGTTTCCAATACCAAATTTATGCCTCAGTAACTAAATGCAACACATCTGAGTTGCTGACACTGTGAATTATGATTTTGAGTTCCTTCTATTTTGTGTTTAAATTGTCATCCATAACTTTGTGTTACAGCGCACAAGAGGGAAGAAAAGCTAAGCTAGGATTCCTACAGCAAGCATTAAATGAATTTATCACACCCTTTTCAAATGATAAATTTAGAATTGCATGAAGATTTACAGAGTATTCCCTATTCACAAGCACACCAGGTTAGAGCTGCTTTAGGAGCTGCATGCTTTAGCTGCAGTGTCTGACTTTTGCAGGCTGTAGGTTTGGAAGCTGTTCAGTCTTTGGAACTCTGTTGTGGTTATCAAAATGCCTGTGTTGATTGTGGTGCATGATAAGGGATAATTGATCTTCTCTGCTGTGTTTGGGTATCACCCTGGATAGGTGTGCTAGGCGATTTGTGCGTTATCTTTACGTGTCTCCTTTGGCCACAGTGCTACTACAAATAAAATCTGGTCTTTTAATTGGCTGATCATTACTGGGAAACAATACTTGCCATTATGAGCCTGGCCCGAGTGACAGCTCCAGTTACAGTTTTGGATAGTAAATTGGAAATACTGGTCCTTTGTTGGAAAGAAATGAGGGAAATAATTATTTGAATGTAAATTTTGTGCCCTATCATTGGGTGTTTTCATACAAATTAGGCAAAAGTAATTTCCTGTGATCCTTTAGAAGTCAAAGATGGAAGAGAAGTATATTTGTGTGAATTGCTTAACCACAGAATGTCACATGCACTTTAACATTTGCAAGTACAGAATAACTGGTTTAATTTGTATATTCAGAGATAGACAATGTTAATTTATTATGCAGCCCATTAGATAGGGAAAAATCTGCTGAGGACATAAAATCCTAATCTTGAGAGAAATGCATTTGGAGAAGCCAGTAGATGTCAGTATGTTCTTGTCATACAGCCCTTTTGTTTTACACAATAATTTCCCTGGAATGAAATATTATAGAAATAGTGAGTGATGTAACACCATGGCAATACAGGCCTGTTTAGTTTAAATATTTCCCTGAAAAGGGATTTATTTCTGTACCTAGGCTGGCACGACCTCCATGTACACACCAGCTTTCCCTGTGTGTAACTCCTCCTCAGAGTTTCTAAGGTAAAATACTTCGCCAAATGAGGATGTCGTTGATAATAATGAACTTTAGCTTCTAATAGAGATTTTTGTTTCCTGTGTAGGTTTCCTATACTGTGAGGCATTTTGAGAATGCTGGCACACTCCCTCCTGTTTGCCTAGCCAGGCTGTGTGTTTGAACTCTGATGTGTCTAATCAAATCTGTCTCTCTAATTTGGAGATTATTTTGCCACTGTTTATACACGGTAATAAAAACCAGATGAGCTGTTCCTTGTCTTCCTTGCATTTCAAAAATCAATACCATGATGACATTGTGGAGAAGACTCTCCCTTCCCTGAGAATGCAAACTGCTGGCACAGAGTGTGGAAGGATGCAGAATTCCTCGTCTGGGTGCTCCCCACGATGAGGTGACCCCAGCTTTTAAAGCAGGGACTGTGGCAGGGTGCCAGGCTGCCCTTTGCAGGTGGAGCTTTCCCAGGTGTGCAGGAACAGATGGGAGCTGTGGCCATGAGCTGAAGGCACAGCTGGTGCCAGGGAACCCAGGCTGGGTCCCTGCCCGAGACAGCTCCGTGGGCAGCGCAGGGACCACCCTGGGACCCCCTGAACCTGGCTCCTGTGTCCCCAGGCTGTGTCAGCACTGTGTCCTTACCCAAGGATGGACATGCCACAGCTCCACAGAGACACCCGGGTCCCTGCTGCCATCAGCTCCAGCCCCGCTCTGGTCATTGTGGCCATTGTCCAGCCCAGGTTCCCCCAGTGCTGATCACCTGCAGCACTTGGTGTGTTCACCAGGAATCCTGTCTGAGGATAAAAGGCTCTTTCCTTCAGCTTTTCTTAAGGAGCTGATGTCAATTTCTTCTTTTGGTGGGTGTGTTGGGGAGCTTTTTCTCTTCACAAACAGAACGGGACTGCTGGGAGATGTTCCCTGAGCTTTATTTGTGGCATCAGCATCATTACATGATGTTTCAACAGACAATAGGAAGATGGAAGATCCCAACTTTCTGAAAATCTTCTTGCCTTTACTATTTCCCACACTATGTTCTTCTTTTTTTGTAAATTCATACTCATAAAATAGTGTAGCTTCACTTCAGGGTTTTTTATTACATTTCCAAGGAGAAATTTACATTTTCTCTTTCTTCAACTCTCTCTTCAAGCTCTGTCGTCTTGAAGCATTTGTTTATGTGCCAGACCTATTCTTTGTGACTTACTCCTTGCTTCTGCTCATCTCACACTCTTGGAGTGATTTTCAGATCATGCAAATGAGAATCAAGGCAGGCAAGGCAGCTAAAAAAAGATATCTCTGGAGTACAAACCCCCCAAAGTACAGCATGGGTGAGGTTGTAGGCTGGGAAGAAGGTATTTGATTTTCCAAGATTGGTTTTAGTACATTTGCCCTTAATGCAGTTTCTACAGCTGTTGATAAACACCCAAAAATCCTATTGAATATTGTGCTCCACTTAGTCCTGAACAACTTTTTGCATGACACACTAATGTCATTTCATTCAGATTTTAGCTTGCTCTCCTGGAGCTGAATGGAAGATACCGCAAAATTATAGTTCTCTTCGTTTTATTATAGGGGAAAAAAAAAAAGAAAACACAGCTATATGTGGGTCTGCATGTACAATGTTTAAATATGTTTTAATCTCTCTTTTTTAAGTGAAAATAAAAAGCAAAAAGCATTTTCCCACCACTGAATAAAAAAATAAGAAGCTGTATCCTGTACTGTTTTGAGATCTTTCGTGCCATGGCAGTGAAAGCTCTTTCTGATGGTTGACTCTTACTAACAACCTCCTGGGTTTGCCTTTTGAAAACCTGCAAAATATCCATGTACCTAATCCCCCTGTGTAGCTGGCAGGGC
>NW_024514764.1:10663277-10838277 GCF_017590135.1 Pyrgilauda ruficollis | reverse complement strand
AAGGCTTGCCAGGCGCAGGCGGCTGGGCGCGCAGCGGCGGCCAGCGCGGTGCGTGTTTGCGCGGAGTTTGCGCGCCCCGCCATTCGCTGACCAGGTCATGTGCGCAGCGCGGGGGGACCCGGCAGCTCCGAGCCGAGCGCTGCTGGCCGGGGCTCACGACTTCTGCCAAGTTGCCGTGTTGTGGTACTGTGCCATGTGCTCTGTGCTTTCCAGTTCGAATAGCGGCGTGGAGACATTTTGCTTTTGTTAATTCTCAGTGAAATACCACGGATCTCTTGCGTAGGAACACGTTACAAAATATCCTAAACTTCGCAATTGAAGTGGTGGTAAACTAGCGCCAAATAATTTTATAAATATGTGTGTGCACGTAGAGCTGGCAGTTCTGTTTGGGAAAGGAGCAGACAGTGCATTAAGGAAACACTCTTCATGTGGTTTTTGCTGAGGGTAGGATGGGGTGCTGCACTTTCTAACTGATTCCATACTTCTCAAGTGATAAGAAGAGAAGAATAATATAGCTATATTGGAGTCATATAACATGCATTGCAACTGGTTTTATATAAAACTTATATTTAAAAAAATAAAATGCGTATTTGTAGTTTCGTGTTTTAAAAGCACTGATGCAAGAAAGACAAAAGATTTCTTACCTAATGCCAACACAGATAGCACACATACATACATTAAGCACATTCTATGATAGAATAATATCCAAATCCCATATAGGTATTGAAAATCCATCTATGTCCTGTCTTCTAGCATTTAGCAGAAAGGAGTTATTTTATAAACTTTGGGTATTCTTTTTCTTGGCAGTGTTTCCAAGTGTGTGCTGTAAGGAAGCTGGCATAACAGTCTCAGTATTCAGTGTATGTTGGTGTTGTTTCAGTAATATTGCTCGTAATTCTGCATAGTGCACATGTTGTCATTGTTAATTTTCACTTACTCTTTATTGAGAATTCTTACCTTTCTGTGGAGGGGCCTGTTTTGTCCCTGGAAGGTAGTTTATAATGTTGTTAGGCTGTTTCCAGTTCAAGTTCGAGATGCATGGAAGACTTCGGGGCAGGGCTCTTTTGTTTGGCTTATTTATTTATTTCATTGCCTCTGAGATTATCAGTGCATTAGTAGAAGGAATTGTCATTGATTGATTGCTGTGCCCTAATTGTGTTTTATCCCTTTTCTCTGTATTAATGTTGGTGGCAGCAAGTCTTGATGTGCATGAACACTTTGGCTTGCAGTGCAACAACAGCACTGCAACTGCTGTGGCTTGTTCTTAGCAGAGAATCAGTGATAAGACATTTTATTTCTCAAGAACTGTTTTTGATTTTACTAAAACTGCTCCTTTCTATCGCTGAAACACTATTAAGCCTGAATACAAAAACTGTGTTTGTGAGTCAGGTCTCATTCTGACATTTGCATGTGCTATACATTTCCATCTTCTCTCGGTGAGCAATAGCCTGATGTGTCTGGACCAAGTAATGCCTTACTTTGAACAATGTCTTATGTTGTACTTCTTTTGCAGCATGGTTAAATATGCATTTATTTTGCTCTTTTTGATGCTAAGGGATTAGGTCATGTAAAACAATGGCAGGAAGAATAATTTTTGATTGAGCAGTCGAGCCTATCGCTTTTCAACTCAGACTACAAAGGCAGAATAAACTTTATAATCTCTAAAATGGTAGCATTTATTGGGCATGTTGATTTTTAGACCCCTACAATTATAGATCTGTCAGGTGTTATAAAGCTAGTGCTTGTGGTTTTTATTGAATTTTATAATCTAATGGAAGGTTATGATACATAGAAAAATTGAAGTCAATATCAATAAGATTGTCTCCAAATTAAATAGCTGGCGTTTGCGGTGTTCATTTTATTTGTATTTTTTACTACAAGTAAAAATAGCTGGGAATAAAAAAATCGACAGGGAATAACTGTGTAGGAACTGCTGGAAAATACGTTCTGAGTAGAATCTCTTCCACTGTTCACAGGTGGAACAGTATTGCAATAGTACGGCATTTTCTTCTCATTGTTGCTGACAGATTTGTTCTAATGCTGCCTCCAAACCATACAAGCCTCAGCTTATCTCAGCTTGCAGTCACAATGTTGACACACATATATCATCATCTCAGTCATCTGAAGATGTACGGTGTAGGTGAAGGCAAATTCGGTATTTTGCAGCCATCATTTATTTTATTATCTCTACCCTTAACTGTTCCATCTGTGGTAATCATACCTTTTGCGGTCAAAAGCGATTCCTTATCTCTGTAGGTCGGTGCTTATGAAGTGTCCAGGCTTCTAAAGACTACTGTTAGTAATTCCTAAAGCTCTTAGAGAAGTGATTAGGGAGTCATGATTGCTCACAAATTGAGTCTTTTTTTCTGCTTGACACTGATCCTGTGATAGTCTCCCCACTTAATCCTCACCAGCAATTTGCCTATGGTTGCAGCTAACAGGAGGTGATTAGAGGGGAGTTGCCCACTGCCTTTTTACTTCTGTTGTAGTGGCACGTCAGACAGAGGCTGCTGAATCAAAGCTGTTTTCCTATTAACTCACCACCTCCTAACGCATTAGAGCCGCTTTTATCTAATCGCAGTGTGCAGCTTCCAGCGCCGTTTTAATGCCACTTGGGATTCCTTTTAAAACATCGCAACGAGCATTTTTAATATTAGAGGACAAAAAACAAAAAGCAGAATACGTAAAGATAAAAGCAAAGCAATGACACTAACAGGTCTCATCTTTTATCAGCACATTCATGTAACCCCGATTAAAATTACAGGCAATTGTCGCCCTGCATCAGTAGACAAGCAGACTCCACTTTCCCTAAACATTACTTTAATTGCAAGCCTGCTGACAGGTAACTGATGTCATACTTTTGAAGTGATAATGGCATGCATTTACAAGTGCGAACAGCACCAGTGAAACGGAGAGTTAACTTTCCCAAGTAGTATTTACAAGGAGGAGATTATGAAAGGCCTCAGTGAAAGTTTCTAAATATTTACTACTTATTATTTTGACCTACTTCTAAAACATATCAAGGATTAGATTTGCGTTAATTATTTTATTGGTTTGATACAAAATCTTCACCCTGAAGCCTACATTCTCTGCTTTTATAAGTTTTGTTTTAAAAGATGCACTGTTTCATACTTTATTGACAGAGCTGTTAATTATTTTAAATTGTTCTGAAGATATTAAAGGAATGGATTTAAAAAGAATTCTGCAGTGGCATACAATGTGAAAAATGTCCAACTGCTGTAATTTCAAGTTCCATATCTCCTTTCTATTCTTGAAGTTTACTTTGTTGATGATAAAGGTGTGTTTCAGGAATACCTTAGTGAATATATTTTATTTATATGCTTTAGAGCATATAATGTGAACAAGTTATTTTAGCATGCGTTAACAATTTGAAGTGAACTGCTAAAATATAGGAAAACCCACACTGATTGTGTGTGGGCTCAGGCTCATCCCATTGAGAGCCACAGACACCTCAAAAGTGTCACCTGTAATTACAATTAATGATCTAATTTGATCCTGCAGGACAAGAGCAAACACAACTGGACAAAGTTTTCTGCTTTCAGGATGTTGAGAGATAATTTCCTATGCAGTGCACATGTGTAGATAAATAAAGGAATAAATCCTGGAATTGTAAAATGTATCCTTTTCCGAATATGCCCCAGGTCTGTCATTTATGTTGATATGTCCTGAGACACATTTTCTGCCAAAACAATAAACATTGCTTTGCTCTGTAGGTTTGTTTTTTGTTTGCTATTGTTTGTTTCGTTTTGGGGTTTTTTTAAAAGAGAAATACAAAGTATGGGAAGATCTTGGTGCCAGTGTTATGTGCCTGTTTTCATTTGGCTGGCCAAAGCAGACAGGGCAGGAACAAAGCCTGAACCAGGTCACTCCAGAATTCCTGCTCCTTATTTTTCCTTTCACATATTACTGTTGTCCTGCTGGAGGTTTCAGCTACATAGAAAAACTTTCCCATTATGAAGTGTGCTAGTCCAAAAATTCCCACCTTGTGTTGAATCCTTTGGAACAGGGCTGGATCCATGAGGGAATCCTACACGTAACTGAATTCTGTTACAGAACCCGTTTTGCAGGAAGCATTTTGCTGAGGAACCCTGTTATTCTTTGGTTGTTACATTTTGTCTGCAATTTTACATTGAGTTTCTCATTTTTAATATGGCTGCAAAAATGTATCCCATAAATTTTTATAAGGGAGCCAAGTAATAACACCTATCATTTGTCTATTGGAAATGTAAGACATGAATAGACTGTTTTCTCTTGTACACTCATTTGTGATTTTTCTTTATGTGGCAGATACTACATATCCCAAATTAAAAATATCCCAAATTCCATCATATCCCAAAATATCCCAAATTCTATCATATGGAAGCTGATGAGCTTTTTGGTATTCTAAAACCATAAGCAAAACAATAATAATAGTAAAGGCATCTGAGGACTATTTCTGCATTGGGTTTGATGCTTTTTGAAGGTACTGGATGCAGGACCATAGAAAATAGATGTAGCTTCCATGGCTACACATCACTGAGAACTGGCACGGCATCTCTCTGTAGGACTGCTGAATCTTCAGGTCTTTAAAGTCAATTTTGTTTATTTAAGCTAGTGTGCTTTAGTTGTAGGGTGGTATACTGCCAATTCATTATTTTTAGGAACACTGAAAAATAACCTTTCTTTCCTGTTCTTTTGTGTCATTTTTGTAGAAAATTGAGCCTCTCTGATTTTTCTGAAGTGCCACAGAAGTAGCTGGAATTTTAGATTTGCACAGTTACGCAGGCAAAAACTATTTTAGGTCATTAGCTAGTAACTGTGATAGGGGAAACCATTATTTTTGTATTTTTAAAACTTAAAATTTATTTGAAAAGTAGATTTCTATGTAATATCAACAGACTTTGTAACTTTGTTCAACTTCTTTTCTTTCCATCTTTGTTTAGAAGGCTTGAGGAAATGGGCAGTTGTGGCAGAGAAGTAGAACAGTGTTTAATTGGTGATTGCAGGCTAGAAATTTGCAAAGTCTGCATAGATATGGAAGGGTACAAAACTGCTACCTTGAAGGAGCCGGATTGTTAATGATGGATAAAGGTGGAAAAAAACCAGTGTGAGATGGATGAAATCTGAATGGATTCAGATTTCATTCTATTAACAGCTTCCAGTTTTCCCAAAGATTAATTATAAAATTGGCCATTGCAGGATTTTGTTCTTTCATCCTCAAAGTCCTGCCTCGAGTCCTACAAATGCCCTGCTCCCTCTCATGCAACCCAGCTTTTCTCCTGCGGGAATGCTGTGGCTATCCCACATTCTGGCTGGGGCTGGAAGTGGTTTTTACTTCCAGGGAAATGCTGAGGACGCGTTGTGAGGCTGCCAGGATGAAAACTGTGTGCGCAGCCTCCTGTGCCCAGGCTCTGGAAGGAAAACCCAGGTGTGTCCAGGGACGAGGAGTGCAGGACTCTCGGGGGCACGTGCCCTGTGCCCCAGCCAAGCCCAGCTCCGTTTCCAGGCTCAGCCCCCCGAGCTGTGGCACTGGTGGCAGGACCTTTTCCTTCTCCTGCAGGGAAGCCTGTTAGCACAGCATGGCACACTGATGTTCTGCTGCCTGCAAAGTGCGCTTCCTTGCCTCGCCGTGGCTGGCTAGATACCATGGGGATGTCCTGCTTTCACAGCCTGTGGTTTTAGAATAAAAGAAGAGAAAACTGGTAAATGGGAGGGGGTTGGGAGAAGTCTGCTTTGGCAATTTCCACAGCAATAAATTCCATTTAGTCTCCAAGAGTAAAATTGGATTGTGTTGTAGTGAAGTATGGTGTGTAATACAGACATGGAACATCAAACAGTGACCTTTGGCGTTACTTGTGTTCCTTTCTCCTTTGGAGGCCAGGCTTTAGTGTATCTAAGGAGACCTGGTTGGCAGGTAGTTTTAGAGTTTCATTTCTGAGAGAAGGCTTTTAAAAATTGCAGTGCAATGAGCAGTGCTGTTACTGGGGCCCAGGCTGTGCTTCAGTGAAGTCAGGCCTGTAATGTTCATGCTAGCACAGTTTTAGGGGTGGAGAGGCAGGGCAGGCTCCAGTGGTTCCACAAGTGATGTGACTGAGCAACTAAGGCTGGTATTTTGACTGCTCTTGTGGTACTTTTATAATAAACTCCTAGAGAACTTCCACTTTTTTCCGAGCATGTATAAAAAATGAAAAGCCCAAAGCATTTCTAGCACTTTTGCTGTCTGCACTCTCCAGAGGACAATCAGTAAAAGACTGATAGAATCTTCTGCTTTTGTACTTCCCATTAGTCTCTTGGCTGCTTCTGCTGGAGAGTGGAAAGACGTGGCTGTGTCCTCACCCACATCCCAGGGGAAATAAGGGTACTCTGCAAGGAATGGGGAACTCCTGCCCTTCCTTGTACCTGTGTGAGTGTTCCTGCAGCTGCTCACTGAACCAGTCAGGAAACTCATCTGGGTGCAGATGACCAATTTGCTGCAGGTTAATTTGGCCAGAGTCAAATCCCTAGCCTTGTTCACCCCTGTTCCTGTGCAGCTTTGGGGGGTGCCTGTGAGAGAGGCCAGTGGGGGCCAGGAGCAGCAGCAGGACTGGCACCACTTTTGGGAACAGCCCCTCCTGTAAGCTCATCACTGCGTCATGGCAGTATTGGAGAAAGGAAAGAAGGAAAATAAGTAAAAAAAAAAAAAAAGCCAGTGGGTATATTCAAGAATGTTTTTATGTTCCCTCAGACCATACAGAATATTTAAAAAGGCTCATTTATTTTTATTCAAATCAGGACAGCTCAGAGATGCATTTGGAACTTCGCATGTCCTGTGTAGGACATTGTGAGTCCTTTCTTAATTAAACGGCAAATATGTGTTTGGACAGTGGCTAATGCTATGGAAATGGAGTCTCAACCTTGAAGATTTCTTATTAGCATAAGCATTCTTTATAGTAGAATGCATTACAGCTTTCTTTTTTAATGTCTGAAGTTGTATTTCTTTGTTGTGTTTTCTTTTTCCTCAATTACATTGAAGTTTACCTTTTTTCCCTTTTATTTTTTTTTCTTTTTCTTTCATTTGAACATGTCAGGATGCAGAATTTGGTACATTATTTAATTCTTTCTTTTTGTTCCTGAAACTATCTATGGTTAGCTTACAGAAGTTAGTATATACAAAAACAAAAGAAAAACCTGTGTAAGCAAACAATATTGACAGTCTAAGGCAGATGTTATTCTGATGGCTGATTGACTCCAAAACATTATTCAGTTCATGAAAAACTTCTACAGAGTGTCAAGGATATTTTTCATATTTGAATTTTATGGTATAGCTTAAAAACTACATAGAATTTATGTGGTTTTTTTGGGTTTTTTTTTTTTGGTGGGGAATAGTTCTTTGGTGTAAAATTCTAGCAACCCCATTGCCAATATTTGAGAACATTTATTTTGTTCTTGGGTAGATTATTCTTCTTCAGGAGCAAAGGCCAAGTAATAAGTAGATGAGAGATAATGTGCCTTTTGTAAGATTTTGTCTCAATCCTCTGCAGAGAGATGTTGATGTAGACTATAAGGTGGAATATCTGTTCTGCATCTGGAAGGTTTTTCTTTTCTTTTAAAATGTGTAACTCTTTGTCAACTTCAGCCCCTCTGCTCCTTACAAAGTTATTTCTGTAAAACCATCTGAATGTTTTTATTACTTTTTCCATACATGTAAGACGCAGAGTTCACTACTAACAAACTTGTCCTGTCTGACAATCCAGTTTTACCTTTTCCCTGACAGGCAGACTCATGACATGTTGGCTCTCTAATGTTTTAGAGGGGGAAAACATATATTTACTAAAATAAAAAGTTCCAAACAAACTCTGTCGTTGAGAAGGGATTACCTTAGGAAGAACTGGTTTAAAAACCCAAAAAGTTTGTACAGTCAGCATGGCTCTGCTAATAATTCTGTTCCCAGACACATCAAGACCTCAATTTCCTCACAGCAGTGAGTCTATTTCCTCACAGCAATAGAAAACACCAGATTGTACTGGGATATCCAAGTGGAAGATAATCACCTCTGAAAATGCTTGTCTTTAATACCTTGGAAAAGTGAATTGGTTTCACTGCTTCTAATATTATATATGTTTCTCTCTGTAGAGTAGTAAAAAGTTTTGGTTTGCTCCCATTTGCATCAGTTTTGGTCCTTTCCTGAAATTTTTTTTTTTCTGGTCATTATTTAGATTGTGGTAAGTTTTAGAGATTCAAGTGTGAAAGCTACAGGCAAAGATTATTCTGCCTCATCTTTTGAGGGTTAACTAAAGATGGCAGGACTTTGGGGCTGTAATTTGGACAACTGTAAGACTGACAGAGTTTTTGCTTCTTTGATGGGTTTGAAAGCAGTGTCTGAATAGTCAAGCCCATGAGAAATGTGTTGGTCTAAACCAAAATAAATTTGGTTTGCAAACAGACCCTGTACATTCTTTGCAAAATGTGCCCAATGGAGGATATTTCAAGTAAAGGAGTAATCATATTTACAATTTTCTGTTCCTCAATGTTTCCACCTTAGACCTACAGGATTATCAATGTAATATGTCGTATAAGTGTTGAAACGGGCAATGAAGTGAAGAAGTGCCGTTCAGAAAAAAAAAGAAACAACAACAAACAAAACCCTTTTATTGGATCTGTGCAGTGTGTTAGGAAGAGGCTCTTGGCTGTCTGCCATCCCCACTGCTCTGATACCTGGCTGACACTCAGTCTGGAAAAGAGAGACTCTCAGGGGGTGCTGGGGGAACACCCACAGGAGGCTGTGTGGCTCAGGAGTGAGTGCACCTGGAGCACAAACAGCTCCTTCCATTCCTGTGCTGGAACCACCACTG
Organism: Pyrgilauda ruficollis; assembly: GCF_017590135.1. Taxonomy (NCBI): domain Eukaryota; kingdom Metazoa; phylum Chordata; class Aves; order Passeriformes; family Passeridae; genus Pyrgilauda; species Pyrgilauda ruficollis. The sequence goes on along the minus strand of NW_024514764.1, from coordinate 10,829,446 downwards.
CCTGCTTGTTCTAAATCACAAAGCCAGGATCCACTGCAGAGTCACAATAACAGAGCCCTCTGCTCCCAGCTGCTTCTCTGGGCGCTTTTCTTCAGGTTCTTCCAAGATTCCAAAACGCAGATAAAACCAAGAAGGGTTACTGAATGCACAGAGTACTTGCTCATCTTGGGACATCTGCAGACTGAACACGGTGGGAGGTTAGAAAGTTCTTTTTGAGGAGTATAATGTAGTTTAGCTTTCTTTCTAGTTTCTTTGCCAATTTTACAAAGTCTCATTATGGATTAAAAAGATGAGGAACTCGCACATAAAGCCAAGAATTTATTATTAATGTAATTGAGATCTGAAGCCTTGTCAAAGAGTTATTAATAGTACAGTTTTAATTTTTACAAAAAGGATAACAAGCTATTATGGAACAAGTCTCCAGAATAATAAAGCAGTCAAAATTGATGCCTGAGTAATTGATGCCCTCCATTCTAGCAAATGGGGACACATAAATGCTTTTTGTTGACACCTCACAGGATTGTGTCAGCAAGTCTAAATTTTTCAGAGAAATGAAAGCAACTTGCAGACATTGTTGTCACAGCACTATGCAAGATTCTGTGGTAGTGCTACCTCTTATTTCATGGAGAGGTCAGGCTGTAAATGCCTTCTGGAACTCAGTTCTGCCTGGTGTTCTCTTTCTCCTACAGCAGTTTAATTCGACCCCTCTCCGTATTGAAAGTGATGTATGCATATTTTTTAGCATATGTTTCCAATGTGGAAGTTTCAGAGTTGCCTTTTCCTTCAGAATTTACTCCTATAACATCTTTTCTATATCTAATAAAATCATATCAACTTTTAGTCCTTTAATCCTCTTTTTGTTTTTCTCATTGTATCACAATATTATTGTTGATTCTTTCTGCACAGAGACACGAAGTTTGCAGAGTTCAGAGTTGTCTGTTGCATAAAGTCATGGCAGAAATAATCTGTATTATCACATGCCTTATTTATATTTCATCAAAACTCCTTTTTCTGGGCTCAGCTTTGACCATAAATGAAAGGTCTTTCCTGCTCTAGGGTAGCATTACTTAGGAATGTATAGAATTTGGAATGGACTTATGCTATGTGTTCTGTGACTCCTCTGCCTTGATTTCTGTTTTTCCCAGCACTTGGGTTGCAGTTAGTTTCCATCAAACAGCCAGAAGTGTCTGTGAGTTGATGTAAAAGAGGAAAAAAATGAAAAACTATGTTATTTCAGCTGTTCATTACGGGGAATGATAGGAAGGCAAGGAAATACTAAAAGTAATAGGTAGCCATGGTGTCTGATTTGTCATGTGTAATTTGCTTTGTGTGGGAGTGTTTGAATTTTTCAAGTTCATGGGTTTGGAAAGCACCTCAACACAGACTATCCAGAAGTTTAATTATCTTATTCTGTTAGGTTAAATTACTAAACAGCTTCTTCAAAGATGCTGTTCTGTGTTTGAATACATACAATATGCAAAAATGTGAAAATTGCTGCTGGTATGATACCCAAGTGGGATGTGGTGTCATATTTTGAGATGTTACTTAAAGACACACAAAAGGACACTGTCACTCTGTTATTAATGTTAAAAATTGTTGATGCTGTGTGAAGTGTGTTTTTTCTAATTAGAGGAAAGCTGTAGAGTACCATTTCCATAATCAACATGGGAACAGAAACTCAGCAAAATTTCATGTATTTGCAGTGAAACTGTTCTTCAGCAACATAAAAATGGCTTTTATAACATAAAAGCTGTAATTAGAAAAAGTCAAATCAGTTGGAAACTATTAAAGCCAGAACAGGCTAAGCTGCCTTCTAAATATTTGTCTGGAGATTAGCCCCACTCTTACAGCCCCTGAGAAGCATCTTTGATTTACTTATAATGCTTGACGTGGCAAAGATAATCCTGCAGAAGGCAAATGAACACAAATTTAGATGTGCTGTTTGGCTCTCTTTGTTGATTTGACAGGAGGCAGCATATTGGAAGTGATGTTGGAGAAATGAGTATAGGGTCACATTAGACAAATTACTTAACACCCTCCTACCTCCCCCCTCCCTGAGCATCATTTTAAATTCTTTGAAAAACCTCCTCATTCTTTGAAGCTTTTAGGATGCACTTTAGAAGTCCACGTGGAATAATTTTCCGTGTGTCTGTGAGACAGTTGATGTGAGTCTCATTGAATTTAAAATTATAGTCCTGAGATGGAACTTTCTGCTTGTTGCTTGTCTGACATCAGCTATTAAAATGCAAGTAAAGCTTGGCAGGTATAAATTTGAAGAAGAAAAGAAATTATGTAAGAATATGAGGATTGTTAATATTAATCAGCTAGTTGTGGAGGAATGGTGCTTTACCCTGCAGAAGAGTTATTCTGGAAAAACAAACAAACAAACCAGGCTTGGGGTGGTCATTTCCTTACTGACACCCCTTGGTGCGCTTCTGGTAACCAGAAAGGAAAAGAGAGAGAGAACTATTGGGGTTGCCAAAGTGGAAACATGGACTGGCCATTGCATTGGCTTGCAGATTTAATGGCTTGAGCAGAAATTAGCTATTATAAAAGCCAGCCTGTATTTTGGGATGGTGATGAACCTCCATATTACTGTTAACCCTTGATTGCACCAGGTATAGCAGCACAGAATGGTGAAAATTGTCAGGCATGTAAAGCTGAAGGATTTGGTGTGAGTTTGGGATTCAGCAGAAGTCAGCTTCTTGGTGTAGATTGAGTTTATACTTTGTGTAGTTTTCCTTTCATTTATAATCTCCACAGCATCCCAAACTTTTTGTTTAGCTGGTGAAAATATAATCAGCCTAATATATTCTCTTACTGAATTTTAAACAAGACCATTAAAACTCCTTTAACGTGCTAAAGTAAGCTTCAGAGAGGGTTTCCATTTCATCTTTGCTGAGCTGAGGCTGTAGCACTCTTCCCTTTGCGCCACAGTGAGAGGCTGTCAATAATTCAATAGCCATGGCCTTGATGGGCCAAGGCCTAACTTAGACTTTAAACAGAGCCAAGCAGCTTGTCAGAGTGTGGTGTGCTGTCAATGCCTGACTGATCTATACTGCATGAATTCTCCCCCAGCTCTTGATGTATCCCTGGGAATAAAAAGAAAGCAATTTTAGAAGTAGACCTAGTGTGAAACACCTGTTTGTTTGGAATTTTTAATGAGGGAAAGTTGTGTTAGTAATGAAGCTCAATGAAGTCATTGCATTTTTGCTTGGAGGACCCACAGTAAATTCGTCTCTAATGGCATTGGTGTGTTTTCACTTCTGTCAGGAAAAGAAGTCATGGTATTTGCAAATATGTTAGTGCCTTAGAGCAAGTTCATTTGGAGCAAGACTTAATAACTAATGACAAGTAATCCAAATGCTTAATCCAAATTACCTATTTGCATCTTTCAGTTTTATTGATATTATGCTGTTAATACTCAGTATTGCAGTAATGAAACCTTATCAGAGCTATTTGTTTTCAGATTTTCCCCCACACAGTAAGTGACATATATGATGCATTCGCATCCTTTCTAAGTGCTCTACACTGAAGTTGCTCATATTTTATGGTTTACTTGGAAGCTGAGAAATCACTTGTTTTTCTAAGAAAATAGTTGAGAAAAAAAGTCGAGCTAATGTGGCAATGAGTCGTATTCCACTCCTCTCACACTTTATAGTTAAATTTAAAAGCAGAATTATATCTAAGGTGGCTTTGAAAAGCTGTTAGAAAGATTACATAAAGTTTTATAATATTTGTCTAAGAATCAAAAAGCTAGTGTTATTAAATGTATATTTATTTCTATTTCAAAGCATTTGAATTTCAGTTGTGTTGCTAAGCTGCTTTTTTGATAAATTTTATTGGTTTTTAAAGGACAAAAGTAACACTGTTACTCTCACTCTAAATGCATTTGTATTGCCATTGTCTTCTTTACAAATTCATGTCTTATGAAGTTTCCATATCTGCAGTAGGTTTTATGAGACATGTAGGTTCACAGCTTTCAGGTACTTTTTTAATGGAGACACAAGAGAATAATAGAAAAATAAGGATGGCCCTTTTAATGTTTTCAAAATGCTGGAAACTTGCACAGTGGATTAGATAAAGTGGGCTGGGTTTTTTTTTGGTAAAGCTTGTTTTATTTTAATTTTAAAGAGCTTGCTCTGTAAGTTCTGATTTTTCAGAAAAGTTGATTTCATTACTTGGCTTGCATTAATGGTGTTACAGCTTTCATCCTGTGCACAGTGAAGCAGAGGAAACTGTACAAAATATGGTTAATAATGTTTCTGACTAAGACTTTATTTTAATGTGTGGGTGCCTCTTGCTCAAGCATGTAAATGAATTGAAGCCCCCACTGCAGACTGTTGAATGGAGAGACAGCCCCTTTTTCTCTAAGAAAGCAATCAAAAAGGGGAATTGTGCCTTCCTGTTGTACAAGCTGCTCCTTAAACTACCCAATAAATGGTCCTACTCCCTTTTGGTGCAAGGTGAGGCTGATTTGTTTAACTCGGAGCTGAGCTGTTGATCTGTGCCAGGGGTTGTGCTGATGCTGGCTAAGTGATGCTGTGTCTCGAACAGCCAGGCAAGGGCCTTTGCATGAAACAAACTTCACACCCCATCAGTTTACCTGCATGTCTTGAGGTGCTGTGTGCTCATGGCACTTGACAGAGTGCAGAGTAATTATATTGGTGCAACAGTTTTCATGGCAATAATTTTTTTTGTTAGGAAAAATTGTGCGTGTCAGATTTTATAGTCTTGGACAGTTTGGCCTGTGATCTTCCAAATAATTTATTCTTCCACATTAAGTAAATACTTTTGACTCCGACTGCATAGTTGAACAGAAGTAAGGAAAGCAAAAGAATCTTTTTTTTTTTTTTAATTTTGACTTTGAAAAATGCTGCAGGCCTTGATGATGTGCTGCCTTGGGTGATGGGCTGAAGACTGTCAATGAGATTGTTACACACCATCATAAGCTGAGCACAGAATGAACTTGGCAAGAATAAGAAAGTATCCTGTTTGTAGTGCTGTGTATAAACTGCAGGCAAGGTGAAAACACATTATTGAATCTTAGCATGCCTGCAAAAATGTAAATGAAAACCACTCATCTGGGAATGCAGTGGAATGAGGGGTCTGCTTCTCTTGGTCTGCTGGTTACATTCTTGGTTTTTCTGCCCAACTGGGCAGGTAGAATTTGGTTGGTTTTCAAAGCTGATCCGTGGAATTGTTGGAACACACTTGCCAGGCTGGCAGTTCTTTGCTCTCCAAATTCAGACAGACACCCCTTAGAAGCCTGATGATTAGGGCATGTATCTGTGCCTGAACAACTCTACCATGCACATGGCAGCAACTTTTGCTAGAATTAAGCTCTTCTAAGACCATTTTTAGCAAGTGACATTCGAGGCTGGATCTCCATGACTTTTTTCCTTCTCCTGGTGCACAAATTGGCCTGTGCAGGACTCACCAGCTTTTGTTATCACAGGTCTCAAGGAGCGGGAATCCATCCTGACAGACATTTGCAGTTCTCTTTGTATGTGACAGAGGTAAGGAAGCTCTGCAATCACCCTAGGATCACCAGTCTTCAGAACTGTGGATAACCATGATTTGCAAATTCTGTTGTATTTGAAACTGGGCTACTTATTACCATACCTAAATTTAGACATCTGATTCAGAAGATATTAGCAAGGTTTCCCAGCTGGTGCTCATGGCAAAAGTAACTTTCGCAAATGACAGAAATGGTAGACAACCTCCAACTCCCTGACATTATCTAAGCAATTTTTATTATTAAGGAGAAAGGAAATACTTTCTTTTTTCATTTTTCTTTTGTTCCCCTCCCCTTTTTTCCCATTTTTTAAAGTATTTTTTTTTTAATTCTTGCCTATTTTAGCTACTAAAAGGTAAAACCACCAAATGAAATACCAAATGCACTCTCATGTGACTGAATCCTGGGGCGTGTGTATCTGCTACTGTTAGCTCTGCACATCTTGATTTCTCTTTTGATTTTAGTGTGTTTTTGATAGTTACTCACAGTTCCTTTTGCTAATGTACTCAGAAGAGAATCCTCTGGGTTTCCTGATGCTGCCTGTCCATACAGAACCATCTAAGCCCTACAAATGAACAGAACTCTCTTAGCTTTGGAGTACAGAAGGAGCTGCATTTGGTGTAGCATGAGTTTGGAAACAGCCTTGCTTGTCATTAGAAGCTCTGTATCTGGGAAGCACAAGGAGCTGCAATGGCTAGGTGAAAGTGAATAAAAATGAGGAGACTTGCAAACTGCTTTTGCTCCAGGGCTGGTTTTAATGAGCTTGTCCCTAATGAGTTGTCCCTGCAACTAGCTTCAGGCCTAAACAGATGAGGCAGGGGTTCTGCTAAATTTTTGATGGGATTTGCACTGGTTTTATGAGAAAGCAAGCAGTAGAGAGTGCAAAGTTGTGTCATGAATCTTTTACGAGAGTGGATTGTTGTCCGTCTTGTCAATAGGGATTGTAAGACTTGATTGCTAATAGAAGACATGCCACATGCTGGTTGTACTGACAAACCTGGAGAAATGAGGAAGTGTGCATGGCCAGGAAAGGTTTGGCTTGTCAGGAGCAGGGACCTGATGGCCAGTAGGTGATGCTTCCTCCGAGCTCCTCTCACTGATGTTACCGATCAGTGAAGGGTGGTGGTTGCACCAGGTGTGGTCACTTCCAGAGCCTGTGCTGGGCACAGGCAGTCAGGCCTGCAGGGACCACGTTGTGTTTGTTCTGGTGCACAGATGGAGTAAAAAGCTCATTCAGCATTTGATGTTTCTGTGTTCTAAGGCTTGTCCTGGTAGTCTGAACATGGATTTCTCATTGTGTTCTTTTAGCAGTTTGTTGGCCCTGGAAGTAAAATATAACTTTTTTTTTTGACATTCTCTCCTATTTGAGAGGTTCTTTTTGATGTTTCCATCATGTCTATTATTACTATTAAGAACTATCCAAAAAGTATTTGTTAGGTTTGACTTACTCAACAAGATTAGGTGGTTACAAAAATGCGGTTTAACCTCCTTTACTGAATTTCACATCATCTTTTGACACTCAGGCTACAGTATGAAACTTTAACTGCTTGAAAGTTTTGTTTCCATTTATTTTTATAAATATTATCTGGCAAGTGTATGAAAAACATAACTTCTTTGAAAAGTGATGTTTCTAAGATGAATTAACATTTTACATTATTCCTCAAGTGCAATTTGACTCCTTGTGTTTTATATAATTTTCTTTTAAATTATATGGTGGAAGGAAGATAAATACATATTGTTGGGGTTTTGAAAAGTTAAACTAAAGAGTACTTTAGTGGGAATAAAAAGAATTAACTAAGACATAATGCTTTTAAAATTATGTTACTTCATAAAGTTGAGCAACTTATTAACAATTGCATTACCATTTTATAATTTTTTATAAGTATAAATAGCAGGAATGCATTCATCAGGTAATTCAAAGATTATCCTGTTTAATATATATTCATGTCTCCATGGTATTTAATTGAAATGCAAAGTCATGGTAAATTAAGCCAAGACTTACTATGTCATGTACAACATTTTCTTTTCCTGTGTTTTAATTTCATCCTCTCTTTTTTTGCCTGCTGCTACTTCTTATTTCTCCCATGCATAATTGTTTTTGTTTATTTTTTTTCCCCAATCTAATTCTCACTTATTTCTTTTTCTAGTACTTGGTCTTTAAAAGGTAAATAGGATGAGGAAATAGTATGTTCACATGAGCAAAAACGGCTGAGAATTATTAAAATGGCTTGTCAAAGTAGTGGGGAGGATCTCAGAACATGGTAACACAAATGTGTGTGGTATTACAGAAGAGAAAATGAGTCAATATACTTGTAAAGGCGTTTCCTAACTAAAATCAACTTTAATAGATGTAGATATTGTGTAGATACTGTGTCAGTGTAGGTAAAGTGACCTCCTTACAAGACATCTGCTGTAGCATCAACCAGAAATGATAAATCTGTGAATCAAATGAGATGATGAGCATCTGAATCAAAATTTCAAATTATTTCATTCCAGTTTTAGCAATTTTTTGCTTTTTCTTTGTGTAATACCAGAGCACTCCAGAATTTTTCACACCAAGGTTCCAGTGAACTTTGTTTCAAGAACTATGTAGAAAGATAGCAATATTTCACTGCAGGGTTTTAGTGAATGCTGCATAACTTCTGCTCTCACCATTGCATTTTAGAGCAAAGTCATAGCAGAGTTCCAAACCTATTTTTTCCACTTTAATAATAGGTCACATCATACTGCTTAACTGTTCTTCCTCAGATATCCTGAGTACTTTGCAAGTCTTCAACCTATTTTATCACAGCTCTTCCCTCCTTGCCTCCTGCTGTGTCTGCATTTGTTTTTCTTACAGCTAGAAATTAAACCAAGCAATTTCTGCTGAATTTGCCACAGATATGCGGTTCTATAAACAGGAACAGGATTTAGGAGATGTGCAAAAAATGCTCTCTTATTGATTCAGATGGATAATGTAACTACTTTGACTGAAGAGAAAGTCTGCCCTTCAGTTTAAAATTTAGAATTTCAGGTCTTTCTCCAAATCAATGTATGAAAAGTTTCATGGGAATAAAGTTCTCTTAAATTTTCTCTGGCTCAAAAGCAGAACAGCAGGGAGAGAGAGGTGTCATCACAGAAGCATTTAACACTCTTCAAAGACAAGGAAATTCTTCTAGATAAAAGCAAAACATGAAGTCAGGTTTTCTGCCGGTCATCTAAATTCTGAAGAAGAGTAAAATAATCAGCTTCTGTTGCTAATTTTGATTAATGTGATTTTTCTTGGTGATTTCAAGTGCTGCTCTCAGCCAGCCCCAAGAGTAGGATCACAAGGGAAGCATTGCGCAGGGAAGCATTCCCACATTCTCTGGGGAGCACAATGTCAGCTGCTCTGAAGGACAGAGACTGGAGGCACTTTTCAGTGGGAGATAATCCTTCATTCCCATTAGAGCTGCTTTTGGAGGGGTTGATTAGAGAGGAGAAGCAGCTTTGAAACTGCGTTCCAGTTGCGCTGCTGCTCAATTTCACATTCTTGGGTTCCTACGCAGAGTGAGAGAGGTCCCCCTGCCCCCAGCAGTGCCTTTGAGTGCTTGGCAGGCAGATTTCCATCCCCTGGCTGGGCCAGGAGCTCCTGAGCGTTTGTGGATTTCCTGGGAGATCCGTGGGGATCGCTTTGTGGCAGATGTGTGCTGGCTTCTCCTTCCAGGATCTGGGGTTTCAGCAGGAAGGATGTGGGTGAAGGTTTTGTCCCTGGCGAGCTGGGGTGTACCTGATCATCTTCAGCAGCACAACCAAGTCCTCTTGTCTCACCTGGCACTTCTCATAAAGCCAAATTCTCGGAAGAGATGATGATTAGCTTTTAAAAAGTTTACTTTTTGCAGGCCCTCAACAGAAGCTAGAAACTAAACTGTGTTTTGAAATTTGGCATTTATTTTGAGGCTAAATGAATGAATGTGAGTTTGCTCATTCCCAGCTAAGACACAAATGAGGTTTACTCACTGAACAAACTGAAGATTGTTTTCGCCAGTCACATGGGTTTTTGTGTTTTGTTTTCCTGCCTGTGCCTTGTGAGAAATGACCAGTCTTTGCCATTTCCTATTCTGTCCTGAGATGTGATTGTCATCAGGACAGCAGCAAAACTCAGTGTTTCATGTGTAGTTCTGATCATTTTGGTATAGTCCTAAATTAATCTTAACAATAAAAGAAGTCTTTCACAATGCAGAAACAGTGCATTGTATTTCATTTACAGGTGCAGCCTGTGGTATCATTTTGCCCTCTAACAGGAAGTGAACTTGGATTTGGATTTTTTTTGATGAAGTTTCTTTTCAATCAGCAGGAAAAACTTACCATTGCCCTGTCAGTTTAGGGTCTGGAAAAATTACAGTACAATCCTTCTTTTTGCCCCTTACTGCAATAATTTTTAACTGTTGGCCTTTTAACTACACAAGAAGCCTTCCTCTGTTCTCCTCATAGGTACAGGGTTTATGAATAGATAGAGCAGATGTTTTCTTAGAAACATGTTCAGTAGGGGTTTTTTTGGCTTACGTAAGTGCCAAATGCCCTTAGTTTTACAATAGTTTTTAATATATTGGTTATCTTTCATATATATTTCCCCTCAAATTTGGTGTCTTCTAAATACTGAATACCTAGGAGATTTGCCTTAAAATGAATTATACATGTGTATGCTAGGTTGTGTTCTAGCCTGTGTTAAATGTAAAGCACTATAACTTTGGTGAAGCCGTGGAAGATTCGTGTCACATGTAAAGATTTTCATGCTGTAGATTTCCATTTGTACGTTTAAAACAGCTCCTGAAAAGCTCTTGGACTGACAACACAGGACATTTTTTGTCTGTCAAGTAGACTGGCCCAAGTGAGATGTTCTCCAGAGCAGCCTGTTCAGGCTCTCCAGGGCCGCTTCCCTCCATCCCATCACACCATGCTCGGCTGTCAGCACTCCTCCTGGGATGTGCACAGAGGATCTGCAAATTCAGATGTGATTTTAAATGTCTGAGGGTGTGGGTAGGGGTGATCAACCTTCTTCAGAAGTGTCAGAGCTGGCCCATGAGCTGCATGGTCTGAGTGAGGCAAGAACAAAGGCAAACTCGAGCAGTCTGGGTGTGTTCCCTGGTGTCTGCTCCTTCCAGCATGATTCCTTGGAAAGTGGCCTTTTTGTGAAGCATCAGGGCTATCAAATAACTCAGCTATTTGCATAACAGTAAAAGTGCATGTTGTGGTACTGATGATGAAATTAGGTTTATTGACTTAGCTAATTTTGCTTTCTTCCCTAGGAACAGGCTGACTGAGCATTACAGTGTAAGAGTGCACCATCACAGCCACACACAGCCTGTACCAAATCCTGGTCTCTTTCAGCCGAGCCCACTGGCCAGCCCTCCTCCTCACCTCCCAATTCCCTAATCTAATCTAGCTCTGTGGGGTTTATGGGGGTTCATTTAGGCAGCAGAAGCTGTGCTGGTATTGTTGTACGTGCCAGCAGCGATTTGTACCATCTGGGTACGGAAAAGAGAGGTTAGTGCTACCACAGAGAAAGATCTTTATTCTATTACTAAGCCAATATCATTCAAGAGTGGCTGCAGAGCAATTGGAAACTGAGAAATGGGCAGCTCTGTAGTTCTAGTGAAATGTCAGAGTATAATGAAACAAGGGAAACGTACTGCTTTGTGATGTGAGCCAAGTTGCAAGCAGGTGGCAGCAGTAAATATGTATATAAATAACAATATGGATGAAATGTCAAGGTTTCCAGCTGGCTTTGTAAAGGCGTTTCAGGAATATTATAGTTAGAGTAACAGCACAGCGTGACCACTCACTACGAATATGTATAATTTCAGAATGCATATATTTACATTAAGGGCTCAGGTATCCTCAGGTTTATCATGCTTAAAATTTAGATTTTGGTCAAAAACAGCCTAAGAGTTTGGGAAACCCCAAACCATGCTGTTTTATGGGAGGCTTGCTTCCATCTGACGCCTTGTTACTTCATGTAAGGAAACCTGCAGTGCTTCTACCTGTACCTTTTAAAAATGAATGAGATTAAGACAGTGTGTGTATAATGTTACTGAGCTGTATATGAAGAGATGTCTGCATGCCAAGCCCCTAAACCCTCATGGGTGAAAAATGCGCTCGGGGCCTTTGCTGGCTGGGACAAATGTTCACACACAGAAACCTTTGAAACTGGAGAGAAAAACTGTCAGTGCCCTCTTTAGGACACCAGAGTTCTACCTTCTGCTATCAGTTCAATGATTTTAAGAGGTTTCACAATAGAGAGCATCAAAAAAAAAAAAAAAAAAAAAAAAAAAGCATTCTGAAATAGATTTTTGATTTTTTTTTTTATTTAGCACATGGCTGTTCATATCACCTTCTCTGAAACATCTCTGACATGTTTGAGAAAATTTCAACTCAAATAGTCCTAGTTATGTTGCAAGCAAGTCACATATTGATTGGAAAAGTAGATAATGACAGTGGCCTCTTAACAAATCCTCTAAAGCCAAGTATATTAGCAGTTGTTAAACAACACCTGCATTTTATTTGCTGTGTTGGTCCTTTAGAGAGCAGCATTAGCATTGCTTTGGGCTCCATCCTATGTCCTGAAGATCAAGGAACTTTGTTTACATTCCAACATTTTGTAAATATGAGATGAACACAAATTAAACTGTTTTCAATGTAGTGATATTATAGGAGTAATTGAGATTGATGTCAAGGACTAGGACATTATTCTCCAACACTGTTGCCTTTATTAGTTTAAATACTTTTAAAATACAAATAATGAAATTATAAAGTCATTAGAACTAGAGACTACCAACCCAGTAACAGGAATTAGTACAGTAGGGACTGATAAGTTACAGACTGGGGTTGTCAAAATCATCTTAAACTGGTTCTTGAGTTTTTGTAACTAAAGCTGATCTCCTTATAATGCAGAGTCACTTAAGCACATCTGTTACATTGATGTATCACTAGTTTTATGGACCTGGATTAATTCCAGAGTAAACAGTGAGCACTCTGCTGAAAGGCTGTAAACATAGACAAAAGTCATTCATCTAGAAATCCCCAAGCATAATTTGCCAACGGGCTAAGTGCCTCAAGTATTTTACCCTTTTTGATGTAGCAAGACACTGCAGTTCTGCATTCTGTAATGCTGGGGGTCACAGGGGGGAGGTGGCAAGGTTTTCTCCTTCCATTACTTATGGTTAAATTTGCCTCCCTCCAGGACTGAAGTGCTCTGAGTCCTGAAGTTGTTCCAGGAGTTTATGAAGTGTTATGAATTTGCTAACAGTGAAATCTGCAGTTTTTCAAAATCAGTCACCCAAAGTACAGGTACCCCATGAGGAACAGATCTTCTAAAACTAACTACCATACATCTAAACTCCTCTTCCAAATCAAATTGAGTCCCTAGGTTGGGAGGATCATGGCTTAAAGCCATTAATTGCATATGAACTGTGTTTAAACTTACTTTAGAGTCTTTTTAGCCATCTTGAAATCTGAGAACATTTTGGAGGTTGAATTAAACATTTCATGTCCTTTCCATTTATTCCATCTTGTGAGTTTTGCTTTGACATACCTTGGCCTTTTGGCCATGGTATTGTTAAGACAGTTATGAAGAGATTAAACTTTTCTTCGGAAATTCAGAAATTGGGAGCAGGTTCAAAAGTGCAAAGTAATTTCTCCTTGTTGCTATTTAATGCATGCTAATACTGAAAACATGTTCTGAGATGTGGAAATGGCTACACAGCAATGCTATGCACTCTTTATGGAATTGTGGTAGGTAAGACCTTTTGTTTTGTTATTTTTCAGTTTTCAGAGATGTCAAAAAACAGGGTTTAACCCTTTTAATACAAATGAACCATTTCATTTGTCACTGGTACCAATCAAATATAAGAAGGGAGAAGTCTGTCTTTTCTTTATTCAGGCCCCAAAATACTAAAAAAAAAGCAGAGGTGCAATAAATGGTTTCAGCAGGTCAGGGGATGTAATTTATGTTACAGAACTGAGTTTTAAATTGTCTGATGTAAAGAGTCATAAGAATCTTTCTTGTTTAGAAGTGTTAGAATATCAGAGAGACTGAACAACAGGTAATTACTACTGAAAAAAAAAGTCAAATCCAAGTGAATTTATGGAGGAACTTGTATTAAGTAGTGCTTAATTTTAAAGGACTAACAAATTTTAAAAACTAATCTTTTACATGTTGAAATAAATCCTTGCGTCATTATAGAAAATGTAAAGGTCGCTAAGTGAGAAAGAGAATAATTCTTAGTAGCTCTAATGTGGCAGAGTGCTTGGAAATGGTACAAATTAAGGATTTTAAGATTTAATTTCCAGGTGGCAACCTTAGATAACAAGGAGTTGGTGTAGGAGAAAGCAAGCTCTGGTTTGTGGAGTGTCATATGGGAATTGTTCTATCTTGAGTAGATGCAGACTAAAAATTGTGAGTTCAGCCCAGCGAAAATGAGGAATAACTTATAATTTAGGTGTTGCTTTAATGGCATTTTCATCTGTTCTTCAGATTATTAGGATAAATTTATTGGGCATCTTCCCAGCACTTAGAATCATAGAATCACTTAACTTGTATCTAGGATTTAGATTTAAATGTAACATTGCTGGATCCATGCCTAAAAAGGAGGAAAACATGATGTCTTCTGTAGAGATCAGTTTGGGGATTTTTAAGCTGGGGTGAATGCAGAGTACAGCCTTGCACCCAAACAATGGAAAAATTCAGAAATATTTCCAGTTTAAAATCTAAATTCGGAATCTGTATCTTCTTAGTGGTAGATGGAATAAGTCTCAGAGGTCTAAAGATGGTGAAATTTAGGAAAATCTGAATAATTATCTAAAATCCAGATGTCTGTCACATTATTTGTAATAGTGGTAGGTCATGAAATATTAAAGACATTTTTAAGGATGAATTTATTTTTAGGATTATGTATCTTTAATATCAGTGATCATTATTTTTAATTGTCCCAAATCTGGTCCAGGGGGATGTCTCTTGTCTTGCACTCTGAGGAGAAGGAGTTAATTTATCTTTACTGGAATTTTACCTGAGGTCTGCAAAACCTAAAATTATTCTTATCAACAGGGAATTAGTTGAATTGAAATAAATAGGCAGATTTTACTCCAGTTTAATATATATATATATAAATTAATTGTGAGTGTCATTATCTTCCCTAACTTAGAAAAGATCTGCTGTGGATGATTCCAATACAGCCTTTGCTTTTAGGCATTCAGAGGTAGCTGTATATCCTTCCAACAAATAGGCAGATTTTACTCCAGTTTTAATGGCTATATATATATAAATCAATTGTGAGTGTCATTATCTTCCCTAACTTAGAAAAGATCTGCTGTGGATGATCCCAATACAGCCTTTGCTTTTAGGCATTCAGAGGTAGCTGTATATCCTTCCAAGGTAGCTGTATATCCTACTTATCTATCATTAACATGGATATTTAATATCCTGGGACAAAGGCAGAAATGACAATTGAGCACTTGGCAGATGTGCTATTTAGTGGGAAAATAATAGCTAAATATTTTGGTTCTGTTCAGCTGATCTATACAGTACTTGCCACTTCCTGCTGCAGATTTTGTAGCACATTAGAACCTACCTCTGGCATCTTTCAAAGTTGCCAACTGAACACAGCTACAATATAAAGTAACTGGAGTGGGATTTGTGAGTGTCATGAATTTTTAGCTGTTTATATGATATTTTTATAACTAAGTATTAAATAAGACACTAACACTTGAACTCGGTTTAAATGAGCGCAACGCTCAGATCAAAAGAGGAAACATTCTCCTGAAAGGACAGGTCACTGCTTTTCCCTCAGAAGTGATCAAAGCTGCCTTCATTGAAGCTGTGGTTAAACACAGGTTTAGGTTTCTTTTCTTTTCCACATCATTTTGCTGTACCCCCTGCAAGGGCACTGAAGGACCTCCTAGAAGAAAGGACAGCGTGTGTGGCAGAATTCCCCATGCAGTTCCATCACATTTGGTTTAAACATTTCGTATTCATATTGAGTCCCTTTTATGCTAGTTTTATGCTGATTATACCTAGAGGCCATTAAATGTTAGCAGATACTTTATATTTGCTATATTGAATGCAATACATGGTATGAAATTCTTTTAAGGGGGGATGTTTGACATGGAGCTTGAACATATTAAAGTGGATGTACTTCCAGAAACTCATAGAGGTTGAGGGCATCTTTTGCTCTTTTAACTCTCAGCTGCTGGCCGTAGCTTATGGCTCTGAGGTGGGGCAGATGAGGTAAATTTTAACCATCCATTCCTGTGACTTTGCTGCTGTGAAATACTAACCCACAGAAGTTCGTACAGATGATCATATTTGTTTATTCAGGCACTCCAGAATATGGTTTTAAGGACTATGCTGAGGGATCTAAATCTGGTTCTATTTTATTATATTCCCTGTAACTATTTAAGTTGACATACTGGAGGTATGCTGTTGAATGGAAAGGAGTACTGAGCAGAGTTTGATGTGAAGAAATTGCTGCGTATTTCTGAGCTTTCACTGAGGAAAGTTCTTAACCTGTTTGTAAAATAAGATTTTCTCTGTGGAGGGAGAGAGCAGTATGTTTGGAGTATATGTAAAAATAGAAAGAAAAGTTCAACGAGCAGAATTTTAGTTTTCAGAGCACCCCAGGAGCTGTAACCTGACAACAGGCATGTTGTAGGTAACCAGTATAATTTATTTCTTCAAGGAGAAGAGACAGGCATGTGTTCTAGGCAGGGTGGTGGATCAGTTCCCAAAACAGTCTGAAAGTTCTAGAATTCTTCACTTGTTCCTTGCCTTTATAATCAAGAGTAGGCCTTCTCTGAAGTGAAGGAAATAATGCAGATATATTCAAATAATACATTATTTCCATATTTTTCTAGAGAAGACAGGTAAAATAAAGATGGCCTGAGTGTTATTTCTGTCATGTGGGTGACACACACCTTTAGACAATGTGGTCATTGAGATGAGAATTAATATATTATAAATCTTGTTTAGGATTTCAGAACTGCCAAAGTCCTACAGGGATAAAAACCTTGGGAAGCTGAAAATAGCATTCCAAAAGTTAGCCTGTTTTAAAATGTTTTAATAACTTAGATATTTAGAATACATAGGTTTGAACTTTTTAGAGTGCTGATGTAGCTTGTATGTACTATCAAATGTCAAAAAAGAGAATTTCAGTTCCTGTCTATAAATGACCGTTATTGGATCCTACTTTCCTGTGCCCTTGAGGAGCTGTGTGGCCTTGCAGAAAACATTAAACCTTTCCACGCTTCCTTTCCCATATTTGAAATGAGCACCTGTTCTGTACCCTGTTTTTGTCAGGATGCAGGAATGCCAAACAAGTGCAATGGCTCACTGATGGAGACACATCCTCCCCTCAGTCTGAGTGGTGGGACTTGGCTGTTTGGGTTCATTTCTCAGCTTGATTTCTGAGCTAACAGCACCTGCCAACACCAGTGCTGATGGTTTGGTGTGAAAGGGAGAGAGCCATTTCCTGGGCAGAGCCAGATGCAGATCATTCAGTAAGTTTGCTGTACCATGTGTCAGCAAGAATCTGAGCTGCATTCAGAGCAGTGGCTCTGGTAGATTGCTCCTCTCTTTCAGTCACCACTTCTTGCAGTGCCTTAATGGCAAAATACACACTGAAATGTGTATTTATACACATTGATATATAAATAAACTTTATAAACTTTGGCAATAGTTGCAAGGAAATCTTAATGTGCTGCTTTCTCTTTAGATATGTGTTGTATATATTGCACCTCTTTGCAGTCCAGGTTATTACAACAGCATAAACCTTTGAACTGGCTAACAGGAATTCAGCCTAACCAGGCTAAAATAGGATTTTTTTTCTTAGGTTTTACTTTTTTCAAACAGACCTAGTTTAGTCTCAGCCTCATAAATACATCAGGAAACTGTGTTGAAGTTGAGAGAAGGTAACAAACTGTGTCTGAGAGCTCTAGGATTAAATACATCCAGCAAAAGTATTTGAGAGAGCCTTTGAACATCCTGTTCAACAACAAAAAGAATGAAACTGTCCCATCTTCTGTAGCCTGTTTTTTATCATCATAGGTACATAAAAAAATATACATTTTGCAAATGAATTGAAATAGGATCCTATGTGACCTACCTTAAATTTGACTTAAGCTTGACATGTATTTAGGTTAGAATTGGTGACAATTAGAATTCTTGAGAACTTCAAATCAGATATATTGAGGTCAAATAAACATGACAAGAAGTCCAGATATCATTACCTATTTATAGAGTTTACTGTGAAGCATAGACACAGTAAGGAATTATGTCCCAAATGTGGCAGGATGGGATGAGGGTGAAGGTTCCAGCTTTTTTTTTTTTTTTTTTTAATAAAGAAAAGTTCTTATTCAATATTTATGAATGAAAGGTGTCATCAAGCTCTTGATTGTGAATGGTGAGTCACTGATTTTGTGTGCCCACTGGAACTGCTTGGATTTCAGGTGTTTGTCAGTTGAGCAAATCTATTTCACAAAGAACACGTGTGAGATTTGTGTTTGGTGTGATAAATGATGTAGGATGAGTCTCTGGAAAATTGTTCCCTTTAATGTGGATCTGTCTTAGTACTTCTTTTGCTTTTATTCCTGCTCAAGGGGCTTTGAGACATTTCATAAAACTTGCCATGAGATGATCATGGGAGATCCTGCAACATCTGCGTATGGCTTCTTCCTCCTCTATGTGAGAAAAAAAAAATTCAAAACAAAACACACTTATTTGGGTGTCAGTGCTTACTGCTTATTAAAGCTGGGATGAAATGCTGCTGATGCTTCTCCTAGTTTCTGTAGAATGTTCTGAAGTGAGAGCTAAAAGCATAGATTTTACACAGTTTTTATTTTTAGTAATTTTTTTAAGCTGTTGCTAGTAACTAGCTAAAGGTTCACTCTTTTATAGTGATTTTATGACCAGTGTATATAATTTTCTATGAATATTCCCTAAAGAAAACAAACAAACTATAAAATTTGGAAATACTTTTTTTTTTTAATCCATAAGAATAGTTGTAATCTGAAGGGTTTTTTCACATGAATGAGTGGAAAATTCTGTAGAATATATTTTAAAACTATTTAAAAGTCATCACTGGAAACAAAGAAGTGGTTTATTATGATGTTATGATCTATATATATTTGGATGAAATATGAAGATAGAAATAATTTGTTCCTCATGTCTGAAGTAAGCACACATAATTAACTGCGAGAGATTTCATCTGTCTGAAAAGAAAACTTCTGGGCTGAGAGATACCCTAAGTTTAAGCAGGAAATTGCTTCATTAGAAAACAAGGATTTTTAATTATCAAATAGAGTAAATATTTAGGTCTTAGGCTTTATTAGGCTGCATGGTAAAGGAAAAATTAGGGGCACTTGCAGATGTTCCTTAAATTTAAACTTAGCTGCCCACATTGTTATGGTGCAGCAATGGTGGATCCCCACACCAAACAATGAGGACTGAGCATTTTTATCA
This sequence comes from Pyrgilauda ruficollis, assembly GCF_017590135.1. Lineage (NCBI taxonomy): Eukaryota > Metazoa > Chordata > Aves > Passeriformes > Passeridae > Pyrgilauda > Pyrgilauda ruficollis. The sequence goes on along the minus strand of NW_024514764.1, from coordinate 10,810,457 downwards.
GTCCTCCTGCCTCCCTGGTGCTTTCTCAGTCTGGCTTTTTTTGCTGGGAAAGGCGGCCCATTGTTCCCAGGTGTGAAAGTGCCAGTGGAGCAGGGATCTGTCTGTTCCCAGGTGTGGAAGTGCCAGTGGAGCAGGGATCTGGCTGTTCCCAAGGGTGGAAGGTGTCAGTGGAGCAGGGATCTGGCTGTTCCCAGGTGTGAAATGTCCCAGTGGAGCAGGGATCTGTCTGTTCCCAGGGGTGGAAGTGCCAGTGGAGCAGGGATCTGTCTGTTCCCAGGTGTGGAAGTGTCGGTGGAGCAGGGATCTGGCTGTTCCCAGACTCCTTTGGTGGAACTGGGAGCAGTCAATGCCCACTCTGTTGCTGCTCTGAATGAAACTCTCTCCTGCCATGTGCTGTCTATAATCTGCTTGGGCATGCACTCGCCAATATTTTCTTGATCTAATAGCAGCTATTACTGATAGCTTAAGTGATTTCAGCTGTTGAATCTGTTCACTGTTAAGGAATACTCTCTTGGGGTTGGCTGACTGGTGTGACTGCACAACTTCCAAAATCTCATGTCGAGGCTGTATTTCTCCACCAAGGAGAAGTGATAGGGCCAGGAAAAGACAGCTAAAACACACAGAAAATGCAAATCTGAAAATAAGAGACAATTTAAATGAAGGGCTATTAGCATAAAACCACTTTTTAAATAGTAATTTGGTAAATACAGATGTCTTGTTAATTATGGTTTACTCATTAGGTTCCCAGAAGCTTTTCCTACCCCAGTGACCTTGGTCAGGGTGGCTTTCTTTGTTTACTTTATGTAACAGATAACTTGAATTCCCTGGGTGAATCCTAAGTGGCACTTAAAGTATTCAAAGAAGTGGTTTTTTCTTCGTGCAGGATACCATTTCTAAAGAGTTTTTCTCAGTACATTATTAAACAAAAAATAATTCTGAAAAATATCAAGTCAAGGCAAGTTCATCTTGCTGGGTGATGTAGGAAAATTCAGCTTGTTGTCTAAAAAACGGGGGAATGCTGAAAAATGAACTGTTTTAACAATTCAGTTTAAAGTTTGATCACATTAATCCTACAGTAAAATGATTGTTTCTCATGTTCTTCTCATCCCTCTCCTGTCTGGTACAACACAGTGCCAGCAATCTGTGTTGTCTTTCCTCACTGCACAGTCGTTTCCTCTCATGATGGCCACGTGGCAAGGACTGCAAGTGTTTATCTAGAAAAAATAGCATTAAAAATGGCATTACATCTTTTTGTTTGCCCCTTTTCAGCTCTGTCTTTATAGGGAATAAACAGAGGGGAACAAGGAGAGGAGCCAGCTCCAGGTGACTGGCCAGCTGCCTGTGGATCAGCACCAGAAAGTGCTCCACAGATTGCAATCTGAAACCCATTAATATAATGGATAAAGTCTATGAAGCATTTTAAAACCTCCCTTGCCTATAGTGCTGCATTTTATAAGCTAGGTGACATCAAAAGAATTGGTTCTGGCTCAGACCAACTAATAAAAATGGATAAGGCTTATTTTTATGCTGAATATCAGTAAAAGCATGTGCAGAAGATTACATTTAACATTCTGGCTTTTACCCAGAGCACAAAAAAAGTCTATCTTATCCCCATCCATCAGAACAGAATTTGATAGGTTTGGAGACCCTAGATTTTCATCTCCTATCAAAGCATGAAGCAGCAGCTTGGGCTTGCATGGAGATTGTGTGAACATGACATTGCTCACTGTGTTATGTTTCCTTGAACACGTATAAAGAAGGGTGTCCAGTTAGGCACAATGTTTAAATGGGATGTTCTCAATTATTGATACTTAAAGCTGATAAAAAAACATTGAATGAAAGCATTAAACCTTTCTATATTAGGAATAATGGAAAGAAATTGAAAGTCTGTCTATTTCCTGTAGGCAAAGGGAGAAGAGCATCTTTCAGAGCCCAGTAAAAATCCCACATAGTTGTTTTTGTGCCTATACAGCTTTAATTATTGTTAATTTTTCTAGGTGCCACATGTTTATTTAAAACTGATTTTTGTGGTTCAGTAGTCCAGTCTGTACCAGCATTAGCCTCCAGATCTCAACAGCAGCCTGTTTATTCTGATCTAGCTTGCCTGACTGATTCCCCAAAGATAAAATTCACTAAGTGAACTTGACAGATTCCAGGCTGTCTCCATATGGCAGGGACTGGGCTGCAGCTTCTGAAGCTGCCTGGGATTTCAAAGCTGCTCTCACCTTATTAAGATGGCAGCAGTTACATGCAAGGCAAGTTCGCAGGGGCTTGTTTTAATTCTTTTGGTTTCTGCTTGAGACCAATCCATACCATTTTTTGTGCATGTGAATTAGAGCAGGACCAGCAGGATGACTTTCTTTTCCAAATGGTGCTTGCACCAGCAAGGGATCAGGACTGAAAATGAATCTATACCTCCGTTGTTGACAGTTTTTAAGAGGAGTTTAGGTTTAGCAGGTGCTAAATGGACCAGACCACAAGAGATTTCTGAAAAAAGTGATGAAACACTGTCAATTTATTTGTTTCTGGGTCTTTCTTCCCTTTTGCCTTTGTGTACTATCACTTACCTGTTATTTGGGTTTGGGCTGTTAACAAAATAGTTTAATTGTCTTATATTAAAAATATGAAACCTGTATCTGGGAATATCAAAATATTGAGCTGAATTGCAAGGAGCATTTTTGAGAATGCAGGCCAGCTGAGGATCTTTCTGTACACATTTAAATCTGTGTGTGGCAGACAGCCATAATCTGTCACACAAAAGGGGTTCTCTCAAATTGACTCAATACTAGTGAAAGCATGTAGTGCTGGAAACACAGAAAGTCTTAGTACTTGTCATTTAAAAAAGCCTGATTGATTCTTTGGCTGTAATTTTTTGAGTGGGTTCACAGGACTAGAATAATTTACTCTGGTAGGTTTAAGCAGACCATCTTAAAATCACAAGATTAGAAAAAGAGGAATTTAGGAAATGTAGACAAAGTATCATTTGTAGGTCATTAGTGCTTGTTTATGAAATGCAGGCACTGCAAACAACAGTTCAGTGAGAAATGAGTTTAAATTAGTGTTGTTGTGTTGGGATTGATGCAGTTACACTTTTCTAAGAAAATGAAAGTAGAAGTTGAGGTTTCCTTGATTATTCCTGTTCCTGACTGTCATTATTTCTCAGGAGCATGTGCATACCTGAAAGAGAGATCAGGAATGCGTAACCTTTCTAAAATTCCTTTGTTTTATCATCTCTTCATAATCCCAAAAGGGACTAGAAGTGATCTGATGTGATACTTAAAAAAAAACCAAAAAAACAAAAAAACAATTAAAACTTAGAAAAACCCCATATTCTTTGGGAGTTTAAGTTTTGTATTTAAATTTAAAGTAACTGTGTTGACTAAGACAAGCAATGGTGTGTCATAGTATCTCCCTATGGATTTTGTTGTTTCTCTGAGAAATAGTGTGGCTTTATTGTTTGGTTTTGGTGTTTTTTTCGCAGATACCGATTTTAGATTTGGGGGTTCAGTTATGTGGAGGCACTGGGGTTTTCTGGTTATCTGTGGTTCTTGCCCTGCATCTCTTTCATAGCAGCAATTGAGGATCTCACTTGGGACCCTTTAATCAAGTGCTGCATTCCTTCCTTTTCCAGAAAGAAAAGCTCTCGTGGAACCCCTGTTCAGCATCTTCACAATTCCTGTTTTATCTGGAGCTATGTGAAACTCTTTGTGAAAACTGATTTTTCTCTCAGTCATATTGCACGCTTAGAATCATCTGTGTCATTTGTAATGTTATTTTTATCTTCAGTTAATTTGCATTTAGCTGTAGATTAGTTTGTGGCAATGACTCCCTCTTTATTTGATTTCTGAAGCATTTCTGAAGCATTTCTGAAGCATTGTTTCTTTCTGCATTCTGTATGTGCCAAATAATCCCAGTAGTATTTGAACTGGGAACAGCAGGCTTTACCTCATTACTGTTCCTCACAACATTTGTAATGCTCTTATGGGCACATGTGTAAGAAATGTCAACTGAGTCATTATTGGGGTGGATGTTCTTACAGCAGGTGTTTTAAAGGCACAATTTCAAGTCTCTGAACAAAAAGAGACCAAATTCCCAGTCAAGAATTTCTAATAAGCAAACAGGTGAGCCCTTTCTCTTCGACCTAGCACAGTTCTCTTTCTGACACCCCTCTGGCCTGCTGCAGGTACATGAAGGCAGATTGGCACCAGGTCAGGGTTAGTGTGCAGGGACTGCCTTTGAGATGGAGCCTTTCATGTTGCTTCTGCATAAAAAGGCAGGTGGGTTTGATCTTTAACAATACACCACAGTCATGTTGTTTAATCGGCTACAAAATTCAGACATCTGCCTTTTTGAGCAGCTGTAGCAGATACATGCAGTGCCTCTTCCAGACTCAGGTTTTATTTTGCCCAAACCTATTTTAGATTTAAACTCCACAGAGGTCCCCATGTCTTTTCTATGTCATTGGTATGAATCACCTGATGCTGCAGTTGTAAATCTCTCATGTTTGTGAAGTGAGCATCTTTTTTATTTTTAATTTTCTGTTGTGTGGACTAGGCTGTAGGAATTCCTAATGCCACTGACATAACAATAAATTGAAATCCATTAATTGACTGAACAATTAAACAGCTTCTCTGCTAAACCTGGATGTTAATGACCATGGAATGGCATAAAATGAAATTATCAGAACGGGCAGCTGAAGCTCACTCTGTAAACATCTAGGCTGGCTGAAGTGCAGCAGTCTGTGTTTACAGCAGGGCTGCCAGAGGCAGAGGTGTGAGTGCTCATCTGCACCAAGGCAAAGTCTGAGACTTAAGCTGCTCATAGGGAAATTTTAAGCTTTATTTATTTATTTTGCATTGAATCTTCTGAGTTGTCTTGGCACTTAAAAGATGGCATGGTTATACTGGGCTTGAATTCGTGCTGGCATTGCTCAGCAGAGAGAAAAAAAACATCTAAGAGGTCTTCAGCACCTCCAGGTTAATTTGGGAAATGCCATCTGACCACAGCTCTGAGAGTTTTTTTAAAATATTCTAGAAAGGTTGTTTGAGTTTGAGGTGGGTTTGTTTGTTTTACCTGGCTGTGAATTTTTTTGTGAGATAGTAATAATAAGAAATAGAATAGGTTGGTCACTTTAGGTAGTCCAGATTGCCAGTTGTTTTTAACATTTCATTCCCCTGCTTTTTTCCATTATATGTTCTTTTTAGAACATGGTAGGTTAAAATAACAATTGGTTTACATTCATTTATTTAACACTGAACTGAAATGGTGCATCTTTTATGTAACAATGACATACCAAATATGCATGAAAATGTGTGGAACTGTTTAGTAACATAGAACACACTGGTTCAGGTTATTGTTTACTTTAATGCCACTGTTTGTGAATGAAGTTACCTACAAACATTACTTTGGCACATATTAATGAGGAGACGGAAATATTTCTGTTTTTTAGGATGGCCGAGCCAGTGTCTGATCTAGAAAATAAAGAGGTTTTACAGTAGATCTTGTTTAGGATCATTTGAAAGCGAGGCTCACATTTGCAGGAAAGGAGCTTCCCAAGTTATGCTAACACGTTCATTTTAGTGAAATTATTTCAGAGTTGTGCAAGTCTTTATTATTGGAGTTAGGACAACACTGCAAAGGAACCACAAGAAATACACAAACCCCCATTGTTAATTAAAAAATTGACAGGGAGTGAATGGTAGTTTCTTTGGCAGCGGGAATGGTTTGCTCAGTGTAGGATGCAGGGAGCCGAGGGTGCTGATTCAGTTGGTTTCCCGGAGGAGCTGAGCCCGGTGCTTTGTGCTGTCCCAGCACGTACAGGGTGCCGGGGACGCGGGGCAGCAGAGGTGGCAGGAGCTGGCGCTGCTCTGCTGGCACTGCTGTGCCCGGGCTGCAGCGCCAGCGCTGGCACAGTCCCAGCTCCTGTCCCTGTCCAAAACCTCCTCAGCAAATACAGCACAGTGGAGCAGGCTGGGAACCCATGAAAACTGCCTGGAATCAGTGCAGCTGCTGGGTGATCACACCATGCAAAGACAGGCCTGGGAACAGTCTTGGCCACTTTTTCAGGAGTGGGGACAATGTCTCATTTCCCAGCTGGGCTGCTCAGCTCAGTTTTCAAGGAAGAGGGCAGCTCCATGGACTGCTTCAAAACACCTCTTGTTTGAAAAAAACAAGCTTTCATGTTAGCTTCTGCAGAGGAATTTTTTGCAGGCTAGAAATCTCAGTTTGGCTCAAACTGAGATTTGTTCCACCAGGCTGGTAAGGAGCTGGATTTACACATTTCTGGAGAGCAGTGCATTAGAAATCTGTTCTGTGCACAAGAAACTGGCCCAGGTTGCCTTCTGTTTTACATTTTTACTTCACTTTTCTGAGGAGATATTAACAAAACAGTTCACTATATTTAGAATGCTAATGGCAGTCAAGTTACGTCAAAAGAGGGATCTATTATTACATTGACAGAATGTCAGTGCAGAAATCAGCTATAACTTGTTCTGCATGTCATTAGCTGGAAAAATCACATGCAGATTTTTAACATTGATCAAAATTCCATTTCTCACTGATTTTTTGCTGTGTTAGACCTAGGACAGAATAAGAAATTTTTCTTGGGTGTATTTTAGTACACAACAGAAATTGCAATGCTCAAAGCCCATTTTTACCTCATGATAGTTTATGCATTCATTCCTCCCTTGGAAATTATGTTTACTTAAATTAGTGAAAGCTGGGTGAGGTCTTTTTACATTTAAAAGAGATTTCCCACATATCTGTCTTTGATTGTCACATCCTTCAGTGTGCTTGTCCAAACCCTACCCACATGCCGCTATGCAGATGAGGCACTCCCACATAGGGAATGTTCTGCACAGAAATCATGGAACGCCTAAGCAGCTTCTCTTTTTTTTTAATAAATAGACTCCTAAAAACTATTCTAAAGACAGCACAATTCTGCCCACCAGCTGAGGATAATGTAGGGGTACCTTTAAAGGATATTGTTATATAAGCAGATAGAAGAAAAAGAAAAAAATTAAGCAAAAATGGCGAAGTTTTGCTGCAGCTTTAGAAAAGTTGCCAGCTGCCTGAGATGGCAGAATAAACTAGTTTAATTCACTTAAGCTATATTCTATTTAAGTCAAAAAACTGACACAGATTTAGCTGGCAAACCTCTCCATCCTTGACTGAAGAAAACTGCAATGATAAGACCAGGGTAAGATTCATTTGCTCTTCATGCTTTTCCGAAGCATCAGCCATCATTCCATTGCTGGTGAGGACGCTTTTCTCAGGAGCAGCAGGGCTGGTTGTGGCTTGATTTTCACTTGAACACAGCTTTAATTTGCTTTCCAGATTCGAAAAGGGAGCTCTGCTCTGCTGGCCAGTCCCAGGGCTGCCCGTGCAGCTCCTCCACACCTTCACTGCTCCCTGCGCTGGGGTTCCTGTGCTGCCTTCTCATGAAATCTCTTACCAATTGGTTGTTTTGTTTTGTTTTTTTTTCCTTTGAAAATGCTTTTTGTGTCCTGTTTGGGGAGCAGCTTTGGTTCAGAGTGAGCTCCAGGAGCTCCTTAATGCCTGCTCACAGTGGGAGAACTCTGTACAGGGGAATTTGTAATCCTAGGGGCTATTTGGTGATAGATGAACGTAAAAATATCATCACAAATCACTGTTTTCTACAAAAATTATGTCTCTTTTTCCTATTTTTTTTAAAGCAACATAAACTGGAATCTAACCTTGCAGCTCAAACAAATATTTTTAAACTGTTTTCTACAAAAATTATGTCTTTTTTTCCTATTTTTTTTTAAAACAACATAAACTGGAATCTAACCTTGCAGCTCAAACAAATATTTTTAAAAGCTTCCTTGCTCTGTTGCAATTTAAACTAAAACAGACTTTAGTTTAGAAGCTGGATTCTTTCATGTGTCATATTTTTCTTATATTATTTCTTATTAGTCAAAATTAATAATGATAGAGTTGGCTGTTTGATTCTTCATAGTTCAGTGATTGGTTTCCATATGTTGAAATAAGTAACTATTTAAAGCCATCTGTTTCCCTTGGAAGTAAGAGTATTTTCATTAGTGTTTAGCATTTGGCTGATAGTGGAAAAATTTAATTCAGGCTAAGTTTAAGTTGGTCCTTCTGGACATTATTCAAACAACAATGTATGGGTTATTCAAAAAGCTACAGCAATTTTTGATTGATAATATTTGAGGTGTTATTTGCATTTGGAAACCACCTAAATCAAACATTAAAAATAAGTGTGATACACAAAACTGAGCAAGAAAACCTCCCCCTCATTAGCTGAGTGGGATGTAAGCCATGTACAGGCCTTATTCAGGTCTTTTCCTTAAAGGTAAATTTATCTAATAAGGTACTGGCTAAAAACAATTTTTTATTTCCATATTATCATTGCCAAAAATTAGGAAAAACGTTTAGTTTATCACTCAAATCAGAAGTTCTGTCTCCTCCTTGCTTTTGCTCACGATAATGTGATTTCTCTGCTAAGTTTTGGATGCTACAGATATTCACAGCTTGTTCCTGGGAAAAGCCATAAAATCCTGAGTCAGGTCACTTGGCAGTCAAGTGGAAGAGAAAACTGCTTTTCCACTATATTGTATTGCTTTGAATTGCAAATGTCTTTGTATTTGCTTCAGGTTTTTGTTTCATTTTGTTTTGTTTTTAATCCTGCTGTTGCACTCTCTGTGTTAGAATCTAAGATTTATATTTCTTTGGCTGTTTAATGTTTCCTTTCATCGCCTTCATAAATAGTAATGACTAGCTTATGTATATCCAGGGAAGTAAGGCAAAAAGCCCTTGAGTGTGCCAAGTCTGAAAAAATTTAAATTAGTGTATCAAATGTTAGAAGAAGAGGAATTAAGGCTCTTATCAGCTAACCATAAGCCCAGAATCTTTTAAATTCTAACAATGGTCTGGTGGATACAGCTAAATCTGCCTTTATTGTAAAAAAGACAATAGCAGGAGCGTGGTTCAAAGTTAAAGATTTCACCTTAATAAAAGCTATTTAACATATTATTCTAAATCCACAGAAAGGCAAGTTTTTATTTCGAGGTGTAGGTCATTTCTGATAGGGGAATCCCACACTTTTTAATGAACATGTTTCTCTTTCTCATTTCTAATTAGCTCCAGCACTTTGATTGCAGCATTCCAGCCTTCAATGCTGAGATTTCTGCTGGTAATGAAGCACTCGAGGTGGTATTTAATTAAAGCAGAGTGGTGCTAGGAAAGACCTGAGCAGGGCTGAACACTAATCCTTTTGCATTGCCCAGTGTCCCCTTGTGATTGTGATTGATGAGTTGATTTCTCTTTACAGCTTCATTTGCATTGTGTGGCAATGCCCGCAGGCAGAGGTGCTGAGCGTTTCTGGATCAGAGCTCCCCATTAGGACAAGCTAATGTGCTAAATGGGCTGGGGCTAGGCTCGAGAGCTCTCCTAGCTCTTAAGCAACCTATTAAATCACGGTTTATGGTGGGTGATGTGACTCCCCATGTGAGTTTGTAATACCTTTATCTCTTTTTGCCTTGAAAATACATATCCTACACCCACTATCTGTCCTGCCCATTCCCTCTTCTATTTATCTCAGGTGTTGTGTTAAAATGATCATGTCAGGTAGTGGCTGCTGTGAGGAATGGTTGTAGAGCTTCTTTTTTTTTTTTTTTTATTCATAGAGGTAAAATAAATTGGTCAGGATTTTCTTAAACAGGTAGACATATTTTCATCCTTATTACCAGAACTCTTAGTTGTCCTTCCCTTGCTTGTTTTCCATAAGTCTGCTGTTAAATGGAGGGAGTGCCCACACAGATCATTGCAGGAATGACTGTGGAACTTGAAGAAGCTCCAGCTGGATGCTCACAGTCTCCTGTTGAGACAGAATAAATATTACCAGAAGAATAATAAATATTACCAGAATTTGCCTATTCCAGTGGAGACCTGGGTTGCGTACACGGAACCATTTTTAGGGTCCAAAAAGCCAAACCAGGTGATTGTGCAGATACATGTAAGGAGCTTCCAAATTTCCTCTGACCTTGCAGAGGGTGACATGTTGGGCACTGTCGTTTCCTTGATGATCATCTGACTGCAAAGTGCAGTATATTCATAAAAACTGTCCACATCCCAAAATCTTATCTACCAGTGTCTCAGGAAATAGATTAGTCTTGCTGCATCATAACTGTGCTTCTGCTGCACTGTTGTTGCTCAGATCTGGGCCTTAGAGTTAAAAAGATGGAACAATTTCTGCAAAGCAAAACCACTGATACATGAAATGAAAAATACATTCAGCAGAGTGTCTTCATGGGCCACACTTATCTCCTGAAAGTGAAATTCACTTTGTGCAGTCTGTGCAAATCTCCCTGTTCCTGCCAAATAGCTTCAGGGCTTTGCCATTTACAATAGAGTGCAAAAATTTGGGGTTCTATTTGAATGTAAAAGTTTGGATTCTACTGAATTTCTAATCCTGGTGAGCTTGTTTAAGGGAAAGGATTTCCTTGTTTGAAACCCAGCTCTCCATGTCTGCTCGGTCTGGTTACTTTCTTGAAAACATCTAAAATTCCTCTTCCATGGTCACTGAGAAAATTGTACTTTCTCTAGAGAGGCAGCTTGGTTGTCAGAGGTAATCCTGCATAATAAAGTTTTCTGGGAAGTAGAAGTTTCATACATGGAAAAAGAGATTAGTTCTAGATAATTATTTATGAATATTGGTATCTATCTCTTTTACTACTGGTTTTCAGAGACCTGTTCTGAATTGAGCTGACCACGTTAGCTGGATTGAATAGACTGGAAATGCAAAATGGTAATACACATACTTTGAAGTGTCTTCACCCATTTCTGATTACTTTTCTATTTATGGCGGATATTTTTTCTTTTTTCTCCTGAAAGTTTATATAAAAGCTAGTTTTCATCTAAATTCCATGAGAGTTTTTTTTGAGGTTGCAGTTAGCATAGATCTGACTAATGGTGCATACCTGGCAAATACAGTTGTAGAGGGTTTTGTTAGGGTGGATTAATTATTCCTGTCTAATACTTAAGTAATTTGTTTTTCAAAACCCAGTGTTATTTGGGAGGGAACCATGAGTAATTTTTCAATAAAACTTGCCTGAAATTATTCTAAAAAAACCCAAAAACAAAACCACAACAACCAGAGATTATGTTAAAAACTTGCAGACCTCCAAGTTACACTGTTGTGGAGTTTGCTGGCATCAGAAATTTGCATTGCTGAAGGGAAAGCTTACTTCCTCTGAGCTTCTGCACTGACTCTTGATTGCTCTGCTTTTAGTTTGAAATAATTTGCCTTGTTGTTTTATGTAATTCTGTTAAAACTCTTTTCACCTAAGGTAATGGGAACCCCCATTCAGGTGGGCTCTGTGGCTCAGGGTGTGTAGTAGCTTGCTAATTTGTTTATTTATTTTTAACAGTTATTTTCACTGCAAAGGTGCAATGAGCTTGCTCTTTCAGATTCACAGGATGTTAAATGTTAACAAGTAAATTCTAGCAGCAAACTGTGCTCTTAAATTTCTGGTTTATGTTTGTAAGCAATGGAAACAAAAATAGTTTAAATTGTCAAAAACTAAGAAAGGGAGAAAATGGGATTAAAACCAGGGTAGCTTCACCCTTGCTCTCACTTTTCTGCATAGAGCAATAGAAGCATTTGCAATGTGCACTGCTTGAATTGTTTGAATTGATGTCATATTCTCTGTTTAATTGGAAATATTTTATATCGTAATTTGTTTGCTTCTGAAGCGTGTGAGAGGCCTTGAATTCTGGTTCTTTAACTGGTGTTCGATCTGTGTTACTAAAATGAAGTTAAAACAATGATTCAAAAATTTTATTTCATAATCCTTATTAACAAACAACATGTTCAGATCAATTTAGTATATTTCATAAGTCTCCCTTGAATTTGGTTCTTAGTTTGATACCAGGAACACATATATGTGTGTGTGACATTAATTTAGTGTGCATTGCTTTGCTTAATTGATGCTGTTAGTCAGTGCAGACCTCTTTACTGGAGGATTTAAATTTCCATTTTGACCTTTTATTAACTGAAACTGGCTGATTTTTTTTCTGCTATACTTAGAACTGTTGGCCGGGGAGATATTAATAGCTATAGAATTTAGGAATCTATTTTAAACATGTAATGTTTTTGTTAATACATGAAGTCAACCAAGGAGCAGTGAACCCTTTGTGGTTATTTACACAATAAATATATGTATTTATAGATACACTATGTAAGTATAGGTTAATATACTTACTCTTTCATCAAGACCAACAAATGGATATTTCCAGTGCTGTGTCAAGTTCCAGAATATATTTTCATCCTCCAAATCCTGGATCAATTAGCTACAATGGCATCTGAAATAAATGAGAGCAGATAAAAAATACTTTAACTACACCAGTCCTGTAGCCTGAATCTGTTCAGGATAGCTCCCAATTACATGAGATATTTTGCATCAAAGTTAAGATACATGTGGAGGTCATGCCTTGCTTTCATCAGTAACTCAGGCAGAACGGATGTGTTCCCTTGTCAATTTGATAACATTTTGTATCTACTGTACTCTCAATTGCTGCAGTAAATACTAAAGAGGAGACTCAGATTGGTGTGGGCAGGTGTAGAAAGAGGAAGAAGTAGTAAAGAACAGCATGAAAAAGAGGGGGGGGGCAAAGGGAGGTTTAAAATATTGGGAAATCAGGATCTGAATGAGAAGAGAGGGGAATTCACTAAAAGGCTTGGCAAAGTAGATCCAGTGAATTGTAGAGGTGGGTTGTGCCTTTTAGGTCTCTATTTTGGATCCTGAATTTTATCCATCTAGTCTTCGTGTATTCTGAGGTGGACTGAGTCTGCCTAACTGCGTGCCTGACATATGTGTCACTTAACAGTTTTTATTGCTTTCCCAGAATTCAATTAATTCAAAGTTTTTGTTGTATTTAGTCTCTGGCAGCTGAAAACTGGTTTATTTCTGATGGATTATATAGTGATGATTTTTGGTTGTTGTTCAGATAAGCCATTAAACATATGTGGAAAAAAGTGCATTTTAGTAAAAACCCATCCGTTTTGTGTATTGCATTGCTCAGACACCTTTTCCAGAACCCAATCCTTCACATCCCTGATTCTAAATCTGAGGAAAATCAGCAAGCATTAGTGAGCACATAGGTTATTGTTTCTTTTTAAATGTGTTCTTAACACATTTAAAAGCAGATGATGATACTGCTTTACTCTCAGGAAAATTAGCAACACTTAAAATTAGAACTAATTGCTGTTCCAAGGAAAATGCCTTTGCTGTTACAGGGGAGAATGTCAGTAATTGACAGGACACACGATGCTGTCACCATGAGTTCAGGCATATTTGCTGTGCATTAAAATGACAGTGGAATAGATCAGTTTGAGGGTATAATACATAGCAAAATTGTTCTATACAGCTATCAGAATATTAAATAAAAGGAAAAGGCTTCATAAAGTCTCATATAATCCCTCTTGGCATGGGCATATGAGCAGGTATTCAACTTTTTTCCTTTAAGTACACTGATATGATTAAATTTAACTTGACACAAGTGATGTACTGTACCATGTGATGGTAATATTTAAAAGAAAACCACTTTTCTGATTGAATACCTACTCACTATCAATTCCTGTGTAGCAGCATCTAATCAGAATTTCTTTTGCAGCTGAAATGCAAACGTGTTTGCTGTGTTCTCCATCTCACTGGGTGCGCACTCACCAAACGCAGAACTGCTTCAATATTTTTGCTATCTTATTTAATCTAATCTTCTACTATAAAAGCCAGCCAGTTCCCATTGATTAGAAACAGTTTCCAGGCTATAACTTTTCTCTCCCAGAAGTGGTGTGTGTATTTTCACTAATTCTGGAGCGTGGATGCTGTGGCTGCTGTCCAGGCCCCTGCACTGTGCAAACACAAACGCTCTTGGATGTGCTTGCTGTAGATTAGCCATATGCTTCTGCTTGACATGCCAGAGCTTTTCTCTGTGCTGCTACAGTTCTGGAAATACTTCTCCTTCCACCACCCCTTCCTTACAAAATAAAACTCTAAACCAGGAAAGGTGATTTTCATCCAGTCCCACAATATATGCTATTTTAAAATACTGTATTGTTCCAACATTTTTTTTTAAGTCTACCAGGGCAAGCACCTGTAGCACAGGCAGAGACCAGCTTTGCAGCAAGATTTACTGTCATAAGAATGTGTTCAGTTTTGTGAAGAAGGTCTAGTAGTAAAATAAATCTCCAAAGGAGATGTGCAGGGAGAGGCCATATAGACTTGAGACCAGTTTTAGTCACTATTCTGGGGGACTGTGGAAATGAAGGTACTGGCCTATTCCTTTCATAGTACCAGAAGCTTTTTAGAGATTTTACATACAACTTGCCGGTCAGTATAGTCAGTCAAAGTCTTTCCTTTGCTATAGGAACCATTAAATGATTTTGTTCATTAGCTTCATAACTGGAGATTCCTTGTAACACACTATTAATAGATTTTTGTTTGTTTTCGTCAGTTGTGACATTCAGCATTGCTTAGAAATATATTTTGCTTTGCATAAACACATCTTAGTGCCTTTTTTGTCTCCTCGTTGAGAAGGTCTTTACCTTCCTTCAGTACTGTGGCTTAGGTTGCTGATGACAAACACTGTTGGATAAACAGTTCCTTGGTAATGCTACAACAGCATCTTAACATAAACATCCACTGAAGTATGCAAATGATCTCGGTGATAAACAAGCATAGCAAAGTGTGGCTGAGGCAGGAAGCCAAGCTGTCTGTTCCTTGTGCCCAATGATATTTTGATTGTCATTTTAATCTTAGGAGTAAATAACATCAGCGATCATGTTCCATCATTTAATTTCAGTGCCAAAAAAATGAGTGCTGCTTTAACTGGCGTTAAACAAGATGGCATTGCTCTGGTAGCTGGTCATTACAGCTCAGGTCATCCATGTTCCGTTGTAAATAACAAAATGGTGGAACTCTTAATGTTAAACAGAGACTGGAAACAGAAATTCTTTGAAAGCAATGTTAAATAGTCAATGTCTAGATTTTTTTTTCCCTTTTTTCTGCCTTTCTTGTCACCCTTAACATCTCTGAATTAAGAATGTCTTACTTCTAGCTAGGCTGGACTAAAAAACCTTCCCATTTTTGGCCTCAAGTACCTGAGTGATACTTCTGTGGTTCTCTTTTGTTGCCAGGTCTTGACTCTATCACTTCTAAGCTCACATTTTGTGTCTGTCTTCATTAACCTTCTTCATAGCCATGTAAGCCTGCTAAGTATCTTCTTTCCTAATGAATGGTTTGTTCCTGCATGCAGAAGTTCTCTTTAATCGACATCTCAATCAGGCAGCTACCTTGGACTGTTTCCTCTCCTGGGTAAACCTTAGGGATTCATAACATTTCCCTGGATATGCTGAAGTCTCTTTTTCTGAAGCCCAGTTTTATAACTCTGCTGCTGACTTTCCTGGTCTTCCTCCAAATTCCCAAAGTCAGTCATGTCATTGTCTTTATGGAGCTCACCACATAAATGAAACTCTTAAATTTACCTGGTTTAAGCAAAGCAAAACAAAACAAACCAGCTTGCGTTTGATCATTTGGCACAGCTGTGCAGGAATTGTTGTCGTTTAACCCGGCTCATTCTGGCTTTCAAAACCACCCTGTATCCAAATAGCTGAGCAGGGATGATCTGTCAGCTTTGCTGCTCAAGGCAGCTTAGGCACTGCATTCTCATTTCCCACCCTAGCTGACTGTGTTCAGTGTTTTATTTCAGGTGAGTCAAGTAATGATCCCCCATTTGTGGTACTGAGGCTGGGACCTGTATCCCACGTGATGGATGAATTGTGGTGCTGCCCTAGGAAATGATTCACTGTGAGGGATTATGAAGAGAAATGTCCCCTTTCTTTTCCGAGGCTCCATCAGAGCTCAGCAGTGAAAGATTGTGCCTCTGGTTAAAAGAGGTCATTTAAAGTGTCCAGTTTAGAGAGGTGACATTGGCAGCTCCAGCTCCACTGAGTGCTGCTGCCCTTGGGCTTGGGAGGTGGCTCTGCTCACTCTGGTACAGCCACTTCACCTGTGCCTTTGTGAAGCACATCAAGGTCTGCAAAGGTCTCCAGTCCCGTGTTCTTGTTCTGTGTATAATCCTTGTGGCACTCTTCACTCATCCTGCCCAGTATTTAGTTTTTATCACCATCTGATCACTAATTAGGTAGCATGAAACTCTGATCCCATTTCTCTCTGGCACAAATGGCTCACAGGAATGTTTTTTCAGCACATGGCTGTAGGTTCACCACATTCTGTGGCTGAGGATTGTGTGAATATTTGGCTCTATTCTATGCTGTGTCCATAGCAAAGCCAACTGAAACTCCAGATGAACTGGCATCTCTAAAATGGGAATAACTTGGTGACAACTGTTAATATCAATGAGATTCAATTGCTCCATTTAGGGACTTAAAAGAATCAGCTGCCTCCAGTCCCAATCTCCTGAAAAATTTAATCAGTTTTTTTTGGGGTAAACTGGAATTGAGGTGTTGAATTCTACTTACAACAAATCTTGAATGCATAATTTTAGCTATAAGAACTTATCAGATTTCTAGAAATAATCTGTTGAAAATCATTTACCTGCAACTGTTTTTGGATTTGAATGTGCTCAGTTTTCTCAGCAGACTCCAAACCTTTGGAGAGTTCAATCCTTTACCAGTGAGGTGTCATTTAGAGAAATTTTTTGACTCAAATTCTGGAAATACCTATTTGCCTGTTCATGGGTTACAAGGCAGGAACTGTCTCAGTGGAATGAGTTACAAAGCACAATGCAGGATTCTGTCTGCACCAGGCAAAGTCTTGCTGCATAAGCATGGTTTGTCACCTGGGTTAGTATGTCCCATATCTTCAGTGTTGCAGTAAAGGAAAAAAAAATTAAAAAATCACTTTATTAGAAAAATAAGAAAATGGATTTACTATTTTTGTTACAATCCAGCTTTAAAAGGTGGCAGTGGTTTTTGATACATTAATATTTGAAATAAAGTTTATTTCAGAAATAAAAATGCAGATGAAATCAGAAAACATATGGCTGTAGTTACTGTTTTAGAGGTCATGCAGAAGGTAGAGAAAACTACTCCTTTCTATGGAGATGTAAGGCAGTGTTCCTCTACATATGCGAAGAATGGTAACATTTGGCAGAAAATGAAAACGTGTCATAGTGCACAGCATTAAATTAAATCATTTGTGAAACTTGTCTTGCCTGCACTGTAAGAATTGCCACTTCCATACTGCTCTGGCTGTGGATTAAACAAATGCAAACATATTTTTGTAAGGAAACATTGCAAACACATCTCAAAGAACTGAGACATTGTTTCTTGAGGACGGAAATAGGCTAGAAGTTGTAACTAGTCTCTTCTTTCTGAGCAAATCCTTTATGAAGACATCAAATAGGATAAAAGTATAAAATCCATTTTGAAGCTATTCTGCTACTGTTGAAACCACATGGAATCACAGAATGATTCAGATTAAAAGGGAATTTCAGAAGCTGTCTAATCCCAATATCCCTTTTAAATCAGGGGTAACTACACAGATTAGGTGGCTCAGGGGCTTTTAGAGTTCAGGTTTGAAAGTCTCCAGGATGCCATAGCCTCTCTGAGCAGCATTTTCCTGTGCTTAGCTTCCCTCATATTCATTATCTTATTCTTTGGAGCAAATCAGAATTTCCCTTTTGGCAACTTTTAGCTATTGCTCCTTGTTCTGTCACTCTGTACCTGCGGGTTCTGTCCCTGTAACCTTTGGTTAAGTGGAAGAAGATGCAATTAAGTGTCTGAGCCCTCCCTTCTGCAGGCGATGCTGAACCAGCTGCCTCAGCCTCTGTCATGTGCTCCAGCCCTGCAGCTGCCCTGGCAACCCACCACTGCACTCCCAAACACATCTCCTGTCCTGAGGCACCCCAGACTGGTGTTCCAGATGCTCTCCCAAGTGCTGTGCCGGGAGGAACAATCCCTTTCCTCACCTCACTGACCGCCCTTTGCTAATGCAGCCTGCAGAGCAGTTCGCATTTGCTGCCTGGAAGGCAGAGCGCTGCTTCGGACCCAGCTCTGCTCACCAGGACTCAGCCTTTGCTGCAGAGCTGCTCTCTGGCCAGGCAGTCAGGGCCTGGGCCAGTGTGAGGGATTATCCTGTCCCAAGAGCAGCACTTGGCCAGGTTCTTGTCAGCCCACTCCTGTAGCTCCTCCAGAGCCCCATAACTGCTCCCTGTTTGCTGCCCTGTGGGAATTTGCATCCTGACACTTCACATATGTCTTTTGTGAAGATCAGTTCAACAGTTTTGGACCTGGTCATGATCCCCAAGGGCTGGAAATCATAGCTGAGTTAAAATTTTAAAGGCTAGCTGCTACCCCCTTTAAAATCCTGTATTCCAGATGGCTTTTCATGCACCTTTTATGTTAATAATCCAACCCTTTATTTTTGCTCTCTTTCCTTGCTGTTTGGGTACAAGGATGCTGCATCATCCTCAGTATGCTCTCGTAAAGGTGTAAGATAAATGAGGTGGAGTTTCCTCTGCTGACTTGTGGAAAATGATGAGATCCTTTTATACTTAACTCTTTTTAAAGGAAATTTTAAGAATCATTTGTCATTGTAGATATACCTGACTTCTTCAAAGTGTCTTGCTCTTAAGGCCATTTTGGAGAGTTGTTTTCCAAATGTGACATAAATTTTTTTCCAAGGGAAATATGGTGGAATACAAGGTTGAGCTGCAGTTGGGAAGACCTTAAGAGTCAGAGTTGAGAAAGTGAGGGAGAGGCAGAAAACTTAAAAAGAAGGATTTAGATGTTAATGTGGAAGCAAAAAAATCAGCGTGGCAGAATCATGTCCACTTGGGCCATTGGAAATAGCAGGATAAAGATTTGCCATGTAGGATAAGGAAAGCTCTGGTAATAAATGACAGTGTCAAAAAAGTCAGTTGAAAATTTCAGCAGCTGGAAGGAGTGAAGGTGTTGGAGGGAAGGCTTTCTCCATGTGTAGTGGTGTGTCCATAGTATTATGTGAATTCAGGCTAAGTTTTGGCAAGTAGTTTGCTGCTTTCAGTGAAATGTAAGTAAATGTCCTTTGCAGGCTGTCGGAGGTTTCAGTTGCTGAAATTCTTTTCCATACCTCAGGCACTGACACAGAGTGAACATGTCATTATCAAACACACATGCAGCTGTAGCAAAAGCACAGACTTTTATTGGAATACAGTATTTTATATGTAAAAAAGATCAAAAGTAAATGTTCCTCTGCAATGGGTGAATCGAAATGGTACTTTCCTGCTAAGGTAGCAAAGAGATTCTCTTTTGCTTACTTATTGTTAGCTTTTCCCCCTATGCTCGCTGCAAAAGTTATTCTGCATTATCTTTCTTACTTTTGAAAGCTGAATTTGGCTTTGTCCTGTACCTTCCGAAAAAGAGAGGTGGCTGGAGGATTCATTTTGTGTGATTGCAGAAGCAAATGATGCGATTCAAGTGGCCTGGTCAGATAATTAAGCTACAGCAGAGAAAGCTCGCAGAGTCAGTTGTGATTATCAGTTCAGTGTGGTTGGATGTCTGATTCCTTCTGAAAAATCTGAAGTGGCTGCTTTTATTGTCATTAATTGGGGAGTGCCAGCAACAAATCTGGAAGAATTACACTGCCACTTTAAAGAATTCCAATATATTTCAGTTGGAATATAAGTTTAATGATGAATTGATGACTGTTTGTTGCTCTGCCCACCCCTTTGAATTGGAAGGTTTGTTAGAATAATTCCAGTGTTACGTGTCTGCCCTGCTTCTGAACCCTGATGTCTGTAGGCAGACTGCAGCAGAGTGGCAATAAATGTGTATTCTGTGGGGCTGTCTGAATCTCTTTAGTTGTTTGGGTTTTTTTTTTTTTTTTTTTTTTTTTTTTTTTAATTATTTTTATTTTCTTTATTTCTTTAGATAGGAGTTCAATAATTTTGAAGCTATCTCTGGAGCATCTAAGAAAGTTCCTTTTAACAGTGAAGCATTAGGTTGCCTAAAGCGCCTCACAGAACTAAACCTTGGTAGCACTTCTGAAATATTTCCCCTGCTGAGCGAGAGGGATGTCATGACATGAAAGAAAAAAGGAAACAATATTTCATTTGAATGGAAGGATAAAGTAGATTTAATCTAAACCAGGCTAGTTCAGTATCGGCGGTTTGCTTGTGGCGTTCAGCAATTTTAAAATCAGAACCTTATTGGTATTAGCTGTGCCACATGGAGGAGGAATTAATCCCATGGAAATGCACGTGTGTAACGGGACATCGTAGCTGTCACAAATCCAGAGCCCTGGAAGTTCAGGGTGTTTTGGGTCTCTCAATACAGCCGTGTTAATTTTAAAACAAAAACCTTCAGCTTCCGGCAACTTCCACAGTAGCATTTCCAATGTTTTTTAAACAGCTATTAATGTAGTCAAGCTGTGTTTTTCCCTCCTTCTCCGTGCAATCATCTGCTCAGCGGCGCGCTCCAGGAGCGGTAGCAGGAGCCAGAGGAGTGGCCTGCTGTGACTGATGGGGCGCGGCCCCCGCTGCAGGAGCCACATCTGGATCAGGTTTTGGGAGCGCTCCGATGGCGAGGGCCAGGTCAGCGAGCCCTGCACGGGCTCCCCCTCCCTCAGCACCCCGAGTCCCTCACCCTGCACGCCCCGCTCGGCTCGCAGCCCCCAGCCAGCACTGACGCTCCTTTTGGGCAGATGCTGCATGGCCTGGGAGCAGAGCAGCTGCTAAGTTTATGGAGAATACAGGCAGCACCATGGTACAGCAGGTATTTTCACTTTTATTTTCGCTTGAAACTCTTGGTTTTTAGTCAAGCCAGGGCAGTTCATCTAAACAGCTGCAGAACTGCATGCAGGTCTTCTAAGGCACATTTTGATGCTTAAATCTGAAGGAGGGCAAGCTATGGGGAATCACGTTTTTGATAGATGTAACTGAGCCCTTAGAACCAGCAGGTTTGCAGAGAAATGTTGCATTTTTCTTCTTTGTTTCTGTGCCCTAAGGATACGATGCAGTTTGGCTCATTTAACTGCAGTACAGGAGGCTTTCTGTAAATGTGAAATATCTCTTGCCAAAGAAACAAAATGCACCAAATGGAAAATAGAGCAAAACAAACAATAAACTGTGAGTTTGACTTCACAATGCAGGCAAGCAGAAAGGTTTTCATTGAATACATTGTAATGCTGTAAATGTGTTTTTAAGAAAAAGAAACACTGTATAAGAAATGTTTTCTGTGCTCTCTCCTTTGTGTACAAACATAACATGCTTGCTTTATTATGTTTTGACACTTTTTATACATTTCTTAATTATGAAGTCTTTTCAGAAGAGGAGATGCTGAAAAGTCATCTGAGATAGTAGGAGCAGTTTAAATTCTAAGCTTTTCTTCAAATGGGGTAACATGGATGAAATAGGAGAACCTTCACTTACCTACATCGGAATCCTTTCTTTTTGGTTCTTTAGAGTTCAACATTTAACCAGAAAGCAATAAATTTGATTTTATACACTGCCACGTAAAGCATATTTTTCAGTTGAAATGTGGTTTTCATTAAGACTCGGGCCAGAACATTTAGCAGAGCCTGACTGTCTGCCCATCCTTTGTTCTCCTTGCTGTTGCCAACAACCACTTTTTTACAAAACCGTGCACAAAGTGAGCATGAAGGGGTCATTTAATCTTAAAGATACTTGGAACTGGGTCTGAAGGGACAACTTCTGTTTAGCCTCTCCAGCCTGGGTGGGATTAAGCTGTGCCTGTGTACTGTCATACACAGGTTTGAAATTACTCTAATACCTGAGTTCATAGGCTAATTTAGGATCAATATTTCCTCTTGCTTTTAGGGCCATTTCATATTTTCAACTTAATGCAGTAGAATTTATTATTTCTTTTATTCATTTCAGTTCACTGCATTTTAAAGAGCACAATAAAGGAACATTTTAGGTGATTCTATGTAAAGAATTTTTGGTAGATTCAGCAATCTTTTGAATAGATTTTAAAATCTATTCAAGTGTATCTCTTGTGTAGTCTTGGGTTTCCATCAACCACATGTAGACACAAATGTGTGATATCTGACACTTCATTGTTCCTGACAGAAATTAGTATTTTGAACAATTGGCTTTGGCTATTATTAGCCAAGTAAATAGTAAAGAACTTGTTTAAACATACATGTTTTTATATTCCATTGTAATACCTTCTCTGTTGAATTAATTATGAATAATAAATTCACAGTAATTTTAAAGTTTAGGAAAGGCTTCAGTAGTCACTTGGTTTAAGGGATAATATCTCAGATTTATTGTCACCATCGTTTTAAACTTGGGGCCTGCAGTAGCATGTGCAAGTCTAATTTCTTTAATGTCCCCTGTCTTCCAACAATTAAATGAACCTGCAGAGCCTGCACTGATAATCTTGTCTGTCAGTTCTCTGCTGTAAGCATAGTGGGGTTGGTTTCTTCAATGGCAAGGCTGTAAATCTCTGAATATGTACAAGTTATTAAAAAAAAAAGACAAATTCCTGACCCTTCATTGTTTACTTATTAATGGGGTCTCAGTTGTTTATAAGAGAACCAGACCTCAGCTGAACAAGTCTAATGGAAGAGGTAGAAGAGTCTCAGCATTGTGGAGATTCTGAAATTGCCAGTGCAATTCGCCATTTTGTGATAAATCTAAAAAGTTTGGAATTGCTGGTAAAAATAATGGAAAAGTTCAACCCTCTTAATTAAATATGAGCTGTAATTAGCACTAGGTGTGGATGCTTTGAATATTAATTAGGGTCCTCATGGAACTGCTGTCAAGGTTAATGAGAAACAGTGGGGGTCTCAGCAACATCTGGTTTAGGACTGGAGGTGGTACAAAACCCCTTAGATGAGATGCACCTGGACATCACCCCTTGGTCCCTCTGTTGCCATTGCTGCTCTTTCTTAACAGCTGCTGGCTCTGATGCCGTGTTCAGCATCTGACAGCAAGGAAAAGCTTAAGGACCAGCACTAACCAGCCCCTGTGTTTCAAAACCAGCACAGTGAAAATGCTTATAGAGGCAGAATCTGGATTTGCTTTTGTTCCTTCTTATCCCTTGCTCAAGTCCCTCCTGAAACAGCTGATTAAAAAATTTAAGGTTGGCTGCCTCCCACACAAGTTTTAAAAGTACTTCTTTAACATTTAATGAGTGTCTCTGGTGTAATCCAGTCATTCCTGGGTTTTGCTTCATCTGGACTTAAAACTTTTTTTAATAGTGAAAATATTAGGTAAAAGAAATAAGAAAGGAGCTTGATGATTTTAATATTAGAGGGTAAAAGTACACATTTTAAAAAGTTTTTAACCTCCACAGTCATTTAACAGGGCCAGTTTCAGTGCAGCAGTAACCTTGCTAAGACTGTAGATATGCAAACAAATCTTGGTGACTTAACCCTGTGAAGTCAGTAAATGACACTGGTTGTCTGGTAAAGATGGTTGAATGAAGCAATGGAAACCACTTGCTCAATGCCATACATTAAACCAGCAGCAAAGATGGGATTAGAATTAGGGAGGGTTTGGTTGCTAATATAAAGTTCTAATTTTTTCAGACACACTGAGTGCCTCTTAGAAAGGAAAATTCAGTTTTCTCTTTTAAGCCTGTCGAGTACCAGTACTTAACTCCTGTGTGAATTCGTAAAAGCTCTTGAGTTTAGGATGAGTTCAGATGAGAGAGCTGATGTCTGAATTAGCTGAAATTGGCTGGAAATGCCCTTAAGTACAAAGTACAGAGGAATGTCTTTTATTCATCTACCCTATTTTAAATTGGGAAATCAAGGACTGATGAACACGAATAAAATCCCTGCAATAGTCTTGGGCAAGTGCTTGTACATGCATTGGTGGGAGAATGATGGAGTAGTTTCAAAGGTAATTAAATTATGAATGTGCATTTTTACATTCCTTGCTTATTAGTGGGATAATTTTATTATGTAAATTAGTTTATCTGAGTTTGGGATAGTCCCTGTACTAATGGCCTCTAAAGCTGTCTCAGGCAAAATCTCATTCTGGACAGTTTTGATATAGGTTCAGAATGATTGTAGTGTACATTTCCTCTGCTAGAATTATTGCTTTTTGGTGTGGGGAAAACATTTAGTCAGAAGTTGTATAATTGATAAATTAACAGGCTTGGCTATTCTTTATAATATCAAATGGAAATATGGATCTCTCTGTAAAGACATGAGGCTAGTGTTATTAATGCTACAGGCTAATTGTGGTGTGGAAATGAAATACTGCTGTCTTCAAATATAAAACCTTTAAAGTTCTTAAATCTCTTTCTCTTGACATAGAATTTTTTCTTTTATGTTATTTAAGCGTTTGAACTGATGCACTTGTAGATTCAAATACTTAGTATTTTGACTAGATCTCATGACTATTTTGCATTTGTGGCACGCAATTGCTCAATGAAGAGTACCTCAAAGTATTCTGAATATCTCAGGGCATTATTGCACATAGGTATTTTTAGTGTTTGTTAACAGTATGCAGCCAAATCCTGTGTTGCCTATGTTGTGTTCTGTAAATCGTCAGCCAGAGTGATCACAGACTGGGGGCTGAGCTTACCCAACCTCTGAGCTGGCAGTTGTGCTCAGGAACCTTTGGAATAAACTGGCTTTGTCCCTTTTCCTTGTCTGAGTTGAGGCATCATTAGTGCAAGCAGATTTCACTGACCTTTCCCGCCAAAAGACTAGTCTACAATTATCCAGCAAGCAGTAGATTTGTTTGTCTAATTATAATAATATTTAATAGGGTTAGCAGAATGCATTTAATGCAGAGAAGAAATATCCTCCTGAAGGAACAGCCGCTGTGCCCCTTTCAGGCCAGGATGCTCTCATGGCTCTCTGCGTTACGGGTGCAGGACCTTCGCTTATTTTATCTCGCGCCACGTTTCTTCCTTTTTTTATTATTATTTTTTTTCCCTTTGATTTCCACAGGGTAATCAGGAAGCTACAGCACCTCCTGACACAATGGCACAGCCTTATGCCTCAGCCCAGTTCGCTCCACCTCAGAACGGTATCCCTGCAGAATACACAGCCCCACATCCGCATCCAGCTCCAGACTACACAGGCCAAACCACTGTTCCAGAGCACACGTTAAACATGTACCCTCCTGCTCAGACACACTCCGAACAGAGTGCAGCTGACACAAATGCACAAACTGTCTCCGGCACAGCCACAGTAAGTCAAGGTTACTGCTCTTTCTAAAGCTCTGTGTTTTGTGTGTACTTATCAATAACATTTTTTCCTTGACACGCTTCGTTTGTGTCAGGCTTAGGCACCGTGTTAAGGCTGAAAGTCTGTCAGAGTTTGCTGTTGAACATGGAGAATGTATTTTCACTGGTTTTGGAGCTTCTTAGTAAGTGTTGGAGCTTTGTAGAACCTGGAGTTTCATTTTCAACAGTGTTAGACAAAATGATTAATAGCCAACCCATGAATCACAGTATAAATTTTAATTAAGTCCAATATGGAAAAACACTACACATGAGTGTTTGTAGGCATTCATTTGCTGGGTCAAAGAAAGCAACCAAAAACCCCTAACCAGACTAGTTTGATTAATTCTATGACCTCTGTGTTTTCGACACAAGCAGCTTTAATAAAAGTGTTACTTGAATGATCCTGTACAGAATTTACCGTGTGAATTAGTATTGTAAAGAGCATGTCTGCAATATTGTATTTTCTAGAGAGCTTGTTTGTGCAGCCATTACCCAAGTTGTGTGTGGATCTGTGCTAAACAGAGCAGAAATGATAGACTTTCCGTCTATTTGATTTATATGTGAAGTTCTGAAGTGTCATGAATTATGCAAGAGGCTCCTTGGATGGCTCTACCTTGTAATTTAAGTCACAAATTTCACACACTGATAGTTTAGTGTTTCTGTCTTAATTCTAGAGTGGGATCCAATATATCCAGTGCCAAGAGCTGGCAGGTTTCTGAGCCATCAAGCAGCCCTGTGTTACATGTGCAGGATGGAGCACAGGACAGGCAGTGCTTGAAGCATCTCTCCTGGCTGTCCTCATCCTTGCCTCAGCCATTCTCCGTGCCTCAGCTTACCTCCCTTTCCTTCCTGGCTCATATCCAGCCTAAAAGGTTTCATGCATTAGGGCAAGAAGAAAAGGAAAGCACATTCTCTTAAATGAGCTCTGCAAATTTATGTTTATTGCCATGCCACTCATTTCTTTATACAGGTTGTGCAAGAAAGGAAAGCAATAGCAAAGGCACCAGAGAATATTCCTTGCTATTATAACAAAGGAATCCTCGTGAATCAATTACACATTTTTGTGGTTTATGCAGTGAAATGTTTTTGGGGTGTTTGTTTTGGGTTGTTTTTTTTTTGTTTTTTTTTTTTTTTAACTTGGTAACTTTTTATTGCCTTGAGTTTCTCTTTTCTCCAGTATTGGGAGAAAGTTTAAATTGAAGAGCATCCTATTTGCTGGTATGTCATAGTATTCTTTGCAGCTCTACTGTGTTTCCTCTTATCCATCTCTTTGCTAAGTTAAATTCCTGGTTCTTTCAAGCTTTTAAAACTTGCTTCCATAATGATTTTTGATTACTAACTTTTGTCAAATACCACTGTTATTGGTTTAGAGCAGGAATCCTAAGCTGAATATATACTCCAGAAGAGATTGGATATTGATTAAAAAGATAGTATTTCCTTCTGTACCTTTTTTGTTCTTTTCTGTTCTCTGATTTTTCTTGGTTTTTGTGACCAGTGCTGCAACTTGAACAATCCACTGTGATGGCCAGCTCAGCCTTTTCATGTTTTGAAACTGTTTCTGTTCAGTCCTGAAGTAAAATACTGACAGTGCTAAAATCAATGGTAAAAGACCCGTCGATGGGAGTGGGACAGGAGCTCATCCCTCATCATTTATTGCTTTCAATTGATTGTGTTTCCTCACCCCGTTTTGATTTTTCAGTTTGAAGAAATGTCACTCACTTTATCAGAGAAGTCAGGGATGTGTTTTCCCAACATTTTCCATAGCAAAGGCTGGTGAAAAGACATAGTTTGGATTGTCTGCAATGCCCTTATCTTCTTCAAGTGCTCTATTCATTCCCAGCTCTAGCAAATCCAATGATTCCCTGCTTCTGATATGCAAATAGGCTTTATTGTTATTTGGTTTTGTGTCCTTTGCTATCTGCTCTTGCTTGCTTTTTGCCTTTGCAGTATCCAACTTGTATTTTACCTGTCAGACACCTTTTCCCTTCTGTTTCCCCTTGGAATGAATTTCCATTCTCTGCAGGATAACACTTCAATTCCACTAACCTGTTATATTCAGGGAATATGGTATAGTTATTTGCTCTTTTTATTGTGCATCCTTTCCTTGCATTCTGGTTTCCTTTCTTATAGAGGAATGGACAGAACATTTTGAAGTAGCTCTCATGCTGTTTATAAAGAATTAGATTTCCTTCCTTTTGACTTTAGGGTCTGTTTGAGGAAAGTTTTAGTATGGTTTGGTTTTTAACAATATATTTTTTTCCAAATTGCAACATTATATTGAAAGCTGTGGATGCTCTCCCTCAAGAGCAGTGCAGTGAAAAGGCAGGTTTCTAAGAAGTGTGTTCATCTATGGATCTGCACTGACATTTAACACATTGTTCACCAGTCAGGTTTACAAATGTACAGAAAAATATTGCTGGCACAATTTAATTACAGGTACCTAGGTTTAAAATCTGTTATGCTGGGTGGCATTAGCCATTGCTCTTGGCAAACTGTGGAGATTTTATAAATAAATATATGCAGATGGATCCCAGGCAGATTTAACATGATCTTTGTAACCTTGTGAGGGTCCAGCTGTGTACATCTCTCTGTAGGTTTAATAATGTAAGTTTTTGTTATGAAACAGAGCTTCAACAGCACTGTGTCAACATTGTACCTCCATGTGGTCTTATTGTCAAAGGAGAAAAAAAATGTTTTTTTCTATTTTCTGCTAGCTTTGAGAACAGTTGATTTCCAGTTGGGGAGTTTTAAGTGGAATTGGTGTGGGGACACAGTGGCATTAGTTTGGTGGGTCCCAATGGTTTTATTTAGTTTCCTTTTACTAAGCTGTTTATGACATGCATTTGAATGAAGAATAATCAACTGGCCAATCATTCACAAAAGAATGTTGTTGTGATTAAGGACAAGCTGTTGGAGGCAAGACCAGTTTTTGAATTTTCTCACTCACAGATTTATGTACGTGTGAAGCTGGATATACTACTAAAAATGAATCTTAAAATTTTGCAATGTGAACCTAAAAAACTGCAGGGCAATTGTCTAAACTGTAGAATTACTACCAGAAGTGACTTAATCTCCTCCATGAAGGATTGAATCCATGATGAGGTGACATATCCCAGGCTGTCCCTGAGTGTCCCAGGTTCTTTCTTCTTGTCTGAAAGAATCACACACTGAAGCTGGAGCTCACACTGGGTCTAGTGCCACCTAAACCCCAGGCAAGAGAGAAATAATAAAAATAAACTTGTTCTGTGCAACTTCTCTTGAATTCTCCACTGCAGCCCAGGGTGTGATCCCAGCCCAGCTGGAGCCACTGCCAGGATCCCCATTTTCCACAAACTGAACAAAATTCCAATCATCAGTTTTATTGCAGGTTTGCAATTTTGTGCAGAGTGCTCTTGTAATTCATGTTCAAAAGTACTTCACGTACTCTTGGACACGCTCTTGTACTTCTAGAAAGTGTCTTTCCCGGTGAGCAGTTTTAATCTATTTAGATAAAATAGTGTAACACAGTATTCTGTCAGAGTAAGTGCTGGAACAAGAGGTGCTCAGATTGCAAGTGCAGGGATTGCTAACTGTGATTGTGATGCTAAGGAACAGGAGAAGAGGGGCAGGATGAAAGGGTAGTAAATGATTAAAGACAGGGTGACTTAGCTGAAATAATATGAAATTATCAGCAGGTAATAAAATACTGTCAAAAGTTACTTTGAGTCTTCTCTCAGCATCTCTGTTTCATCTTTTTGGATTAATTTGTTTGTTAACTTTGAGTAAGGAGGAAGAGCATCTGAGTATATGCAAAATCAATAATCAACCAGCAGTAGGTTATTTTAGTGCTGGTAGACTTTTGGAGTTGCATAGCATCAAACATGTTTTAAGGCATTAACCAAAAGACTAAATGGCTTCTTCCTAGAAGGTTGGATCTGTGAAAAGTATGTCACAAAGTTATGCTAAAAGTAACATGTCTCATGATTTTGTAGAGTGGTTTGGAGTGCTACATTAAATAGTTAAATGTATTAAAGTATTTTTAAGTAAGACATTTAATCATTTTATGAAATCAGCCTTTACCTGTGTACATACACAGATGCAATTGTATTTTACATAAATAATTCCAAGGAAAACTTGTTCAGTTTTTGCCTGTGGCTTATTCTGCACAACTTCTGTTGGTGACAGCAGGAGATGTGTGTGTAAATAAAAAGGTCATTAGCTGGGCATGTGTAAGGGAGCAAGCAACAGTAAAGTAAATGTTTTTCTAGTGTTTCCTGTTCTAGGTGTATTATACTAATAATGAAAGTAACTATCATGCTGTGGTAAGAGCTGAGGTTGCAGTAATGCTCTGTGGTTTATGTGTGTATATAAAAAATGTGCTGCTTTAAACTTAATTCTACTTTTGCATAAACCTTAATCATTGTGCAGTCCTTCTGTTTTGGACTGACCTTTCACCAGGCTTCAGAGGCTGAGAAGTTGTGTGTTTGGATGGGAGATGTTGAGGAAAAGTCAGTTTACTTGCAGGAGTGATCCATACGTGTCTGAAGTGTTGAGCATCAGCAGCCAGCATGGCATTAGGGGATGCAGTGCTGTTCAAGCCCTGTAGAAGATGTGCAGTGATGAGGTGTGGCTTGTCTCTGGCCTGGGAAGATGATAAGGAATTTTCCCTCTAACTTCACTGTTAGAACTAAATTTCAGCTTGGTTACTACCAAAATTCCTCTGGTGGTGTCCACTGATACTTTTGTGTGAAAATAATGCATGTATTAGATATTGTGTATGTTGTTCCATCTTCCTTGTTTACCTTGAGATGTTCTATGTTCTTTGGAATGTAATGGTCTATAAGTTTGATGTTTTCTTTTCTTGGTGTTAAGTGTCCAGGTTTGCGCCTTTTTTAGTCATGTTGCAGAGGCCATCTCTTCATCTGAGAATTTGTCAAGGCTTAATGATGCTCTGGACTGCAAAATTATTTGCCATGTTGAACGTTTTTGTTTCGGGGAAGTGAGATATGTACAACCTTTGCTGATATTTTGGGGGATTTAGTGTACCAGTTACTGTGTTGTGCTTATTAATTTGGGTAAGAAAGCTGGGAGTAGGAAGCATTTAAAGTGCTTTAGTGTATTGTCTAAGCATCCAGGTGAGTAGATTATTACTACAGTTTTCTGCAGCATGTTTCTGATTTTTACTAGCTCTTTTTTCTGCTTTGTCCTTTATGTAAGTAATTAGTATAAGTGGTTCTTCCCCACCCCCCCAAGTTTTTTTTTTTCTCCCTTGGTTCATCTCCTCTTTCTCCCCTACTACTCCATTCCTGACCTCTCCATCTCCAGGGGGTGTGGGCTGCATTAGCTGCTTCCTGCAGTTCTGTTGCACACTAAACAGTGTGCTGTGTCCCCCGTGGTGTCCCGGTGTGCCTCAGCTGCTCTGGCAGCAGGAATGCTCAAACCCGAGGTCTGTGTGCTGTGCTGCTTCATGGGAGCCCCGAGCTGAGCTGGCCTGGAGCCCGACCTGCCGAGTGTCTGCAGAGTGCCTGGGACCCTCTCAGTGCTGCTGAGCCCAGCCAGTGCTAGCCCTGCCTCCCAGTGTTCTGCTCTTGCTTGGGAGGTTTCCAGAGGGTGCCTGGAACTGTGTCCTGTGGCTTGGGAAGGAGTGGATCACTTCCTCTCTCTTAATTGTGGCTGGCAAAGAGCAGAGCAGAGTTCCAGGGCAGAAATCACACCAACTCCTTCTCTAAAGGATGGCATTGTGCTCCCTCTACAAAGGAACTGGAATTTTCACCACAAAGTCACTGTCTTGCAAGCCAGATTCCCCCATGGACACTTTTTATTGCCAACTGGTATCAATGACCCAGTTTTTATTCTATTTCAATGCCATATTTTTGTCTCTAGATGTTTGCCACCAGTATGCTAGATAGCTGATCATGCTTTGACAACTCTTACAGCAGTGTTTATTCATCTAAATCATACCCTGCTGGTGCAGGCTATTCTATCAGCATGGTGTGCTATTTCATTTATACTACCTATTATATCTGGTCCCAACTGCTCCTTGAAGGAAATATTTCAAGGAGCTTATTTCGAGACCCTGAGTGCTTCAGAGCTGTAGAAGCAAGGAACCCAGTCCAGCTCCTGCTCCATAGTGAGGAGATCAAAACTGACATCCCAAATAGATAACATAATGCTGTGCTGGGGCCGTGAGGCACAGTAATGACTTGTGATCATAGGCATTATTGCCTCTAAGAGGCTTTCTTGCTGAGAGCCCTGCGTGCCAGTTTTGCAGCTCTGGCCCACGTGTGCTCCTTTGCCTGTGCTGAGGAGTAGCAGGAACACTCTGCTCACTTCAGCCCCTCTGCCTGGCAGTGCCAGCTCTAAAATAGATTCTCCTCCAGGATGCACACAACCTGACACTGTTTCCTGTGATGCTGTTTATGGAGTGCCTGTTTGTGTTTCGTTGTTTTGGCTGGGAAGAGGATAAATAACCACCCTCTTTTTCCTGTGTTGCTGGGTTTTGTGATTCTGTGAGTGGGTATGTGGTGTGAGGACAGCAGCCTTACCCTGCCAGCTGACTGCACAGGGGCTCTTCTGAGATCTCACTGCATGATCTGTGTCATTCAGCTATCACCTCAGCTTCTTTCACCTTTTGATTCTCACAGCAAGAAAAGTTTGAAAATATGATGTTGAAATAGAAGACAGAAAAAATATTATTCTGCTTTTGTGGAGTTCTAGAGATATTGTGATTTTTAACTTTCCTCATTTTTGCCTGCTTGAACTTGGTGAAATGTCAAAACTGAAGCTCCTCCATGAAACCAAAAAACACCCCACCAACAAGGATAAAGAGAACAATTACGCTCTGTCATCTTTAGTCATGTTTGCTCAAATAAATTAGTTGAATGTCATTGATTACCCTTCTGAATGTTCTTCATAGGGCACTCTTAACAGTTCTTAGCTCACTTCAGCAGGTAATTCCAGCCAGCTCTAAAGGCAGATTTGAAGCACAAAACATTGCAGAGGTCTTTCAATCACATTGTCAACCAGAGATGGTCACAATACTGCAATTTGAAAAGTTTCTTCTAGAAAGCATTACCAGTTAATTTCTAATCTGTCAAGTTTAATTGGCCAATTAAACAATTTAGGATTTTCTTCCTGCTTGTCCCTGAAAGAGCTGGGCTAATATTGGTTTTTGAAGTTTTCTTGTACTTTGTATTGTCTCTTGGGCCTTTACTCCTCCATACCAATTATTTTGCGTGTTACATTATTGACTTTTTCTTCTCTCTGTGCAATCTGAGCAGCCGTGGCATGCAAATGCTTTGGCTCTGCTTGGCTGTGCTTTGGGTTCGTATGTATAGAGAAAAACCATTTTTGCACATTTTGATGAATACACTGAGCATAAATTTCAAAGGGGACCTTGGTGTGATGAAATAGCCAATTTCAACTTCTTTTATATTTGACCTTCTGCATCTTTGCTCCACGTTACACCATGGTAATTAAAACTGATCCTTATGAGGGGATTTTTTTGGGTGCAAATTAGCTCATTTTCCCTGCATGCATGAATGGCTGTGTTAGGTTAGCTAAAACCAATGATGTTTTCCATTCTCTCGTAATTGACATAATTGACTTTAATGGCTTGCAACTTTATCAGGAGTTGTCGATTCCTCCACTCACCAACTCTTTGTAATTGCAATATAAAATTGTGTATTACTTAGGGATGAGAACATTTGTGACTTCTTGGTTTTGCAGCAAACTCCTTACCCTTGCTTGCAGGAAGCTGCTTCTCCACTAG
This sequence comes from Pyrgilauda ruficollis, assembly GCF_017590135.1. Lineage (NCBI taxonomy): Eukaryota > Metazoa > Chordata > Aves > Passeriformes > Passeridae > Pyrgilauda > Pyrgilauda ruficollis. The sequence goes on along the minus strand of NW_024514764.1, from coordinate 10,777,512 downwards.
AGAGGTCAGAGGGGCCAGGTAGCACAGGCAGCTGCAGGACTGGCCGAGTTTGCAGTGAAAAGCTGTGAAGATCATGCAGAGAGGCTTCCTCTCTTCTCCCTTAAATCATGAACCTGAATTTCTGTTCATGTGCCAGTCTGTGCCTAGAGCTAAACTTCCTCTCCTGCATGACTACACGTGGGTCTCACCTAAGGATGGTTTAGTGGGTTACTACCCCCCAACCCTGAAAATACTTCTTTTTAATCCTGTTTATACTCTCAAGTTTCCATTCCTCTCCCACACATCTCTCTCTTCAGCTTTCCCACACACCCAGCCACCCACGGAATTGCTTTAATTAAACGTTACTCATGTGTGGGCTTGCTTACCACTTCTCCCTGCTTAATTTGTTCCTTTCTAGGGTCAGTGTGAAGGAGTGGCTTGATTCAAACATTTAACTTTGCTACCCATCAGTGTTAGAGAGACAGTAACAAGGCATGGCCCTCTGTCTTGGCTTAACCCACAGGCAGGTGAATCCGTCTGAAGCTGCTTCATGCTCTACCAGTGACTTGACAGGCTGAGATAGACATTGCAGGCAGAAGCAGACAGAGGAAAATATTCTTTTTCACCAGGTAGGCTTTCAGGGAAGGGTTAGAAGTTCTTCTTTTCAGACTTTGCTGGAAAAAGAATTAGACTGAGCTAATACTCACCCATGCACGTCACACTCTATTTGGTTTTTCTGTCATATGCAGAAAGAATTGATTGGTTTTTTTAAATTGCACAGATCTAGACATTAAATGGCCAATAATTTATTAATTAATTGTAGAAATTCCAGAAGAAGGGATAAGAGAGTAACCTGTTTTATTCTGTCCTCAATTAATCCTACATGTGTATGGCAATTTCCTTACAAACCTGTGCACACTGTTGTGAGGTTGACTGTGACTGAGCTCCCTAATATCTTGGGAAGTTTTTATATAGAAATATAAAATAACTGCTAATTTTTAAAAAAATAATTACAAAGCATTCCTTTTCTTTTGCTTCCTTCTTGCCTGCTTTAATCTTTGTGTGCATTTTCATTGTCTTATCTTCCTTACACTACTCTTTTTCTATAGTTTTTCTTTTGTTTTCCATTTACGTTGGTTTTCAATTGCTTTGTCTCTATTTTCTATCTCTTCCCAGTTTTTGCTTGTTCCAGTAATATCTACTAGCTTGCTTTCATTTCCTCCTCCCCTATAGGAGGTACCACTGATTTTAATGTGGCATGGAGAGAATATCTGAATCTCTGAAGGAAATATATAGTGGATGTGAAAAACATACATGATTCCTCTGGTATTTTTGTATCCAAATTGCAGCAACTTGCTGGTTCTAGATGCTTTTCCAGCTGATACCCCACACAGTTGTGTTGAAGCATCAGCATATTGTGCTGCCTTTTTTGATTTAGAAAAACTTCTCAACAGCTTTTTAGGAGAGATCCCTTAGGGTCTTCTGCTATTCTTGCTTAAAGGGGCTTCTTGCATTTGCTTTTCCAGCACAGACCTCTAAATCTCACCCACAGGAGCAGCTGCCACCGCCTCTGGTCTTTTCCCTACATGGGAAGTTGTCACTGCCTCTGAAATGTAATGAGTTTACCCCAGAACACAAACGGAGCTGCCCATTTAACACCCACCTGCGAATGGCAGCAGGATGTGTCCGTGCTCCTGCCCTGCCCTGGCACCAGCTCTGCAGAAATTCCTGCCAAAGGAGGGGGTAAAGAAGCCTGGCTGGCAGCTCCTCACCTGGCTGGCAGCTCCTCACCTGCCTCTGCCCCCAGGTCTGAGAACACCCCAGGTGGGGGAGAGACATGGAATTCTCTCCATGGAGCAGATCGTTTGCCATTGAGGACATCTCAATCTTTATAAACTGGCTGGCTGCAGGCTCTGGGATAACACTGCTACTGCCTCCCAGCTTCCTCATCCTTCCAAAGTAAGAATGGAGGGTTTCTCTTGCTGTGCTGTTTTTTTGCTTTTGGATTGTAACTCAAATACTTTTCCTTTACTCTCTGGTTTATAAAAGATTTAAAAAAAAGCAGTAGACTGCCTTCTGATTCAATCAGAAGAGGAGAGCATGCTTACAATCCAGTCTTTTCTGTGTCTGTGGGGTTTTTTGTTGCTGTTATAAAAATTGCATCAAAAGATGTCAACTATTTCATTTCATAAGGATTCACATAAGTTCCAGCTGTTCCAGAGTAGTATCTAAATATTTGATTTGAAAACAAGATGTGTATCATGGCTGCAACATACTGCAGGCATGATCACCCAGCCAGCCAGGAAGATCTGAGCCTGCCTGTGCTAATTAGTGTTTGCAGATGAAGCTCCTCCAGCGGAAGCCGAAGTTAAAAAAATGGGTTATAACAACATAATGTGTGAGAAAAGAGAGATCTAAAAAAACTCAAAGTATGTAAATTCACTATTTTTCATGTTCTAACAATGCTAGGACACCTAATTTTGCTTTTCATGAGGATGTGGTTTATTTTTTTAATATGCTCATATTACAAAAGACATTATTGCTGCTATTGTTGAAAGACATTTATTGCCAAAAATGTGGTTATAAAATGTCAATTTGTTTAAAATATTTGTAAGCATTCATCTTTAATGCTATAAGATACTAAAAAAGAAATCTTGTATGTTTTTACTTAGAGGAAAAATTTGTGGGTTTGGCCAGAGAAATCTGCTTTACATTTATGCATTTACTTGAAAATGTAGCAATTCTGTTGTCTCTTTACTTAGAGTCCTTATTCTTTTGATTTCAGGGATATGGAAATATTGATTGTGCTGAGAAATATGGTTTCTCATGGACATATTCCACCCCATTTCTTTTCCTCCATAGTTTACAATTACAGTATTGCCAAATTTAGTGAAGCAGATGCCAAGTTTCACCTCTGAATATTTGTATTTCCTTGTTCTCATACATAAGCTTCCTTTTTTTCTTAAAAGAAAATCTGACAGGGACAGGTGGCAAAACTATCCCAAGCTGGAGCAGCAGAAATAATGGAGCTTGGCTGTTTATACATGAATGTCACTTTTGACCTCCTTTTAAATACAGAGTGTATTCTAATTTTGACAGAGCATTTGGGAAAAAAAAAATTAGCCTGTATTGAAAAGTAAAGGACGTACAGGAGAAATTAAAATGAGATAAAAAAATATATTTTGAGCAAATTGCAAAACTTGCATTTTATAGTAGTTCCTTCAAGTGTTGATCTTAAAATGCATTGCAATTAGTGTAATTGCAGGAGTCAACATATTTGCAGTGTTGACACTGAATCATTTTTGATATACGACCATTGTTTGATCCTCATGAGCAGGTGATATCATATCCCAGTAAATCTGTACCGTGGTACATGGGAATTCAGCTAGAAAATCCCATTTTAGACTGGAGGGATAAGCCTGGCAAGGGCTGTGTGCTGGTGTGCACAGGAAGTGGCCAGAGCTGCTTCTGAAGGGACTGGCTTTAGGGACAGATCTGGGACTGGCTTTAGGGACAGGGATGGCACTGGCTTTAGGGACAGATCTGGGACTGGCTTTAGGGACAGGGATGGCACTGGCTTTAGGGACAGATCTGGGACTGGCTTTAGGGACAGGGATGGCACTGGCTTTAGGGACAGATCTGGGACTGGCTTTAGGGACAGGGATGGCACTGGCTTTAGGGACAGATCTGGGACTGGCTTTAGGGACAGGGATGGCACTGGCTTTAGGGACAGATCTGGGACTGGCTTTAGGGACAGGGATGGCACTGGCTTTAGGGACAGATCTGGGACTGGCTTTAGGGACAGGGATGGCACTGGCTTTAGGGACAGATCTGGGACTGGCTTTAGGGACAGGGATGGCACTGGCTTTAGGGACAGATCTGGGACTGGCTTTAGGGACAGGGATGGCACTGGCTTTAGGGACAGATCTGGGACTGGCTTTAGGGACAGGGATGGCACTGGCTTTAGGGACAGATCTGGGACTGGCTTTAGGGACAGGGATGGCACTGGCTTTAGGGACAGATCTGGGACTGGCTTTAGGGACAGGGATGGCACTGGCTTTAGGGACAGATCTGGGACTGGCTTTAGGGACAGGGATGGCACTGGCTTTAGGGACAGATCTGGGACTGGCTTTAGGGACAGAGGTGGGACTGGCTTTAGGGAGAGGGGTGGGATTGGCTTTAGGGACAGATCTGGGACTGGCTTTAGGGACAGGGGTGGGACTGGCTTTAGGGACAGGGGTGGGACTGGCTTTAGGAGCAGGCCTAGGACTGGCTTTAGGAGCAGGTCTGGGACTGGCACTAGGAACAGGGGTGGGACTGGCTTTAGGGACAGAGGTGGGACTGGCTTTAGGGACAGATCTGGGACTGGCTTTAGGGTCAGGACTGGGATTGGCTTTAGGAGCAGGTCTGGGACTGGCTTTAGGAGCAGGTCCTGCCCCACGGCTGCAGAGCTCCTGGGAGCTGCTGCCTGGGTGTGTTTGAGTGCAGGTGCTGGGCAGCTCTGGAGCCCTGCAGGCTCCTGCATCCTGCAGTTGCTGGAGTTCACATCCAGGCTGGCAGGAGCTGTACTTGTGAAACGGCTCACACATGCAATAAAAGCACTTTCACACCAGCCTAAAATGCTGCTATTGGCTTCTTCCTGTCTCCAGCAAGCATTTCCAATTTTAGAACTTGCTCTCATTTCTGAGCTGGGCTCCCTCTTCTCTTTTTTTCCCCACTGAGTTGAAAGCATTGCACATCCCTCCCTTTTATCTCTCTGTTCTCTCTTGAAAGGAACTTGCAGCCATTTCCCGTGTTACTTCTCTTTTTGCATGTACAGCAAAGTCAACTTCCCAAAGATCTTAATGCCTTTTAGAGACAAAACATGTTCAGTAAAAGGCACCAGCATCTGAATCACTGATTCTGGTCTGTGCTTTCTAATGGAGAGACCCCCTTTTTTATCATTTTACTATTATTGTGTATTAAGAGATGCTTCCATTTTCAATACAACTGCAAGTTTATTTTTAAATTCTGGGGTTTTTTTTTTAATCTTGGGCGGGGGGGCGTTGTTTTTTGGGGGGTTTTTTGGGGTGACTTTTAGGACAACAAATTTACTATATACCAGGGTCCCAAGTATTCCCCTTAGCCCAATTCATGTAATTTTTCTGCCTGGAAATTTCCTCCAGTTGTAATTTGAGGATATGGGATATTTGTCTGGGGTTATTCAAAGTTAAGTTTCCTAAACAGACTATTGCATGCCTAGAAATATTACATCTGCTCACTCTGTGCCAGATGATACAGGTGATTTAATCCTAACTAGGCAAGTGTAGCAAGTCTTGCTGTAGCAAAAATCAGTAATTTGGTGTGTCACATTTCTGACTGAGAAATGTGTCGCCCCTCCCAACCATGGGTGCCCTGGCCACCCACTATAAAAAATTGCTTTTCACTATCATCAGCTGTTTAATATCTGTACAGACAATCTATTCATGTAGCAAGCTGGAGCTCCTCTCAGTATCTCCAGCTTCCTTAACCTAAACATAATGTATTGCCCCACATTTGAGTAGCTTTCTAATTAATTGAATTATTGATTTGACATATTTCGGACACTGATCATTTAGAGCTACTAAGTTTAGAACCAGCTAGCTAGCAGCTATAATTTAGGAACCTGATACTTTTTATTTTGATTGAACTTACTGTGCCCTGTGTTTTAAAGCTTTTTGCCTCCAGTGGGAAGAAGGGAGGGCTTGTATTGCTGAATATTCAAGTTTTGGATTACCTATCTGTCTGTCTGTCTATCATCTATCCATTTTCTTCCACAAAGAATGGTGCTTTGCTTTATTGTAAGAAAAAGGAGACTTTTTGCTTTATCATGGGGTTATTTAAGACGTTTACAGGAGGGTCCCTTGTGTCACACACAGGTGTCAGAGGGATGACTCCATTCTCTTCTGGAAAGCTCTGTCCCCTCGTGTGTGTATTGCTGCTGGGACTAAAAAAGCAGGGGAAAAAGCTGGCTGGTGATAAGTTTGTTGCCCCTCTAACAAACTGTGCATTCATTACAAGGGATTGTTCTTGAACATACTTATTGGGTGAAGAAATGGGATTTAACCAGAACATCTTTAAGATGCAATTGAAATAACTAATAATTTGGGGGTGCTTTGTGCCACCTTGCCCTATTGATGAAATGCAGAAGCAGGTGTGGCACTTGCTCAGGAGTTTTCAACAAGAGCAGATATTTCATGCCAAAAGCTATTCACATTTTTTTGCAGCTGGGCTCTTTGGTAATTTGAATAGTGCCCAGGTGATGATAAATTTGTTGCTCTCACTTTGATGAAATACCTTTACACCATGCCCTTCTTTTGGTGAAAACAATATCCTAGTGCATGTCAAGGCCAATTTTGTCACTGAGAAAAAGAGCTTTGAGTGCTGTGAGGGCTTGAAGGTTTTTTTTTAAGTTTTCTTCAGTGTTTTGTCTGTAGTCACTGCACGAGTGCCCTGTCCATTCTCGGGTGTATTGAAGGTGGGAAATACAGAAAATGCCCACAATCTGAGGTTGGTGCTGCAGGAGCAGAGCACAGGGGCTCAGAGCTGCCCTGCACGGGCCCCTGGGGCTGATGAATTGCCTTGTCACAGAGATGTGACTGATGCTGGGAATTCCTGCAGTGGTTTTACCCTCACAGGGGCTGCAGGATGATGTGTGATAGGCTCTGGTGCAGCTGAGGGATTGAGGGGTTTTAATTACCAGCAGCTTGTAAGAGCACAGGGGGATCTCTGGGTGTGAATGCAAGGAAACCCTTCTGTGTTTTCGCCAAAATTTCTGATGTGTTTTCAGTTGATCATTCCTTCTCTGAGGGAGCTGAACTGATTTCCTACCACTCTCGTGGGGTAGCACAAAACAATCTGAGATAGAGACCTTACAAGTCTGTGACCCCAAATGATGAAGGTATTTCTTTATATTCAGGAGCTCTTTAGGTTTGGGAGTTGGCTGTGAGACTGAGATATTTCTGAATGTGCTGCTGCTGATCTAATCTCGTGTGATTTTTTCTTGTTGAGTTTAGAGGATGATCTTCTCCAAGCATCTCATGAAAGGATTCATTTAATCCTTATGTCCATTTTGTGACATTTTGCTAAATTATAATTATTGTTTTTTCTGCTTTTGTTGAGAAGGAGCTAGGGTACAAGTAGTTTAAATAACCTGCCAGAGGCAAATCTGTGACAAAATTGATTGCAGAAGCTAGCTGTCCTGAGCCCAAGTGTCTAGACTGAGAAATAGTCTTTTTTCTCCATAACAACAGAATGCTATTGCTGAATTTCATTTTGAACTGATGCTTTTGGAGCATTGAGCTTTGAATAGATCACAGCCTCAGCTTGATTTGTGTGAATGCTATGTTTCAGGTGTATGAATAAAAAAGAATATTGGTGAGATACTCTGATGTTACTTAGAAAATATATATATATCTCTATATATTTTATATATAGATTTATTTTTAAAATTTTTAAAGGCAAAACTGTGCAGCTTAGTTTAACTTTCAGACATACCATGCAGACAGGGCGAAGTTACCAACTCCCCACTCACCCCCCACCCTGGGGTATGTGATGAGCTGCCACCACACACAATGACAAGATGCATCTGCTGCTCTGCTTTGGCACAGTTTTCATGTCTCTTGCAGGGAGGGATGGGATTGAGGAGTCAGGGATGAAATGATGCAGGGAACATGACTGCTGCCAGGACCATGGCAAGGGGCTCAAACACCCTGTGCTATCGATGTAGCAGCTGTGAAAGTGTTCAGGTGTGGTGTGGAGCTTTGCCAACACAGGGACTCTTGGGACAGAGGGGCACTGGGAGCTGGCCCTGGGCTTAGTGGGGAGCTGAGTCCAGAGCCTGCACTGCGCAGCCTGGAAAAGCTGCAGGAAGGGTGGCAGGAGATCCCAGTATGGACAAGGAGCAAGACTGGCTGCTTCTGGTTGGAGAAGGGCACTTCAGCACCTCCTTAATGTGTTCCATCTGTAGCAAAGTTAATTATGGGGGGGGTTTATTCTTTTTTCCCCACAATAACTGCAGCAGGCAGGGTCAATAGTGACCTGTGTCTAATACAATTACCAGCAGGCAGAAACCCCTCAGTGGCTGAGACTGACTTCTTGTTCTTTCAACCATCCCTGCATAAATTCGTGTGCAGAAGATTGTAACTGAGCAGCTGAGACCCTTCCCTTTCCATGGCATTCTTCCTCATGGTTTTCCTTTGATGTCTTTTTTTCTTTTTCCTTTTTTTTTTGCCGTTGCTCAGGTGCCTGTGGGTAGGAGGGTACGAACCAGGTTGCACACACCTGAGAGGGAACAAAGACAAGACAGGTTTGGACAGGCCTTGTTTCTCTCAAAGATACAAAAATTCACAGTGTTTGTTAGCCCAAATTTTATAGGAATGTGTCTGAAGTTACAGTTTGGCCTTGCTCACAGTAGGTTTCAATACCTACTGTGATTTTCAGATTTCATACTAAATTGCTGGGAAGAATATTTGCAACCAGTACTGTATTTATGCAATATTTGTTCAATACATTAGTCAGCTGTGGGGTTTTTTTCTCCTTATAGGGCTATGCATATGCCTGAATTGCTAGATTTTGTGGTTGTTTTTGGGGGGTTTTCTTTGGTTAAATACAGAGCTTATGTAGGTGAGGCACCTATTACTTAAGTAATTGTGACAATTCTTGTACCAAGAGTACTTCTGGTTGTTTGGCTCTGATATTCTGTCGAGTATTGCAGGAAGCAAAGCAGCTGTATTTGCTTTTTCTAACAATTTATTATTTTATTTTAGAAGAAAATATACATGGGGTTTTTTTGTGTTTTTTTGTTTTTGTTTTTTTTTTTAACATTGGCATGAGACCCTACTTAAGGCATTTTATAGTTTTGTGTCATTTCCATGGATAGTGAGAAAAACAGTTTTACTTTGCATTAATATCTTTGCTAAAAACACGGACTGTAAACCAAAGTGATTCTAAGTGCAGGCAAAGAGAAATTATAAATGTTCCTAAAAACTGAGAACTAAAATACAGTGCTGTATATGAGCTTTCAGTTTGATAAATACTTACTTATGAGGTCATAAATACTTGAGGTACAAAAGGTTAATGTAGTGTGAAAGGCTGTAAAACACAGCCAGCAACCTGCTAGATCATAATGATGCATTAGCACCTTTCAGTATGAATGCTGGTGGTTATAAAAATCTTCAGCTTGGATTTATTCTGTAATACAAGAATGTAAAGCCAAAGTATCTTCCCTGTGTACTTTTACTTACCTTCTCATATTTATTTCTCTTTGTAAAAAAACAAAAAAAGGAAAGAGGCTCTCATCTGTTCATAAATGCTCACTGACTGAAACTGATAAAAACCCATTTTTGACTAATATAATTTCTCAAAAGCATGTCAGGTGTTGTCTGGGGGCTCAAAGAAAGTAATAAAATAAAGTAATACTCGGTGATTTTTTTGTCTTCTCTGTATTAATAAGTTTCCATGAGATAAAGTAAGTAATATAATGCATAAAGGAAACAAAAGTGATATAAATTTTGGAAAGCAGTAACGCAAGTTACCTTTGAGAGGAAAGAAAGTCAGTACTAAAATCACAAACTGAGCATTTACTGAGTGGTGAAATTGACTTTATCATAGTAAATATAGTATTTCTCAGTCTCAGAAATCCTCTGCAGTTCATAATTGTCTCCAATGTGCTGATGCAGCTAATATTTCTCATTTAGTATCTACCTCTGTGGAGTGTTAATTTTCATGCTTTGGTGCTCATTGCTTTTTACTAAAGCAAATTACTTCCTCTTACTGTTATATCAGAGCTTATGACAGATTAGGATAATTTTACTGTCATTAATCTTTGGAGTCCGTTCCACTCTTTTCAATGAGGTGCCATGTTTTGGCCAGGCTAAATTGAAACACTTAATAAAATCTGGAATCAAATATAAAAAATTGCAGGCTGTTGATACCTGCTTTCATCCTTCTCTACTCTCTGGTTACAAGAGAAGTATTTTATGTTTCATTTTTTTCTCTTTAAAAAGTACAGCTGCGTTTGGAAGATATTCTATAGTTTTGGGGGACTAGACAAGAAAAATGTTGAAGTGAAAATATTTGATTTAGACACATCAGTCCTTTTTTACTATTATTTTGAGGTGTTGAAAATCTACACATTCTTTTCTTATTAAGATACAGTTTAAATTGATAGTGTTTGAATTGTGCAAATATATCTTCAGGAATCTCTGTAGATGATTATTTTTAGATTATTTTTAGTTGAAGACCTTATTTAAATTTGCAAGGAACACTGCGAGCACTTGCTGTGCTGACAGAATTAGCACAAAAACCTGGGAGAGACCAGACAGTGAAGCATCTTATAAAAGCCCTCGTAATTTCTCTGAACAGAATGTATTTCTTCACAAATATTGAGATGGTTTTCTTTATTTTGGAGCAATTGGTCAAGCTAGAAATCCAAATGACAAAGCCCTGGTAGGCCAGTATAGCAGATACATGACTTAACTTGTCAAATGCTGCTTCATAGTACAAAATACAGGACTTTGATATTAACAGAAAAAAATAATATATATATATTACCAATTTATGGTTGCATATTAGGTTATGAGCCTTTCTGTGTCATACTTTTGGGCAGGAATTTGTTTATTTTATTTGTTAGGATTTTTTGCTGTAGCAGCCTCAGAGCCTGAAGTGCCTGAAAGCAGCCCCGCTGCTCAGTCATTCTGGTGGAGCAGGGCCTCTTCCCCCTTTCTTTCTTCCATTTTTGAATTAAATGTCCTCCTCATGCTACAGTAATCATGGATATTGTTAATAGAATTGCGTGGTAGAACTTAATTAACCTTTTCTTCTTGCTTTTTATTTAAAGGAAATTTGAGAGAGCTCAGTGGCGTGGTTCCTAATTTAATGCATTCCCCCAGTGTCTATTAGAGGCTCTTCACTTGGGTGAGTCAGGGGAGACAGGGCTGCCCATCCTTAGCTCACAATTCATTTTCCCTCAGTTGAAATGTTCACCTGACATTCTAATCAGGGGAGAGTGAAAGTGCTGAGTATATGTGTTAATAAATATATATTCTTCATGAATTTAGATAATCTCATAACTGCAGCCATTAAAACATATTGGATGGTTATGCAAATAACCAAAGGAATTTCAAATTGCACTGACCATTTTGAGCCTCACTTCTTGAACTGCTTTTTCTTTCTTTTTAATTATTATTTTGTAAATAATAATTAAATCTGCTTGTGGTAGTTTTTCTCTAGCTATTGAGTGGTCAGCAGATGAGTTCTTTACTGAGATGGAAGTGAGTGTACAGTAAAGGCTATAATTTAGAATTTTGGTTTGAAATCCAGTTCCAGAAGTGCAGCAAAGGATATTTTCTACATTATTTCCTTTAGAAGCAGAGGAAGGGGAAGGTGTTACAAAAGTAGATGATGTAAATGGAAATGCAATTCAGGCCATTTTCTCTTTTATCTTTGCCTGAATGAAGTCTGTTTAAGTGTTCTCAGTTCATTATATTTCTAAATGAGTTTTACTTCAAATAGCTGTTAATTATTGCCGTAACTTCCTCTCATATTAGTGTCTTAGTTCTGCTCACACAAAGATTGTTAGCTCATCCAGAATAAAGTCTGGTTTTATGGATTAAAAAAACCCCTGTGATTTCCTCACATTCTTGGAGCCCAGTTTATGAAGTGTAGGCTTGCTTTTCAAACTGATTGACCAAACTCTTTTTTTTTTCCTTAAAAAGCAGTAAAGACAGTCAATGTAGAAAGTAGAATGAAAGTTCCACACCTAGAAAAGAGCAAAAAAGAACCATGAAATGGTTTATTTTGAGTGTATGTTAGATTACCAAATATTTTCTGAAACAGCATTGAAGCTAAACATAGCTGCATGTCCCAAAATCACTAAAGAAACTGAAAATCTGTTTGGCTGACCCCTTATACAAGAGGTCTCTCTTGTTAGGGAGACAAGCTTAGGTTTAGAAGCAGTTTCATAAAAATAACGGAAACATATTTTCTTCTTTTTTTCCCCTTTTCCAGTTTAAGTCCCCTAACCTACAGAGATGGTTGACTGGGATTGGTGGGGCTTTCTTTTGCAGTAGAAGTTTAAAACACAATTAAAAAAAAGTAAATTTTTCCTAGAATTTGATGAAAGACTGGCTTTGTGGTATCAGACACTGGCATTATTCTCACAGAGGTTGGTGGCTGATAACCTAACTCTGTGATAGGCATCTGGCAAAATTCTGTTTTTATGTTGCTTTTTTGTTCCAATTGGCTGGAAATAAAAGATCAGACTTTAGTTATAGTTCAATTGATCAGGTGGTCATTACAACTTTCAATTACTAATATGGGAAACAAAGTGTGTGCAGAGAGACTTCAGTAATGTACAGGTGGAAAGGATACTGGAATGCAGAAAGGAGTGAAAATCCTAGGAACTAACAAATGATGCCCAAAAAATAAGTGTATTTATTTACTTACATGGTTATATTATTGTACAGAATACTCAGTTTATACGTCAAGAGAATTTACAAGAGGAATGCAGGAATCTTAGCTATCCAAGTGAGCTTTAAAGGTAAAATAGGGTAACCAAGTAAATCAATGCACAGTGAGGAGAGTGGTGGTGCTGAAGTGCCTTCCTGTGGCATTAATCCTTCCTCCCTGAAGAGTGCCTTGTTTATTTGGGTTGTGGCCATCACACGATGGAGAGCAGTGATGGGAAGAGGTGACCTACAGTTACCATTTGCTGATATAATAATATTGCTTTGTTATGTGATAATTTGCTTTATGTAATGTTTATTCTGCTGCAATGTCATGCTAAGGTGTGGAGGTTTCCATTTCTCTGTGCCTGAGAGAGTCTCTTTGGAGCCAAGTCACAGAAAACAAGGATTCCTTGGGGTGGGGGTGGGGTGTGGTGGTGGTGTTTTGTGTACCACAGAAAGTGGAAATTTTTGCCCATCCAAATGAACATTTTTCCCACTCCCTTTTTCGATGTTCTTCCTTTGCATGTTGTTCTTTCATTATATTCTGGCATCAGCCTTTGTGAATGGTCCTTGTCAGGGTCTGCTGGTCCTTCCTGCCCTGCCCACCTCCACTGAGCTCCCCATCCCAGCCCTGCCTCTGAACAGGACCCTGACCCTCTGAACAGCACCCTGACCCTCTGAACAGCGCCCTGAATCTCTGAAGAGCACCCTGACCCACTGAACAGCACCCTGACCCACTGAACAGCACCCTGACCCTCTGAACAGCACCCTGACCCTCTGAACAGGACCCTGACCCACTGATTGCTGTCCTTGCTCCTGCTCTGTCACTGCTTCCCAGGGGTGCACAAGGCTGGTCATTGTCACTGGGCCTGGCCTTGATCTGCTGACAAATCAAATGGGATCAGCTAGAGCAAGTTATTCAGGACTGTGTCCAGATGGGTGTTGAACTCCTCCAGGGAAGGAGCTCCACAAGGTCTCTGTGAAATCTGTTCTAATGTTAGAGCACTCACAGGAAAAGTTTTTCCCAGTTCCTACACAGAATGTCCTGTACTGCAGCTTTTGCTCATTGCCTTTTGTTCCCTCACTGGGCACCACTGGCCAGAGTGTAGCTCCTTCATCTCTCCTCCCTCCCATCAGGCATTTATGCCTTCTCTTTTGCAGGCTGAATCCTCCTGGCTCTCTCATTCTCTCCTTGTTTGCCAGATACTCCAATCCCTCACACATTGTTGATTGCTATTCCATTTGGACTCATTTCCTGCAGCACTGCTCTTCTGCCAGTCACTCCCCTGCCCATGGGGCTGTTCCTCTCCAAGTGCAGGACTTTGCTGAACCTCTTGATCATCCTCATGCCTGTTTCTCCAGCCTGCCAGGGTCCCTCTGATGGCAGCACAACCCTTTGGGGTGTCAGTCACCCCACCCTGCCTGCTTTCATCTCTCAACAGCATCAGTTGGCCAAGTGCCTTTCCTGGGAACTCAAGGGGAGGTGAATCTGTGCCCCAGGGGCTGAGGGAGCGTGGCTGTACCATCCTGTACTGACTCCTGAAGGGAACTACAGACTGCAAAACTGCCCGAGACTGCCGTGGCTAATGGCTTCTCTGTACAGATGTTAGATGGAAATAGAAATGTCTTGGCTGAGAAACGTCTGGTTGCTGTGTTTGAGGATGAATAAGGGAAGAGATCTGTTGGCAGGTTTGCTGTGAGCAAGAGGGAAGGATGGGAATTAGATTTAAACTCACCGTGCCAATCCTCCTGATTCCAGGTTTGCTGTTAGAGAATGTCTCCTCTGCCCCCTTTCCTGAGAACTTTTCCAGGAAAGGAAACTTGATTTCAGGGGGATCCAAGTCCTGTTTCCAGTTCTTCAAAAGATGTTTCCTTAAACTTGAGTGTCAGTATTCAAAGCAATTCTGCAGTGGGAGCTGCATTGTGCATTCATATGATCAAGCAGAATTCATCTCAACACCAGCATTCACAGCTAGATTTGAAAGTTGGTTTAAACCCTTTAAAAGTTCTTTGAACCATCCACTCTTCCTTAGATTTGTTTCTTTTTTGAAGTGGGAGAAGGGAAGGACAAATGGATGTTTCCTAAAACTTTAAATTGTCATTCACATTAATGAAGGAAAGGTATTGGGTGAGCTTGAAGAGAAGGATGAAAAATAATGATTTACATAAAGTATATTGTTCCTTGATGTGGACTTCTCTGCGGTTGTGCCACTGGGAAACTTCAGGGGCTTTGGAGAAGAGCAGGTACAGACCTGCTTTTCCATTCAAAATGCCTCAGGTCTTTGAAAATGCTGCTTGCATTTGGCTGCAACCTGCTAAGATTGTACAGATGTACAGACCACCAAACACACCTAATAAAAAAAAATAAATTCAGCTGTTTTTGTCATGAAATGGATAATCTAAGTTTGAGAAATTACTATCCTGCAAGGAACTGAACTGCTGCTTGTTAAGTTGGCGAGTACCTCAGTACAAAAAGAGCAATGTGATTTAGAAAGTGTCTTTTTGTAACATGGAGGAGTCACAAATTCCTCTGTATTTCAGAGGGTTCAACAGCTGACTCCTTGGGCAAAGATATGCAAGTGAGCAAATGGAATGTCACAGTAGGGATCCAGCACTAGGTGAGGGGTCAGACAGAGAAAAACCTTTTATCACGCTGTCACATTTTCTTTCTTTTCCTGAGCTGGAGCAATCAGCCGTTCCCTCTCAGCATGAAACTCTGCTCTCACAAGTTCACTCAGCAGTTGGTTGTGTCAACACAACTCTCACAAAAAGGGACTTTACATGCATGACATAAATCTAGTTCAGAGGGGAATTCCAGAAACTAGTGTGCATTGATTCAAGCTGAGGGTAAACAACTGGTAGCCAAACCTGCAAACGTTCCATCTAAAGACACTTTCCTTTTTTTAAAATTTATTTTAAAAGGAAGTAATATCCTCTGAAGCTGTGTAGCATAGTACTTAATTAGTGCTTTTTAAATTTGGACAAATACTGTCAAATGTCACAGCATTGTACAAGTTAGTTGCAGATGTTGAAAGTTATTTTTTCCAGATAGAGCTTGCTGCCAGAACAAAAGTTTAATAAGCTTTATTGCAGCACTGCAGCCTTTTATAATGTTGACTTATGAGGGATAACACTTGAAAGAGTTTTTAAGCTAATTAGAACATTAAAAAAAAAAAAATCTCATTCTATATTAGTCCAGCAATGCTTGTGCGTGAATGAATGGCCACAGGTAAAAGTACAGTTGCCTTACTGTGTATTGATTTATGTTCTTTTCTGAATAATTTCTTCATAAATCAAGGTAATAAATGAGTTGGACAGGAGAAGTTGGGGAGAATCAGTGGATTTCCAGAAACCAAGCATGCCAAGTTTTGCATCAGTCAGAAAGTCTTATTCTCAAGGGCATCGTGTCCTGATTTATTGCCTATCAGAGTGTAACTTAAAGTATTTTAAGGACTATCAGAACCATTGGGTGTATTTACCTGTAAGCTTTACAAAACCTTTCAAAATTTCTTCATCTATTTTACCCCTCTTCCCTTAAACTTTGTTACTTAGATGGCAGATCTGTATTTCTGCATATTTACAACATACCACAGCTATTCCCTATTGATACTTTCAGACACTTTCCAAGTCTTATTTTATATAATTTTATATATCTTATTTCATATGACCCCATTTATGTGGAGTGGTGGGTGGAAGGAGCCTGAGCCCCAAGGTGTCAGGAAGAGCAGGTGTGGTGTTGAGGTTTTAGGTGCTCATGAAACCAGCCCATGGGTGATGTGTGTCCTTTCAGACACCCAGGGGGAAACCAGCTCCAGAGCGGGGGAAATGAGAGGTGAATCTGCAGAGTAAATGTGCTGAGCAATTTGTGGGGGAAAATCTCATGAGCGTGGCACAATTTAGTGCTGAGGATCCTGGTGACTTCTTCTTCTGGTAATATTTTGTAAGCCAGCTTGTGCAGTGTGAAGCTACAGCTCCCACTCAAATGATAAAAATCCCTCTAATGATGATTTCTATATTTACTGTCAAGGGGTTTTTTAATATGTTTTCATTGGTTGCCTGTCTGGATTTTACATTAGGCTTTCAAGCATTGAAACAAGGTTATTTTTAAACACTTTCTTCCTGCAAGACTTACATCAGAGAGAAAACAGACTTCTGACTAACAGATGAAAGAGGAATAACAAAATCAATTGACTATTTCTTCGTGTCTCTGTATCACTACTTAAGATTTTTTATTTGGATTAAATTAATGCTTTTGTCCTTTGACAGTACAATATTTCCTAATCTCTCTGCTATTTTTAAAAGAATAAATCCAAGGAATTTATTTTAGTATTATCTTATGAAAATATCATAGTAATTGAGTTTTATTATATGTAGCATGAACTTCTAAAGACATGCATAGTGTGTATGCATTTCCTTCTTGGCTAATGGAGCCAGGATGCAGCTAATTAGGAAAGGTTTTGTTAATTGCTCTTGTGATGTTGTGGATGGGATCAGTAGGTGGTCAGAAATATTTATTGAATCGATGCAAGCAATAAATAATTCATTGAGGCAACCTTTTATCATTCCTTCTCCCATTTCACATTACTGACATGCTGGCATCAGCTCGATGTCCTTAACTGAACTTGCCAACTGCTTGGTTACACACAACTCTATTAAAACATTTTACAAATATTCTTTTAAAAGTAATATCTGCTCTTTATGCCAGCAAATTTGGCCCAAGTTTTGAGACACGTTTACAAGTCAAAAAATGTATGGCTTTTGGTGATTCTCCTCCAGACATGATTGATCTGCGATTCCCTGAGACCCTGCTGAATATTTTAGAAGAAAAATGATGAACCAGCAAAGGCAATGTAAAGCAGTATATAAGGGCTATATTCCATATTGTTAAGGAAGATTAATTGGGGAAATAATTAATGTAGCCAAGTTATTAATTACTCTTTGGTTGTCCTGCAATACCAGAGGCTTAAAAAACCTATCTTATTGCTCCTATCTGTCCCCAGAATTAATGATCTCTTATTTAGGCTGCTAGCTCTCCATGCATAAGCTATCACCATAATAGCAGTGCTTTCTTGTAGCCTGTGGTATCAGCATCCAGAATGCATCCATCTAGAAATGAGAGAAATAATCACTACTGCTTGTAAGTCTTCAGCCCTGAACAATACCCAGTCTGCTGAAACCCCAGAGCATGTTCAATAGTGGAACGTCAGAAACCGCTGAAGCAAAGCACAAAATTATTCAGGTTCTTTTTCATTTGTCAGTAAATTGGATTAAGGGATTCTACCGGGGTGTGCTTGTGTGTGGCAGTATATCTAAAACAAATGCCCCAGTCAGAGTCAGCCACCTTACACTGTCTTCCTGGGAGTAAATTGTATTCATCTGACTGCTCAAGGACCTGTGGGAGGAAATGTTGCAGAAGGGAGGTGGTTGAGTGTTCAAAGGTGCACTGACACCCTGCCTGCGTCGCTCGCAGCCCGAAGGTGTGTGTCTCACATCTCACCTCACCTCCCAAAGATGGGTTTTGTTTATAAGAATAATAGGCACAATTGAACACTGAGCACACTCTTGCCACCAGTGAAATGGGAGGGAGAATGGCTCTTGGGCATTAATAGACTGGCCAGGGGCCAGGGTGAGAGCTCAGCACTTTGGAGAGGGGACAGCACAGCCTTCAGGACAGGGACTTTGTCACCATGATATTTTTATGAAAATCCTTTCGCCAGGATTTTTTCTCCTGAGAAGCTGAGAAGCCTCAGTAAAGAAATGTAAACAATAACTCTCTGATTGCCTTGGAATGTGGTCTGGAGGTTGTCTTTGATTGGTCTCATGTGAATTGTTGTTACTTGATGACCAATTGTGGTCCAGCTGTGTCGGACTCTCTGTCAGGAGTTTTTATTATTCATTCCATTCTTTTTCCTTTCCTAGCCTTCTGATGAAACTTTTCTTCTATTCTTTTAGTATAGCTTTAGTATAGCATATCTAATCTAATCTAATATCAGCCTTCTAAGAAATATTGAGTCAGATTCATCTCTTCCCTTGTTCTGGGACCCACAAACACATTGACAGGACTTGGCTCCTCTGCCTGCTTCTTTCAGGCCTGTCCCAGTGACTGCTTTGGTCAGTTTGTATTTGGTGCTTTGGATAGTAAAATATTTTTGTAAAGAATACGAAACCATTATACCTTTTGTAATTTCATTATTCCTTCTGTAATCTGGGAAATGGAGTGAAGTTAGTGGTAATGCTGAAATTGCTTTGTCAAGTGGGTATAACATCAGGGTGAAACTGTGACCCAGCTGAAATAAAAGGGAATTTGACCATTAAAAACAGGGGGCGGGGGTCAGGCCTTGCCCTGCAGGATTTCAGTTGCAGTGTCTCTGAAACCAAGCATCTCTGGAGTCTGAGACACTCAGCCACACCAGAAATTCAGCAACATAATTGTGGAAGGGCTACTGTTGAGGTTCCTTCAGGATCATCTAGTCCCAAATTATCAAATGCGGGCATGATTACATGTAATAACATTTCTTTATTACTTTCTGCATAGCACCAAGTCCCACATCACATTGTCTTCAGGAAAGGATTTTTAAGGGGTTAAATGGATGTGGCATGAGCTGCATGCTTTGCAGTATGAGGTACTGGAAATATTTTTATCTTTAGAGCTAATTTGAATAATTAATCTCAACTTTTAATATCCTGAAAGCAATGAGACCTTACTATTGATCTTATTCATGAGAAAAGGATAGCAGAGATGCAGTACACAAGAAAAGTCACTGATACTTCTGGTAATGTTTATCACCATTGTGAAATAGCACAATAATAGAATTTTTTCCAGTGTACATCTTCGTGTGAACATTTAAGCCCAAACATATGGATCTGGGTATATAACTCCATTTTTTTTTTGTGTTGTTATGCTTCTGGGAAGCACGTTGCAGAGCTGGGACTTTTCAGAATATAAATTTACCAAAACAAGTATGATTAATTAATCAGTCGATCTACTTAGGAAAAGAGGAAAGCTGCAAGCCCATCACTTTGTCAGTTCTCTGTTAGTGGTGTATCTGGGAAACAGCCTTTTCAGAAAGTCCCAAACTCGGTTTTAAATTATTCTCTTTGCTCACTTTTGCTTTTTAATGGAAAGGTAACTTTGCAGAATCTAGATCCTTTTAAAATGGAAAATGTGCAATATTATCTGAGGGAAGTATGAAGATGATTTACTATGCATGATTTTTTCAGTTTGTACACATTGGGCATGGTTATATTTTTGCTCAGGACGTATATATATTTTTTCTGCTGAACTTTTCTCGATTGCTTTTTTTATCGGGTTTACAAATCAAATCAAACAGGTATATTGCAGAGCTCTGATATTATTTTCTGCGCTTATAGCACAATGTATTGAATTATGCTTGCTCATGTACTGCTGCTGCTATTCTCTCCAGATTGAGAGAGAATGACTGTGGGGGTTGTAAATTCACTTGGCTTCCAGCACCACCAGTTAAATCAAGAGCCCTGTTCAGGCTGGAGAAGAGACAGAGCAAGTGTTCATTACACAAATCAATTTGGTCAAAAGTACAGCACAGTGGGTACCCAACCATTGCTCACATAATATTGTCAACTTAATCAAATAATGCCTAGAAGACATTCACAAGCTCTTTCTCTCTGAGAAATAACTTGATTGGTGCAGCAGGAAAAAATAGGTGCCGTTTTGAGCATTCATTCAAAAATCCAGTGGGTGCTTTCTTTTTTGCTAAATTTAAAATTCTGAAGAGCTTTGTCCTGTGCTGGCATGTATACATGAGATACTCAGCACCTAATTTACCACTGATCATATTTCTAAAAAATAATCGGTTCCTTTTTCTTTTTTTCCTCTTGCTTTTCTCCCTGTAAATGTTTTAGAGGTTATTCCTGCCAGAATTAGGCTGTTCTTCCTCTAGAATTGGTATGGGTTTAAAAGATATGCAACAAACAGATTTGTGGTTTTTTGCAGATTATAGCAGAATGATCAGGATTTGGTAAAGCTTTCCCATGTTCCAATCGTACTTATTTTCACTTTGTCCAGAAAGAGATAAAAGGTTTAGATCCATTGCAGGCATCCCTACGGTCTGTGTCCCATTCAGTCTTTAAAAGCTGAGACTGGGAGCAGCGTTCCTGTAGTGGTGTGCAAACAGCTCTTCTGCATTTCATTCTGTTGGAAACAGGGTTGGAGGGCGAAAGATTTTGTGCACACCATCATGGTTTTGTAGGAAATGAAAGATATTAGTCAGTGAAAAAGAATGGAGAGAAAGTGGAACGTTTAAAATTCCGGTGGAAGGAACATTGCAGGGCTGGCTGTCTGCAGTGATGGATGGAAAGGGACACAGAAAATTGCTATTAGCCAGCAAGGAGAATGGAATGGGGTTTTTCTACCCAGGCAATGTGCACGAGGCCCTCTCTGATTTCAGGTTCACTGACCATTGTTTTATTGTGTCTGGGGCCTTTGCCACAAGTGCTGGGGGTGGGAGATGAGACTCCAGGGTCCAGTCAGGAGTCAGCTGGGAAGTGGGATTGTATAAGGGGCTGCGTGAAGGTTTTAGAATGTATTTTTGAGTGAAAATTGCTGCAAATTTGGATTAAAATGGCCTTAAAGGAAGAGGAGTGTATGTGGGGAGAGATAATATTTTTTCCAAACAAAAAATTGTCAAATTTATTTTATCCAAACAAATATTTGGTTTAGTGATTTTTTTCACTTTTATAATTTTTGTTTCTTAAATTCTCAAGAAAAAGCTAGGAAGGGAAACCAGAAAATTGGCTTCAACAATTTTACTTTGGTGTGAAATCTTTAAGTGAAGACTTCACACTGAAGCAAATTTGAGTGAAGTCTTTTAAATAATAGAAGCTTTCTGTTTCTAGAACTGAATTAAGGAAACAAAACGAAAAGTATTTTTCTAAAGGTAAAGAATTTCTTTAGAAATCAACAGATATTAACTCTCCTGATGATGGATTTGGTTTAAAAGGATACAAAATGTTTATACTGAAATTATCTTACATGAAGAGAAGAAATCCTTTTCTGAAATCCCCTCTTTGATATGGGTTTGCTTACATGTCAGAATGTTTAAATTCTAATTTATTTTAACAATTAAGCCTTCAGTAGCTCACTGAAGTAAAGGGAGCTCACCTCAATTTGTTTTGCTGTGAGTGAGAATTTGATCTTATCTTTCTGCATTCTGTTTTTATAACTTTCATTATAAGTCTTAAGACTATCATATATTAAGAATCTTTAATATTTTATAATTGCAAATATGTGGTGGAATAGAGGCCAGAAAGCAGCCTGACTGCACCCAAGACTGCAGGGATGGAGAAAGTATAATGCCACATCCTCACATCAATTAATTTTTAAAGGACTATGAAACACCTCTCTTCAGGTCCTCCAGCAGTGAAGATATTCTCCTGAAATGTATTATATATGTGTGAGGTAAATTGCATTCTGGTTCTGTGAGTCCACAGAGCTCTGAAAGTTGCCTGGCTTGGATTTTTCAAAATCCAGCCTGTCCTCTGCCCCCAGTGTGTTTTACCTCCTTGGTGTTGCTTGGAAATTTTTTGCATCATCTTCACATTCCAGTTTCAGTTTGTGATTATCCTTGTCCAGATCTCCAGCACAGCCGTGGATTTCTGGATGATAATGTGCTTTGTAAAGAGCCTGTTACATTGCCTAGCCTTTTCATATGTTCTAAATGCTTTAGCCCTGTTAATTCTGCCCCAGGGATCTTGAGGGTCATGGACAGTTATGAATTGTTGATGACAGGGACTTGCTAAAGTTTCTCATTTTCAGCCCTCACTGCCCAGACTCTGAACATTCTGTGCTGAGAGTGCAGATTTGAGGCTTCTTAGAATAAAAATAATTTTGAAAAGTGTTAAAACCAACCAAAGGCCTGGAAAATACCAGTACCTGGATTTATCCTCTTCACCCATAATTTGTAGCTCCATTTTAACACCCCCTTCAGAAACCTCACTGGATTTTGTTGACCATAATCTGTTCAGCTGCTAAGTAGGGCAATTGCTCCCAGTGTTTTGGGATGTTTGTGGTGCACAGCTCAGCCCTTCTACTCCTCATTTCTATGAATAAAATGAACAGAGATTACTCTTTTCCATTTGCATTTATACAGGACACTGATTATATAATTTCTTCCTTGGGCACCCTCTGTTCCTGAAGCTTAACAGCACCTTTGGAATTCTTTAGTTCTCTTCAGATTAATCTAATTGACCTCAAATTCTTCTGTAGTGTTGTATTTCAAGAGTTTCCAGTCTGTCATCCCCCACCTGCTCTCACATACCAAATTTCTTTCGTATTTCTCTCCTTTTCTGCCTGTAGGTAGAAAATAATCCCTGCGGTGTCTCTGGGTGAAACAGTTCCTTCAAAATCTGAAGTTTGAATTTCTGAGTTGATTTTAGCTAACAATAGATTAGCATGGAACATTTTTGTCTCTTGATAGCTATATACCATATTTTCTATCTAAATCACTAAATATTCATAAAGATAAATTATTTACTTTGTGGGCCTGTGAGTTCAGGGAGTAGCACATGAAGAGATGTGGTGGCACTGACTCAGTTTTAGGTTTACACTTGATCTGATCCCATTATTTGTTTGGATCACTTGTAAATCTCTCTTCAGTGCACACAAAAGTTTGTATTTGTGTGTGTGTGATCATATCCTGTGAAATATCAGAGATGCTACTGATGGACTGATGCTGCTGCAGAAATGAGCACCTTTATTTATAAAGTGTTCTTAGCACAGAAGTATAGGCAATATAGATGTCAGTACTTTTAATTCGAGAACATTTCTATTACTTAGGGAGGATATTGTTGAATTTCATTTGCTAGTATTCAATTTATATGTAGTTATTGTTGATGTAATGTAAATGATGTATTCTGTTTGAGTTCTTTTGCTTCCTCTTCAACAGGCTTGTTGGTACTAAAACTGTGTGGTAAGGTTTATTTTATTTAACCATTTTTATGTTGCTTAAACTGTTGTCTCCTAAAAGAAATTTCATACTAGCAGGAAATGGGCACTTTCTTCTTTTTGTTCTTTAAATGAACAAACTCAGAAAGACAAACTGAATGTAACATTAGCACACAAGAGAAAGATGAGTAATTAGCAAAACAATGGGGTCAGAAGGAAAAAGGAAAGAGCAAAGAGAGTGATGGCTGTCAGATCATCCTTGTAGTTTTTCATTCAACCATCTTCTTTCCCTTCTATTCTTCCAGGCCCTTCTGCCCGTGCAAAGGAGTATGACTGTGCTGTTTTAACATATCCATACAGAACCTTGGCTAATGACTGTGTGCTGTACAAGCAGTAATTAATTAGGCACTGTAGGATATAATTAAAGAACAGAGATGAGTAATTTCTATAACATACTGATAGACCAGCACTGGTTAATTTTACTTTTTGGATGAGGGGCATTTTATGTTTTTTTCCTCATCTCACTGCAGATTTATAATTTGTTTGTTAAATCATAACACATGGCAATGTCCTTCAATTTTAAACCAGAATTTTAAAGCCAGGGAACAGTGTCCCTGTAAGAAGTACCATGACATAACCTGATTTTGGTGAGGAAGAAAATCTGTAAAACTTTGTTTCTAGGTCTCACACTTGTGTCAGGCAACCTTCACCACTGATTAAACTTCTGTTCCCTCTCACAACTCAAGGCCTTTTCCATAATGGGCACCATTTATCTGGACAGAATGACCCTCCAGTGCCCATCAGCACTGCTTATGAAATGGCAACGAGGATGAGATGTGTTACCTGCCTGCTGTGGAGAGTCCCAGTGGCCTCTGAATAAAAGCACTAATCTCATTTGAAAGTGTCTGGCTTGCTCTGCCAGCAGACAGCATTTGGACTGCAGATTCTGTTCCTTACCTTGCCAAACACAGAAGGGGTTAAAGGAGTGTCTACAGTCTTATAGGAATATGTATTCATTCATTATTTAAGAACAGCTAAGCAAATCCACAAATAATAATTTACTCATTCTCCAGTTTATTCCAAATACAAATATTATCACTGGAAATGTATGCTGTTGAAACAGAAACGGATTTGATTTTCATGTATTTAAACTTCTGGTATTCCTCACTACTTTGGAGCAGATTTAACTGACTTTAGTTTGTTTGTTTGGTGCTTTTGTTTTGTTTTGTTTTGTTGTTTTTAGAATTTAAGCTCACCCCCTTGTATTAAAAATGCCAGAACTACTTACAGTGTGCTTTATTTTGCTTTACCCTTTTAGCAGACAGATGATGCAGCACAGACCGATGGCCAGCAACAGACACAATCTTCTGAAAACACAGAAAACAAATCACAGCCAAAACGGCTCCACGTCTCAAATATACCATTCAGATTCCGGGATCCAGATCTTAGACAAATGTTTGGTGTAAGTGCTCATCATTTATTTCTTGGGGTTTTTTTTTTTTTGTTTTTACATTTGCATTGCAGTAGGTATTTTGTATTATAGGCAGCTGTATCTCTGATTGAGGCTGTTTAACCATTTTCAGGAAAGATTCCCCTTTAATCTGTGTATAATCAAACATCTGATTGCCAGTCACAAGTGAGAAAATAAATGACACTGATTCTTCTGGATATGATGCACTTGGGTGCTTTGTACTGCATTCACAGAAAGCTGTCTGTGGTGGTTTAAATGCTTACATATTGCTGCTGTACACATCTGGATTTATCTGCCTGCTTTTATTGGTTTTGGAGAGTGTGATGTTAAGCAGTCAGTGCCTGACCTCCTGAGTAAGGGACCCAAAAGGAAGGCACGGGCTGAATTTCAGCACAAAGTTCAGACATAGGAATCCTCACCCGTCTCCACAGGCTTTTTAGGTCTGCAAAAACCTTTGAAGGTTTTTGTTAGTGTTTTGCTGTAAATCTCTCAGTTTGTGCTTTCCCCCAGGCCACAGCTGCCTTCAAGCACATCCCCTGTGTTTCACACAGGCCCTGGACACGCCATCAGCAATTGGATTATAAACAAGAGAGCTTAGACTGGCTTTCTACTCCCTGATCCAAGAACTCTTAGGTTTAGTTTGAAATGCCTCTAAACCAAATCTAGAAATAGTACTTGATCATCTATTAGAACCCAAGTCAGGACTTTGAAGCATTTCTGTTCCTTTCACTGTCTTTATTCTGCCTCACTAAACCCAATTCTCTCCTGCATTGCTGTTGGTTATTCAGTGCAGCACCAAGTGCCTCATGGCTCTGCACTTCTTTCCCTCTTTCATGTTCAGATTTTTAAGTTGTTCTAATGTGTTTGTATGTGAGTCAGAGGATGGTGTTTTCTCAGTATTTATTCCTCTGAAGGAAAACAGTCCCTGGAAAAAGAATCCTCTTGTAGTACTGGGAAATGAGTGACTGTTCTGGATCTGACTTGGTACAAGTTGCCTCCCCTGAACACAGCTTCCAGCTCATCAGCAGAATAGCAGAAGGCATAATAATTAACCCTCCAGAGGAAAATATGCTAATTTATTTAAACTAAACAAACCACTTAAAATAGATTTTATTTGAAAAAAAAAAACCATTGAATGAAACGATTTTTTGGTAGGTATTGTAGTAATTTTTAAATGAATAAACACATTTCCTTTTAATGTTTCTAAGTCTTAGGTCTCAAAAGACTGACACTGGAGAATGGCTGGAGTGTCTAACTGACTTCCAGAATGACTTGGTAATAGAAAACTTTTAGCTTCTGAAATTATAGAAAAATGAGATTTCTGTATGTGTGAGTTGAAATATTTCATGTGCAATATGGCAGGTCTGCATTATGTCCATGTTAAGCGCACAGTAGATGATCTTTTTACATGGACACAAATATAACAGAGTAGAATTGTTTAAATACCAAGTCTGTGTCTGCATCGAGGCTGAAGTGGAAGTTAAAACATTGATTAAATGGTGAATGCAAGAACATGAAATAAGCCAAAGTATACCAAGCAATGGTTGATTTTTTCATGGTCAAGTTGAAACTTTTTAATAAGCTAGAGAAGGAATACTGTCCTTCCTGGCCTGTAATTGTTTATTAGATATGAAAAGACTGGAGTACTCATTTCTGCAGTTCCTGAGACTCTTGTTGGACTATTCTCCATTTGCCTGCCTCTAATTTCTGCTTTTTTGTTTAAGATATTGGGTCACTTACCAATGCCAACACTGATCCATACTGCATGTCAATGAGCTATGAAATAACTGAAATGAACCCCTGATGAATTACATTGTCATCTCACAAAATGTGTCCTAACAGAAAGTGTTCTAAATTTATTCCCTTCCTAAGGCAGACCAACAGGGCCTTTTCCTCTGGGACAAGCAGCTGGGCTCAGCTTTTGTATGTGCAACAATGTCTAGGGAGTTGAGTGCTGTTCAAGGTCAATAGGAATAACAGTCACTTCTAATATTATAATAAAAACACAATTCTGAGCAGAGAAAAAAATCCCCCCAAAGCGAGTATCCATTCTGGTTTTCCAAATTATGCTCCACCAAGACAAAACTTCTTAGGGAATCATGGTTACCCATTTCAGCAAGGGTGGAAAGAAATCCTCAGTCCATGAAGCCAGCAACCTGATCTA
Source organism: Pyrgilauda ruficollis (assembly GCF_017590135.1). Lineage (NCBI taxonomy): Eukaryota > Metazoa > Chordata > Aves > Passeriformes > Passeridae > Pyrgilauda > Pyrgilauda ruficollis. The sequence goes on along the minus strand of NW_024514764.1, from coordinate 10,750,510 downwards.
ATCTTATTCCTGCAAGGCAGAATTAACCAAACTTCTTCACCTGTTCTGGAAAATGCAAAAATTTGAGACTTACTTCACTGTGCTCACAGTTTAATGCTCTTTCCTCTGTGGCAGGGGCTTGACTGAGCTTAAGGCTCCTCTGTGGAGTGATTGTAATGAGCAGAATGATGCACACAATTTAGAAATAATATTGATCTGACTTCTTAATAGTGTTGTCTTTCTTTTTGTGTTTAAAATATTTGATTTTATATCATTTAACATTTGTAAAGCTTTGCACCATTTCCTGAAACACGCCTTTGTATTGTATATGATAGAAGGGTTGAAGTTTTCCAATTTTCATGTAACTTTTTCTGTTTCTTTGCAGCAATTTGGTAAAATCTTAGATGTTGAAATTATTTTTAATGAGCGAGGCTCAAAGGTAAGCTGTTTAATTCACCTGTGGAATTTTTTGTTTTGTTTAAAATATATGAGTAAAAGGAAACAACTGCACTGCTGTGACAAAATAATGTCTGAAATTTTATGTTAGTGAAAACATCTTCTGAGCTGTCAGTCAGTTTTCTAAGCAGTATGAAAATCATTGGACTCACATCTTTTAAAGGGGGTAATTTTAGCTACTGCAAACTGTCATCTGTTATAAGGGAATGTTGATTTTCGCTGTCCTTATTCTTCAAGGGTAATTATTTCATTTATTTTATGAGTCCATAGTTAAAGATATTTGTGGGCAGGTTTGCATTAGTATAGGTATTTTTTTCCGTTATTGAAATGAAAGATGACAATGATACCTAATAACTATCCTCTTTAGTAATTAGCTGAGAAAATATGTGATTGTTCCAGATTAAGTGCAGATGTTTTCCTCTTTAGTTAAAGCCTTAGTACACCAACCCTTTGAAAAAAAAATCTATTTTAGCATTTATTTTATTAATAGAGTTCTTATTGTATTGCAAACATTTAGTTGTTTTTTTTTCCAAAATTACTTTGCCTTAAATGCATACTTCAGTTTATTCAGTATTTAAGAAATAAAGCAAGATAGAATGGCCAGGACTGCATCAGCTGGTGCAAAACTCTAGCCCAGTGTGTTCACCTGTGATATCAGCTGCATTCTAGAGGTTTATGTCTGTCATATGCATATCTTTTTTTCCTTTTTTTGCCATGTCAGACACACTAAAAATTTTATTCACTAATGTTTCAATCTTCCTGTAACTCATATATCATTTATTATTAGCGATGGAATGTTATCCCTGTTCTAGACATACTGCAAACTGTCATATTTAAGGAATCATATACATTCAAAATCTATCTTAAATCAGATATATTTTAGTTCTATTAATATTTTTTTAAATTAAAGCCTTCACTATTTTTTTAACCTAAATGGAACAGCTGAAATATCTTGGTTTATTATTCAGACATTAATTAGTCCCCTTGCCTGCCAGCCCAAACTCAGCTGGGACATTCATCACTTTTTCAGTAAACAACTAAAATGGATGGAATTTGGTGGCTTAGAATCTCCTACTCTGGCCAAAATTTACTATTGTTAAATTATGGTTGTTCAACAGTGTTTGCAAAAAACATGGATTGTCCAGACCTGCTGCTGCTGCATAATCCCGTTTATTTCCAGAGCCACTCCCAGTGGCCACCTTTGCTGCTTGTGCTGACAGGGGGGAGCTGAGCACACGTGGGAGGAGTTTAAACTTTTGTTTAGCCACTAAATCTTCCCCAGGTGGGCATTTTAACCACCACGCCCACACTGAGCTGCATAAGTGTAAGGTTTTATTAAAGTTTTGGGGGATGGCATAAAGAGGTGTTTCCAAACTTGGATTTTTTTTTTGATTTGGCTTTGCAGCATGAACACATCCCAGTGCCTTGTGCTAAAGGCAAGATCCTGGAAGGGATTTCAGAAGGAAAAGGTTTTCCTGGCTGGGTTTGTAACATCCCTGCCTCAGTTACACATCGGTCAGAGTTGTTAAAGAGTGCTCCTGCACCACCAGGGCTGCAGCCCAGCAGTCTCCAGGCGAGCTGCTGGAGATGCCTGAGGCAGGGCTGGGTGCATCTCTCGGCTCAGGGCTGCTGCTTCTCACCTTGCTCAGAGTTATTTCAGCTATAGCTACGGAGTATTTTCATTTGCAGAAGTACCTTTAGACTCTCTCAATTAAATGGAAAGTTTAGGAAAAAGAAATACTAGGAATGGGAGGAACATCTTTTTTCTGTTCTTTTTCTTTTTTCTTTTTTTTTTTTTTTTAATCTGATCATTTCGTGTCCATTCTGTAGGAATTAAGATGCACCAGATTAAAGTCCCATTCCTGGCAGTGCTTATCTATGTTTTCATAAAATCCCACTGAAACTGAAAGGACTACTAAGTGGTTTCAGACTGAGTACAGGTAACAAAGTTTGCAGGATCAGAATTCAAATTTTTTTCTAGCTGCAGTTTGGGATAAGAATTGATAGAATTGTTTTTGTTTCTGTTTCTTTTTCTTTCTTTTTATTCTAATAGTTAATGTTTTAAATGATTGTTGCAAAAACAACAGAAGGAATCTCATACTCATGCCATAGTAGTTAAGAAAAATGGATTTGCATATTCAAAAAACATAACATTGGAACACCACTGTAAAGTATAAAATTATTTGGCAGAAGGGAGTTCTTCCATAAAAGAAAATCCTGAAACAATGAAAGAGTCATATACTACAAATTTCTGCTTGTTTGAATGTGTAATAATAATGAAGAAAACTTTGCTAAAATATACAGCAGCACTGATGACTTCTGAATTTTTGACCATTTTCCATCAGTTATAAATCAATGCTCTAGGCAGCTCTATATATATTAGGAAATCTGTTTATGCGTGTATGTATTAATGTGTGTGTAGTGTATATTGCATTAACATCTATTTCTTCAAATAAGGAGAACTCCAAAGTGCCTCCCAAATTCAATCTGAACCTTCTCACATACTAACTTGGCTATTATTAAATCACTTGACAGATTTTAAAAGTAAAAGGCATATATTTGCATTACCAATTAATAGAATGCAGCTGTTAACTCAGCTGCAAATTAAATTGATGCTAAAGTGTTTGTGTAGGTATTTGAATGTGTGATGGGTGAATCTGTGTTTTGTTCTTGAGTTTCTCTGCCAGCCAGGTAAAGTTAAAGATTTGCATAAATAGTAAGAGCTTAAGTTAAGTAGTGTTGATTATGAGAATAAGTACAACATAAGAAATTAAAAAATGACAATGAGTATTATTTTCAGAATCTTTGAAGTTCCTGTCTTATCTTGGCTTGTGGCTCCACTTTGTACGTTTTTCTAATTTTTTAGTATAATGAGGTTTTTATCTTTCTCTTAAGCTGTTTGAACAAAAGTTAGCTGGTAGCACTGTGAGCTAAGGAGAATGGCAGAAAATGTTGACTAAACTCCCACCAAATGTTTGCAATTCCAGGAGGGGACAATTTCTCAGGCAAGATAATAGGAAAAAAACCAAACAGAATTGGGGGAATTTCTGCTATTAAATGGAGTTACTCTGCTTAGATCCATGGATCCAGTGATATTTTCTGCTGTGAAATTTTCTTAATGGCATCCTAAATTAGGAGGGTTTTTAACAGAGCTTTAACGAGATGGGACAAAGCATTTGTAGAAGAAATAGAAGTTTGACGTTGAGGATGGGTTTAGGTATAAGAAAAGCCTGTACAGGGATCTAAACCGTGGAGATTAGTGCTGAGGAGGGGGATTTACTTTCTCTCACCACTCCTGGTGCTTTGGGAAAAAGAGAGTTCCATCCTCAGTGCCTTGTGGCAAGTGAGGTCGTGGCCTTGTGCTAAAATTGTGGAGAGTGGTGTGGAGAAAATGTGTGGAGTCAGGTGCTGTGAGAGTGGCTTCAGCTGGGGCTGCAGCTGCTGGCAGAGCCCTGGGCAGCTCAGGCCTCAGGCTGGATTTAAACGGGCAAAAAAGAGTAGCTGTGCTTAAGCTGCTTTGGAGAGCACAAAACAGAGACACTGCTGTACGTAAATGCCACTTTTTGCATTATAAATGGCAATAAATAACCGAGTTCTTTGAGTAGGTGAAAGAACCCAAATAACTCAGGAATTATCCTGAAAGTTACTTCACTCTTTGTTGGTGTTGACTAATTAGTTCTGCAGTCCATGCCCATTCTTTTTCTCAGCGCTTGGTGTCAGTTTTGCCTTAGTTTGATATTTGGTTTCCCCTTTGTGTAAATGAATGTAGAAATGCCTTCCCTTTCTTTTTATTATTATTTCCCCCTCTTTTTAAATTTTTTTTTTTAAACCAGTCACTTTGTGTAGTAGGTAGTGCTGTAGATAGTTTTCCTAGTGGGTGAACACTGGCAAAACTCAGCAAAGGCAGATGAGGAGCTGTGGTGAGTGGCTGATTGCTCAGGAGCAGGACAGAGTTCAGGCTAAAACAGAAATAAAAAAAACCAAAACGGTTTTAGTAGCACTTAAACTGTGTAAGCACTGCCTGTGTGCAAAGCACCACGTGCAACTTGCAAATGGTTCTGGGTGTGAAAGCTCAGGGATGTAGAGGAGCGTTTGTTTGGATAATTTTGGGAGGCATGCAAAGGCATTGTAGTGCTAATGCAAGAATTACTTCAAAGGGTTGGTGTATGTTTCTAAAATGTTCTTCACTGTCAGATTTTTCCAAAATATTTGCCATTTTAAACAGTGTTTAATTTAACTTAGGGCATAAAGGGCATTTTGGTAGGATTTGAAATGTTTGTTTTAGCCTAGTATTATAAAGGAGGGGATTTGTCATGAGCAGAATTTCAGATTTGTCCCACTAACATGGGATGCTGCAGTTTTACCAGTTGCATGTTCTATATGTGGAAAATAATATGCAGAACAAGTAAATGAAGCAGTTAAACTTATTCAAAACGTTTGCATTTTTCTTCTTTTATCAGAGTTTCTTTTTCTATTCACATCATGTGATTTTCTTTGATCTGTTAATACAAGAAAGTTTATACTTTGTTCTGAAAGTACTTTTGTTTTGTTGGTGGTTTTATTTTTTTTTCCTTTTTTGCTTTTATAAAAAAATAAGTAAAGGCTGTATAGTTTGACAAAAGTTTAAGTTACCCTAGTGTTGCATGGGAACAGTGTTTCTTATGATCACAACAGCATGACTAAGTAGGCAATGTTTAGAGTATATTGACATTCAGTGTTGAATTTTGTGCACATGTTTTTTATTTCGTTGAGATATCTGCATGTCATTAAAATGTGGTTCATTTTCTTTTCTCATTAGTTCATTTTTTTCTATGTGAAAACACTGTAATTTATTTTAATTTCATTTTCTTATTGTTAGATTTATTTTCCTCTGTAGTGACATGTAGAAAGGTATTTTTGGTATCATTCTTTGACTTTCTCAGAGGGTATTATCTAACTGATGACAGGAAAAAAAAATTTGTTCACATTTGTTGCTTATTTATTGCACATCTCAATACAATTATAATTTTTCTAATTTGCATGTTACAGAAATGAAGCGAGGACAAGAAAATATTAAATTAAAGAGAGAGAACATAAGCAAACAAGTGGTCATTGACTGAAATAATAATGTGCATGTTGTTTTCCCCCCTTCTCCCTCCTGCATGCAGGGATTTGGTTTCGTAACTTTCGAAAATAGTGCTGATGCGGACAGGGCGAGGGAGAAATTACACGGCACCGTGGTAGAGGGCCGTAAAATCGAGGTGCATGTTCAAAATATTTTCCTTTTCATCTTTTTTATAAATGTCTGCTTCACTCTCATTTGTTGTTTCAGATGCATCATTGGTGTCTTCTGTGTGCTCCCCTTTCCCCTTCCCATTGTTTATATATATATTTATATATAAAGAGAGAGAATCTGGCCTTACTTGGGTTTTTTATTATTATTTCTTTTGTAATTATTATTATTATCATTATTGCTGAAAGGTGGATGACAGATTTGAAAACAAAAAAAAAGAAAGCTTTAATATTTTGAAGTTATTATTTTGGATGTTTTGTAAATCAATGGGTGCAGTAGATTCCAAAAACCAGCCAACAAAAAAAAAAATTAGAAAAATTGAGAACAACAACAACAAAAAACAAGTGTGACAGACAAAACAAAAACAAACAAAAGGTTGTTTTTTTCTTTTTTTTTTGTTTTCCTTTTTTTTCCTTTTTTTTTTTTTTTGTTTTTTTTTTTTTTCTTTTTGTTGCTGCAGGGTTGATGTGGGATCCACAGTGGCTATCCAAAAATTCAGATTGGGAAAGAAGCATCCAAAAGATGCGCAAGAAACAAAGCCAGACTAGAGACCGAGCAATTTCCACAACTAATTTTCAGGAAGCCGGGTGGCCTGAGCCATCCCCATCTCCCAAAACCTCCGGCCATGTTTACCATGCCACTGGATCCCCTTCAACACTGCCTCAGTCGTATTTGTTAGAATTTAAAAAAAGAAAAAAAAAAAAAAAGAAAGAATTACCAATTGAAAATGCTGTCGTCTTTTGAGTAAGATGTTGCATATTTTGCCTTTTCATTTTCCCCCTCGACGGTAGCGCTTAGGGCCCTCACCAAACTCTCAGTAACCATGGTAACTGTATACATACCCATGCTGGCGATGGTGCTGAATGGTAAGTGGAGAAGTCCATCTGCCGTTTCACGTATTTAGCGCTGATATACCACGTGGATTTTTTTGACTTGTTGTATTAAGTTTTCTTGATGCTACATTTTTTTCTATATATTGGTACGCCTGTAATTGAGTGTACGTTTTAAGCAAGCCTGGGAGGCACTGATTGGATTGAGGATATGACTTCGTGCACATCTTACTCAGATTGTTAACTCCATATTGTGTTAAATAATGCACCCTCTTTTTATCCTTTTGTTAGCTGTGATTTTAAAGCTTGAATGATTTTGTTAATTCTTGCAATGAAAAAGGCTCTTGTTCCAAGTGTTGAATGCTAGATGTTGCTTTTCCAATGGTACTTCTCTTCTAAAGGGTTATGTTGCACACTGCTAAAATTCGTTTGTCCCTTTTTTGACATTTTCTTTGTTTCCTTGTACCTTGTCTCTTTCCTTTCTACTCCACTGCATGTTCCTTCATATAATCTTTTTTTTTTTTTACTTCTGTTCTGAGTATTTATTGTATCAGTGTTATCATGGAATACAAGCATGCTCTTAAGTCTTAAATTATGCAGTACCTTTTAATTTGCTTTTAATGTCTTTTTATTAAAGTTTAAATGATATGATGTTGCTTTATTGAAATGATTTGTAAGTTAAAATGGTTATGAAAGTAAATGTAATTATAAATAGTATGATTTTGTTATGCACCTGTTGCCTTCTATAAATTAAATTGCATTTTATTTTCACATGACTAATAGCAGTAATAATGCATGCGTTTAATAGTGACACAGGCCCTCCCCATAACCCTTTCTAATGCCCTGTTCTATGTGCTTAGGTAAATAATGCCACAGCACGTGTAATGACAAATAAAAAGACCGTCAACCCTTACACGAATGGTAAGTGCATGAGCCCCCTGCTCCGGTGACCGTCCCTGCATGCCACACCCCAGTCCTGCTCAGTGGGGCACTCGCTGCTCCCAGGCTGTCCCACTCTGCATCTCCTGCTTCCTGGGGCTCAGGGTCCCGGGACACGGTGGGTTTGAGCAGGAATGCCACCTCTGCAGCGCTTGGCTGATTCCCAGCCAGGTGGGCAGAGCACGAGTCCCTCTGACTGGAATCCCAGAGTTGGACCCCGAATTCCTGTGATTGGAATCCCAGTGTTGGACCCCCAGTCCCCCTGTCTGGAATCCCAGTGCTGGACCCCCAATCCCCCTGACTGGAATCCCAGAGTTGGACCCCGAATTCCTGTGATTGGAATCCCAGTGCTGGACCCCCAATCCCCCTGACTGGAATCCCAGTGTTGGACCCCAAATCCCCCTGACTGGAATCGCAGTGTTGGACCCCAGATCCTACTGACTGGAATCGCAGTGTTGGACCCCAGATCCTCCTGACTGGAATCGCAGTGTTGGACCCCAAATCCTCCTGACTGGAATCGCAGTGTTGGACCCCAAATCCCCCTGACTGGAATCGCAGTGTTGGACCCCAGATCCTCCTGACTGGAATCGCAGTGTCTGACCCTGGTGACTTTTGTGGAGGACATGGACCTGGTGGGAGAGTGGTGCTCTCTGCTTTGTGCAGTGTCAATGTAGTGATGAGTGAACCAGTGGGAGGGTTCAGCTTGGTTTGTGGGATGGAGGGAGGGAGACCAGCAAGATTGTCTTTCCTGTAGAACCTTTTTTAGTACCAGGACGCACATCTGGTCAAAGATAATTTTCCACGTCTTCCTTCCACAATTTGTTAGAAGGGAGACTGATACCGGGTGCTACTTCTAGCTTTTCTTCTTTTCCCATGGAGAAATCAGAATTCCAAGCTATCTAAAAATAAAATTCATACTAATACTGACTTAAGTTGGTATAATATTGTACATTAATGATAGAAAAAGAATCCACAGTTATTTGAGGTGTTTGGAAACAATACATTTTTTAAATGTTTCCTTTGGAACTGTTAGATCATGTGCTTGAGTGTGCCATTACTGGTTCAGAAAATTCAAATTCAAACAAGTTCCTAGCTCAGCCATGTCAAACAATAGCACATGAAATGAAGTTTATTGCAATTATGCTTTTGGGTTTGCTAGACTGTGTAGTTGTTGGTATTTGCTTTTCAATTTAATTCAGTTTTTCCTGTCCAGTAGAAAGTAGATGAAATGTGCACATAAAGGTTTCCTGAGGTAGATTAGACTCTTTTCCATTTTGAAATGTAATGGATCATATTATCTGTATTTGAGGTCTCATTAGGGAGGTTTTACTAAAATCCAGGGCACACAGTGGCTTTATTTTTTAATAAAGCTCCTCTTTTTCTTGTAACACGGTAAAAATAAAACACAGGGATGATTTTCATGTGACATGATAATTGATCTAGTTAAAATGATCTGGAGAAGAAGGGGCTGAAATTCCTCATGCTTTCTTAGAAGCTGTTTTCTTTCTCATTTTGTATGTAGATGTGAAGCTTGGCAAATTATGCAGATGGGAAAATCTCTTTGGTTTTTACTGGTGTTAAAGCATCCCAGTGAGTCTGGATGAGAGGCACAAGGCTTGACTTGGTCACATAAAGAGATTTTGCTGTAATACAGAGCTAAATTGACCATGTGCATATGAGCCTATGAACTCTGCCTGCTATATTGCAATGATAAAAGTAGTTTTTCTGTAAATGATGATGCATATTTTGTATTCATATTATCCTAAGGCTACAAAACTGTTCATGAGTAAATAACACGTTACATATCAGCACAGCCAGTGCTGAAAGAAGGGAATGCAGGCAATAAGAGATAGGAGGTTTTTAGCCATGTGGTTTTAGAGGAGGTTCGAATCTATGTCCTGCACTGCAGGATTACTTAGGTCACACATTCTCATTTATTGATATCCAAGACCAGGATGAGTAAAGTCTGCTGTTAAGTGTTTCACAGTTGAAGTGTTTGTTTGTCATTTTCCATCCTCTTCCATCCGATCTAGATCTCACCAAAAGTATGAAATACCCTGTTCAGTGCATAAATAAGTAGCATTTATTTATTGTGAACCCAGGCTACCAATGTGCACGCCTTTTGCCAGGTATCCACCAAATAAACCTCTGCTTGCAATTCATAGCTTTTGATTGGTTTCATATTTTTTACCTTTTTTTTTTTTAATGTTTGAAGTCCCCTAAAGTAAACACACAAGGACAATCACGTCCCTCTTGCATAATCATCCCAAGCAACAAGGAATGAAGTGCAGGCGTGTAAGGGGCTTCATTTAGCTTCATCAGTGCTTGTACTATCAGTCATCCTGGCATGGTACGAGTCTAGTTCTTTATCATTTTGTCAGGAATTAACCACTGCTAGGGCTGATTATTTATTGAAGATGATTGTTGTCTGAAGTAAAGGGCTCATCTTTTAAATAAACTATAAGGCCAGTTTTTTCCACCAGCATGTTAGAATTTGCAAGACTCTTCTGATGCAGGTAGCCAGAAATATTTTGTTTGCACATGCCTTTTTGTTTGCTTCAGAACCACTTCCTTTTTAATGCCTCTCTTTATCTTCCAAAGTGTGTGTTGTGACTGGCATGTTGTTGGCAGGTGTTCAAAAGGCAGTTGGGGCACACGTTGTATTCTATCAAAACGTCAGGAACTGATATTTATTTTAATTTAAAAACAAGATACACTCTGTTTTGTGTTTCATTCCTGAATACAGCTGGTTGTTTGATAACAGGGCTCATGTTGTTAATACAATTGCAGAAGTCAGTAGATTTCAAGGCACAAAAACTTGGTTTTTAAAAAAAAATATATATACAGCTTTGTTCAAATAAGTGGTGTGCTTTTGTGTCCTAAATGGTCTTTGAAATAAGTATGCTTTCCAGTGACTTTTGACTCCCCAAATGGGCAGCTGCTGGGAGAGCTTTTTTTGTGGTTTGTTATCAGTCAGGATGATTTTGATGGCTCACCTTGTACTTTGGAGATACAACTGCTTTCTCTTTGCAAAGAAATTCAGTGTCAGGAGTGCTACACATCAGCAAAAGTATTTGAGGCATTTTTAGATGTTCCAAGCTATCCTGTGCACAGCTGTACTTTCTTCTGATGCCCATATTGCCATTCAGGATGCCCATCCAAGAGTTGTAGGGCACAGAGAATTATGGGCAGGTACATTCAGAGAACTGCAGCAATAAAGAGGGAACAAGAAGCAGAGTTCTGTAAAAGGATAAATATATTTTAAAGTTTATACTGGTGGTGCTTTGTATTTGAGCCTTGTGTTGCTCTAAATTTAGATTTAAAATCACATCTAGTGCCTATTAGCACACTTAAATCCTCTCCTATTCCCTGTCCCCCTCCCTGGGTAGCAAACAGCAGGGAAGGAAATGGAGTCACAGGGTTCTTTCCTACCCAAGCCTTTCTCTGGCTATGGTGGCAAAAATATGTCTATGAAGCAAAAATAATCCTCTCTGTGTTGCTGCACCCCATTTCTACCTCAGCTTGTTACCCCAGGACCATTTCCTTCCCTTCAGCACACTGGACATGTGCATCTCTGGATGACTGGGAAGCTGGGTCAGGCAGAGGGTTTTTTCTTTGCTTGGCTGATTTTTAAGTTTCAAGCTTTTCCAGTTTCAGCTCAAGAAGGAGATTAATATTGTGACAGTAAGAAAAATGCACAAAATTACACCCACAGCCGAGAATTTGCCTCCTCCAGCTGCTGCAGAAGGGTTACTTGGCAGCTGCTCGCTCGGATACATCAACTCCCATCACACTTGATTAACCCACACAGCTATGGGCCAGCACATTGTTGGCTGACAAGATAAAGTTAAGTTTAATTACTGTTATTTTCACCATGAATGAAGTATTTCCTCCATAGGCTTCAAAAAGTTAGATGAGACAGCCGTCACTGGGAGAGTGGTAAGGAGCTGAAATATGAGACTGCCTTTCAGCTGTGAAGAACAATCTGTGTCTTCCAAGATGATTTTTTTTTTCTTTCCCTCAGACAAATTGTGGCACTGTTAGTGTAACTTAGAAGCTGAGAGATGTCTGTCAGCTGCTTTGACAGCAAAAGCTGACAGATCTAAAGTTCTGTCCAATCTTTCATTTTGTGTGGTGTTCAGTGGTCTTCTGAGGAAATATTGAATTTGAAATATTGGATATTCCCTAAGATATATATATATAAAGTTAGATTTTTACCCAAAGTTTCAAAATTTGAATGATCTTCTATCACACAAAATTTGGCTAAGAGATATATTATATTCTGATGTTCCTAAATATAATCCCGTGGAATGTAAAATTGAATGATCAGGTAAAACTCCTGTGGTATTGTCAGGAGCAAAAACCTTTTAACCCTTCTTGGCTGGGCATTTTCCAGTTTCCCTAACTCTCTTTTGGGTACACAGAACAACTGCAGTCACTTCTACAGAAAAGGTGTCATGCAAAACTGCTTACTCTGAACTTACTCATGAGTTGCCTTTCAAAACCACCCCTCCCCTCTCTTACTGAACAGTAAATTACTGGGATATAATTGCTGTTAATGAGATAGAGGTAGCTTGAAAGGGTGGGAATAGTTTGTTTATTATTGAGATTTTTGCATTGCACTTTTTCAGTCTTATAATGCCTTGATGTTTTATGATTTTTCACTCTTCTTTTGCATTACACGATATAGCCAAGGCAGAAATAAACCTATGGTGCATTTAAATTCCTCTAATCATGGCTTTTGTGATCTTGAAAAGCCTTGTTGTCAGTGTCTGGATTGTATTTTGGTTCCAGAAGCAGTTATAAGTTCTATTTTAAGTACCATAGCTCTGGAGTTTAGAACATGCTTTTGCTCAGGGTTTTTTCCTTTATTCCCATTTACAGGAAGTGCTTCCCACTCCTCTGATTTGAGTGTGCTTTAGGAAAACCCCTAATTTTTCAGTTCCAGTAGTTCAAAATAATTGTTCACTGAAGGCAAAAGAGAGTGTGGCTGGGGGAATGTTCTGTGGAGTTTGCAGTTAGCTGGGAGTGGATCTACCTGTGGCTGAGCAAACTGCAGTAATTGGCACTGCACCACAGCTGGGAACACTAACGAGTTTGCAGCACTTTCTTTTGCTCTTTTCTTGCCCTTCCAGTCCCTCCAGCCTGGTTATCTTTAACATCCCCCATGCTCTGCACACCCCCTGGGTCTGCAGCCAGCCTGGGGATGCTGCATCAGGTGTAAAGTGCAAGCAGTAATTCGGAGTTTGGCCAGAGCAGGTAGAGCAGATGTGTGAGTTCTGTGCTGGGGCTCTGTGGCAGTGCTGGGAGGACAGTGATTATTGAAGAGCAGGGCAGTGGCTGACTTGTACCCAGCTGGCATTCCACTGGACCCCGCAGAGCATCTCCTTCCTGTCACAGCAGACATTGCCGTGCTGCGGCTGTGCTTTCCTTTTGCCAGGGTAGAATCAAAATGCTCCGATTATTTGGTTGCCCCATAACCCTCTCTGGCAAAGGCTTATCAGAAATGTTTGTGTCCAGAGAATAAACTGTCCTGGCTCCTCTGGCTTGTAACCAGGGAGCCAAAAACAATGGCTGAGAATAATCTGCCCTGTACTAGAGGCTATGGGGATACCTGAAATAGTGCTGGCTTCATTCCAGAGTTTAAGGGAGTAAATCCATGTGCGTTTCAGCCAAGGTAATTCACCTGGCCATTTACTCCATTCACATGTCTGCTGAGTGCCTTGTTTTATGACTTATTTCCATACCTCAGACTCTGATATTAGAGGTGAGTAATCAAAGATAACTATGAAACTTGAATTACAATGACCTTTCTTGAAGTAATTTTGTCTGTATTTTCTATACAATAGTAGTTATAGTAATAACAATAATTGTTATTATTATCACTAATTGCACTATTAACTGTTATGTTTTTGTTTGCTGCAGGCTGGAAATTAAATCCAGTTGTTGGTGCAGTTTATAGTCCAGAGTTCTATGCAGGTAAGGATTGCTCTGTGATTGTCCCACTGGCCATTTTTCATTTTAGTGTTCTTTAAAACATGCAAAAGAATCTGTGTTTGGTGTGAGGTTTGCTTTCTTTGTGTGATTCACATTATTTACAAGTCATTTATACATTTGTGATTCAAGATTTTACCTTACCTGGGCGTAATAAACTTTATATAGAAGATATATGAGTGCTTTTTTATTGGAAAATAGCTAGTATAACATGAAATGTACTGCAATATCCTAGTCTTACATGAGATTTTATTTTATTTCATATTTTAGTGCAGTCACTTTCTTTCAGGGATTCTGTAAGGAACAACAGCCAAAAAATCTTACCTATAAATATATCTATATATATATATATAGTACATACATGTATGCAGACATACATAGGTATAGAGTATATGCAATCATAATCTTTTCCCAAACATTTTTCTTTACATTTTATAGTTAGTTTTTCAGTTTGATGTGTTTGTATTTTAAATCTATATTTTCACCTGACTGAGACCAGATTCTGATTCTGGTTGCAACTTGGAGGAGTTAGAGATTCAGTTTTTGTCTGCTGGAAGTCAGTCATGGCTAGCAGTAGTTTCTATATATGCTTTAGGAACAGAATTGAAAATAAACTTATTTGTAGTCCAAAATTCAGTTGATTCCAGAGGAATTTGAATGCTGCCCACTAACAGCCATCTGGAAGGCATTTTTCAGGGATGGTAGTTCAGCATGGGAAGAGGTTGTCATGTCTGCAGACGCTGGGGAATCTTCACTCATGGATATATTGCAGTCTCCAGTTAACAAAGCTGAAAAACTTTTGTTAATTTGAGGGACTTCAAGAGATGAAAATTGTTGAAAAGGACACTATTACACTCACATATTTGTGGTTAAAAACAGCTTTTACTGAGATAGATAAAAATCTTCCAATTAGGGTAGAAGTGGCACAGTATAATAAAAAAACCTAACTTGGCATTCATGGAATTGCAGTATTTGGTCCAGGCAGAATTTATTTCCTTGCTGATGTATGTCTGTGTTGAAAACAGGAATTTAACATTGATCTCGTTTGAGTAGTTAGTGAACCAACCCTGAACCTGCATAAATTAGAAAGTCAGAGTTATTAGTCATTTTATATAAATGACTTTGTGTTAATGACAAATATAATAATATTCCCATAGTACAGTAATCAATTTTCTAATACGTATGCAGAATTAACAATCTGACTTATAATTGTCTCATGAAGTAGGGCATGAAGAGTTCACATAGTTTGTAAATTAAAATCAATATTTTCAATCTCTCCTCAAGGTAATTTTCCTAATTTACTGGACTTTTCCCTAACATTTATTTTGTCTTTTAATTATAAAATGGCAGGTTATTGATTTTTTTGTATAACCTCCTAAAGTCCCAAGTGCATTTTTATTGCCAACACTAGGGAGGTGTTTGCCCTTCTTAATGAGAATCTTTAATTACCATTAGAAGAGTATTAATTTAATTTTATGAATTATGACACAAACTCCGCCACACCTTTGCAGAAAGTTCCATCAAGATGCTTCATTTATTTCAGATTTCTCTTTATACATGCAGGCAAACTTGTGTTTGGGTTTTGTTGGGTTTTTCAATGCATGTCAAATGCATTTTATTTAGATTGACTATAATACCATATCTCTCACATTTGAACATTACAAATTTCTTTTAAACAATTTAGTTAAATTGTGCAGATCTCCTAAAGTTGTTAGGAAATAAAACAACACTGCAGTTCTTGCATTTCAGAATAGAACGCTGTGACTTACCTTTGCTTTTGGGTTCCCTCCACCAACTTCCTTAGAGAAGAAGCAATTGAAATTTTGAAGATTATAAAATTAGAGATGTGTTTTTTAAGACAATCAGAGTTCTGCTTGTTTAGTTTGCTTATTTTCTCCAGCACTGTCATGATAAAACTGCACCAGCTTTTTCACAGTCAGTGCAAGAAGTTCCTTTAGCTCCTAATAAATGATGAAAAATTTGGCCACTTCTGAAATAAAGATGATACATCTACAGAGAAACTGTTGATTTAAAGTACCTTTAATCTTCATAAATAAGTGAAAAACAGAAGGTTATATAAAGCTGTCAGGATGGCACTGATGAATGGCAAATTCCCCCGTTTCTCAATTGCCGGCGGCGCCGCGGCCGCGAGGCTTCCCCGTATTGTACATCAAATCTGCCAACTCATTTCTGTGATTAAATATTCCATCAGTGCGGGCTGGAAGGCGCTAAAGCTTAACAAGATTCATAAGATGCACCACTTGAATACACATAACTCACTTCCTTGGATGGAGAGCACCCCGCATGCACAGGAAAATTAGAATTGAGTTAAATTACTCCGTAAGACAAGATCAATAGAGAAAGGAGAAGATCCCCTAATGCAATGCAAATCTAAGATATAGTTATGTCCTGACAACTTGAAGCAGACAATTAAAGTCAAACAGGGAGGAACGCAATGTAAATCAACCCTAAAACCTTGAAGATAATGGTAAACAGTAGGGCCAGTGACATGATTGTTATAGCTCCGGGTTTTTTGGGAGTGTACACTTCTGTGAAGGAAAACCTTTATTGAGAAAATGCCTAGCAGCTAAAAATGGAGACTCCAAGGTGCACAACTGACACTGGGTTAGGAAAGTATTACTTGGGGACTGCAAAATACTGTGTATTTACAAAACACTATGGATTTCTCTTGCTGGATTTCCCTTCTAAGGCTGTTTGTGTGCCTGTTTTTGGTGCTGCAGTCAATTACTGTGCTCTGGCAATGTGGCTCTTTAGCCGTGGTGGCCTTGGTGTGGGTTTCCAGGGACACGTTTTGGGAAGGGCCCTCAGGAGACTCCTGCTGCACTTCCAGGGCCTAGCAAGGCTCCCTGATGGCCACCAGCTCCTGCCCTTCCCACCCTTCTGCTGGGAAAATGATATTTTAAAGAAAACTAAAGGACTTTTTTTTTTTTTCATGTATCATTCCAGCTTTTCACAGAATTGCATTTTTCTGTATATAATCAGGGATAGGAAACTTTTAAAAAGATGACTTGTGTCCACACAGTCTCCTGCTTATAAATAAAAGATTTTCCTTAAGGGTTTCCCCCTTTAAGGGGGTTTTCCTCTTATGAGAAATGAATGCTTAATCAAGTTGTGTTATCCATTTCTTATATTTTCCAGTAAAATATTTATTAAATTCTTAGACAGGTCCTAATAAAGAAATTTGTAAGAAGCATACTGTGATTTGTCTCACAAAGTCTTCATGGAAACTGGAATAATTTTTTCATCTATTTGTTTTTTCATCCAGTTTTAAATACATCCCATAGTTTCCCTGTATTTAAGCTAGAGTCTGTTCTTTTCCCCATACGCTCATTTATGGCTGGGAAAATACAGATTTGCAGCTGGGTTTCTTTACTAGGTATGCTCTGGTACTTTCTTTGTTTCTGCAGTTTGTTATAATATCATTTTCACCTGCTTATTTTTATATAGTGTATATTTTATCTGTAATACCAAACCTTTCTTTCTGCCTCAGGCATTCTGACAGCCGAGCTCCATGTTGTTCCTTTCAGTTATTGCAGATCTTTTTGTTTTTCTCTTTTGGGTTTTGGAACAATGAATTTTTGAGCAATCTCTTGCACTCTCCTTATTGAAATATAGAATATTGTTGCACCTGTGTTACTACAGCAGATCAGTCCTGTACAGCAGGTAGCTTGAGACACAGTAAGGCCACTTTAAAAGACTTTTTATTCCTGCCAGAAAACAGCTTTGTTATACCTGTTGGAGAGGCTCCTTTTTGGCAGCTCCCAAATGCAAGGTGGGGAAAAAGATGTTACAGAAATGACCTGGAAATCTAGTGAATACTCTTTCAGAGAACAGGAAAATTCACAGTAACTCACATGAGAAGATCTTTTTTTCTGGTCATAACCAAAAACAATATTTCAGAAATGTCAAGATTTAAGTTGACAGTGGAGAAAGAAAGGACTGAAGATTAGAGGTGAAGAACAACTAGAGCACAGCTGAGTGGACAGCAGAAGATCCCATCCTTGTTTTACTTAAGGCACTATTATTCTTCCTGAGTTTTGTTGACTTCTAGGGGTTTCAGGAGATGCTTTCAAGTTGTCCCACATAGTTGAGTAGTTGTATTCACTTCATAAATAGCCTTAACCCAGTGAAGACTATTGTAAGCACCCAGTTCCTTGGGCAGTTATTCCACAAACACTGGCAAAATTTTCCCCATCACTCAAAATGAAAGAGAGGGGAAGAGTTTCTGCATTTTTAACTCTTGTATAAGCACTCAGAAGACAGAGAAGTTTTAGCTGGCCAGGTCTTTTTGGCATTTGGAAGTCAGCAGTATCCACCAACAATAAGATTTTGTAACAAACTTTCTTTCAAAAATTTGTTCAAAGGTCTGGAATAGAATGTTATATATAATTAGAAGTAAAGAACTACCATAGCAATATATATAAAACCATGCCCTTAAGTAAGATGAATCCAGGGGAAGAGAGGATTCCTGTACACTTGCTAATACTAATTCTCTTTGTTCATGTCTTAAAGCATCTATTTCTGGAGTGTAAGAGCACCTGGGATTCATTTCATCTTTCTAGTGTTTCTCTTTGAATTTAAATGAGTCTTGCATAAGCTCAGCAAATACCCTAGAAACACTTCTCAATGTTTGGAGTTTGGGAAGCTGAATTATATGCTTGCACAGCATTCTAATCCTGGGGTAAAAGTTCACTCTGTGGTATCTCTAAAGCAGATTTTTTTCTAAGAGCTCTCTATCACTCGTTAGATTTACTCATTTTACCATTTGATTACATACACTTGGATTCAAACTTTGCTATTGACTAAGCAGATTTTTCTAAAGAAACATATTTGCAGTAGTGTTAGATAAGCAGCTTAAATAGTTTTCTAACTACAGTCAAATAATTATTTTTTAATATTCCACCTGTGATATTTAGATGTTCCTTTACAAAGTATAACACACAGCTGCAAGTGTTGTTTGAAAAATCATCATGTTAAAAGTACCATCATACAAATGAGGAGTTCCTAGGTAGATCAACAACACTGATGACAGCTAATGCATTTCTAAAACTCTGTGGAGCTTTTACAGGCCATTATAGAGGAAATCCTGTTTTAGGAAAGATGAATAAAGTCAGTAGAAAAATGGAATTTAGCATCTGCACTAGCTATTTACTAAAATAAATAAATAATAATAATCCAGAATTAATTACGCCTTATGCTACATTATAATGAGTTCTTCATTAAAATGTATACCCTCATGGAAACTAAACAAGGCTTATTCAAATCTAATGCCAATGATTTATTTTTATAAACATTAATTTAGTCAATTGGTTATATATTTAAATCTGGAACAGGATCAATCTACCTATACTCACCATTGATTTGAAGTCTGCACATTTTATAGAGGTGACCACAGGTATACTGTCAGTGTTACCCTTTTGAAGGTGTTTCTCTTGGATTTATATCACACAGGATATACTCAGCATTTGATGCTCTTCTATGTGATCTCCGGAAGAAATTCCATAGATTTAATTATTTAATTATAAATCTTCAACTGTAGGTATGGCTTCATGCCAGAAGGTAGGACACTGTTAAGAAGGGAGTTTTTGCTTCTTCACTGGAAAGTTTGTGAATTTTGATCCCAGTCTAGTATGAGGAGCCATTTGATACTGGGTTATGATGGATTTGTTCACAAACAGAATCAGTAAAATCTGTATTTGCTGAAAGGTGGAGTGCTTTCAAAATAGGGGAAAGAATGTGTATGGGGGTGGGTAGTTGGATCTCTGCTTGACGGCAAAATCTTGCTGAAATGTAGGTCTTGATCATGGTGGCCATGTTTCCATGTTTCTCCTGAGTTCACATAGTAGGTTTCCTTGGTTTTTAGATATTACTTAACCCCAGAGAAAGCCTTCTGAGCAAGCAGGAGCTGTACTGTCCCTTCTTTGTCATTGTGTTGTTTCTGAGTTCTTGTGTTAGTTCAGATGTTCTTATTGTGGATATAACTGACCAAATTTTAAAGGGCTAAAAGAAGTTAAGCACTGTTCCTTACTCACAGAGAAAATCTTTAAAGAAAAATTATCCCTGGGCTTCTCTTCCATCATTCTGGTGCTTAGTGAAAATGTGTTCTATGGCTTCCTGGCTAGTGAGAGACCTAAAAGGAGTTAAATAACTGAGGTGACAGCCTCTCCAGACCGTGTATGGTGTAGGTTTTGAGGCTGGATATAAATCTAGCTGTTTTAGAGCTACTGCTGCTGTCTCAACAATTACCTGGGCAACAGGGGTGAGCCGGGGTGTGCACTGCCTGGGCCTGAACTAAGGCAGCAAAATGCATTTTTAGAATAAAACTGAGGCTGTAAGCCAAGCACCAGCCATGGAGAGATGTAAAAAGCACCGGCTTAAGGATCTCTCAGAGGAAAATTTAAGACAAACTGCAAGGTCATCACTAAAACGTTTGTTTGTTCAGAACTGGGTGGGATATTGGCGATGCTAGATAAATTGTAACAGTTATGTGGAGGAATAAATTCCTCTGATTAGAAGAATAACCAAGTTAGGAAGATCCATGTGTTAGGATGGACAGTCAGGCAGACAAACTATTCTGAAACGTAAAGTAATAAAGTAATATATTAAATGTAAAGTTAATACAGTTAAGTGGAATGGAAAACAACTCTACTCTGTGTTAAACCTTGATTACATCTGTAAATTAATGCTAAAGCAGTTTAAGATAATGGTTCATTGTATTCCAAACATATTGCTAATGTTTTCTCTTCCTTCTTACGCATTTTTTTCCCATTTTGGACATTGGAGGACAAGATCCCCAATATGCACTGTAATTGCATTTCATAATGCTTATTGAGAGTAACTTTCAAAATACAGTTTTCATTCATTTGTTCATTGTGGAGGTAGCTGAGAGAGGGCTGTGCTTTACAAGCTTTACAAGCTCTGTTGGTTTGGTGCTCTCAGATTTTCTTTGGAAATCTGCAAGCATAGAATTGCTTCTAGTAAAAGTGAGTGCTTTGGAAACTTTGGAAACATTGCATTACCATTTTTGTAATGGTTTTTTATGCTCCTGAAATTCTGGAACCTGTCTGGGCTAGGAAAGAAATAGACTAGCTAAAGCTAGGATTATGCATGATGATTCAATTTTTGGTCTTTTTTATTCTCAGTTTGTCATTCAGAATATAATTTTATTTATAAGTCAGAACCAGCATGCGCTGGTGTAAGCAAGGAGAACTGAGGGATTAGTAATTTGCATCTCTGCATCTAATTGCATTAGATTTGCATCTATGTTTTATAGATTTACTGAAATAGGTAATTTACACAGAAAATAGTGTCTTGACACAATATGAGAGGATAAAGCATAAACACATCCACTTGTAATCCCTTCAGGGCCATGTTGAAACGGCAGTGTTTGTGTTTGGGCAGAAAGGCTCCAGTTTCATCTATTCTGTGATTCTTTTCCTATTGCAATCTTTGTTCAACAGGCAGATGTATGAATGCAATCCATTTTAGCTATCAGTAGAACATGAGTGCATTTTGTATATTCTCAAGTATCTCCTTTGAGGAAGGGTATAATTCCAGATCAGAGTTTACTTCAGAAGTTTATACTTGGGATTTCTTTCATGTTTTTTCTTAAAGTTACAAGTGAACCAAGAACAGCCATCATTTACCTGCTTACCTGCTGTGTCTGCTAGAGGACCTAGAAAGATGAGGAATAAAGACTTGGTTTTGGAAAGATCCTGAACAATTTCATTGGGATGCATGTCCAGTATAAAATAGTGGCACTGAATGTCACAGAGTTTATGTCACCTGAGGTTGTAGGGAGACATCTTACAGTAAATGAATTTTGCAGGAAATCCTGATGGTACCACTCTTTTTTTTTTTTTTTTTCATGACTACATAATGCATGTCCAGTTTTTAGACTTTTCTGGTGACAGGATTTACAGTTGGATGCCAATAATTAAGTTTATTAAGGAGCACAGATAAACTCTAAGCATGGTGCAGATTTTAGTACAAGCACTAGTTAAGTTTGTGCAATTTAATTTCAGATTAGTTATCAGACAAGGGATGCCTGTGGCTGATTAATCATTTTAAAAGTATTTTGGGAAGGGCAGGTTACTGGAATTGCTTTACTTTGTGAATGGAAACATTACATGAATTGTTCCTGCAGTGCAGCCAGTCTATGGGAAGGCTGGCTTGTTAATTAAATTAGAAGCAAGTCAGTCACACAGGGTGTTTTTAACCAGGCAGGAGGAGGAGGAAGAGAGATCCCTGTTACTGTGGGATGAGTTTTGTATCCTACAGAGGGAAGAGGTGGGGAGAAGGGGAGTTAGGGGGGATTATCTCACACCAGAGCTGCAAACTGTTGCTTCTCTGATTTTTACTTGCATTATATTGACACATTCCAGTCCCAGTTTGTGTCAGCATCCTGGATACTGCACAGGAATAGCTGGGGAGAGAGGGCTGTTTCCCACAAGCTGGGAAATGGATGATATGGGCAGCAAAGAATAATTGGAAGGGTGGCTTACAAATGATGTTTGCTGTAACATTCATTGCTGTTCCCTGAATCAGTGCCACAGTTCATTGGGTGTTTTGGGGACACTCTAAGAGGGGTGATAATAAAGAAATGTCCACTATGCTTAAAAAAGCGATGGAAAGGAAAATCAACATCTTCAATAGAATTTTTGGGTGGAGATGTCCCAGGAAATGTCTCAGAGATGCATACCTTCACTGCCTGTTTTTTGGTGTGGTTTATTTTTTTCTCCTCCCTCTATTTTAAACAATGTGTATCAGGTTATATGTGAGTCAGGGACTTACTGAATAAATGTATGTATAGAGCACAAATTCTCATTACCAGCAGCAAGCACACCCAGGCTGTTCAATAATTGAATGTATTTCAGGTTTTCTGTCAGAAGGGGTTTGGATTTAGGAAAATCAACTTTAGACATCAACTATTTTAGATTCTCCTCCCTACCCTCTTGTTTAAGTGAAGCTGTATATAAACTTTGGTGGGATTAAACAGTGGTTTTGTTTGTATTTTTAACATATTGGAAGAAAGGAGGCATGGGATTTGGGGTTATGCTACTTTATTCCTTGTTAATAATGGATGAAACAATCCAGTGTATCAACACAACCATCTAAGAGTGTTTGTGTTAAAATCTGAAGGCTATTATTCAATTTATAGAGATCCCAGATAACTGAAAGCCCTCAAAGAGCACTTCTTTTTGAATTAACAGCATATTTAAAAGCATGCTAAGTCTGTGTAGTTGACTATTGATATTGAAGGGCTAAGAGAGCACTTAACTACTATTATGTATTCAGGAGAGAGGCTGTAGAGGCTCTTTTTAAATTCCCTAGTCAGAAGGGACAATGGAAGCTAACATACACTATTACTGCACAACAGGAGCCTTTTATTGGGTGTTTCTGATCCATTTCTGTGAGACATTTTGAAATAAATCCATCACAGAACAATATTTCAGACCAGTAAAAATAGTGCTATTTCTGTCTGAAAATGCCAATATTAAATTACACTTTTAGAACAGCAAACCGGGAGAGGACATAGATTGCTTATGAGAATCCTTGATACTCTTGCAAATCTCCTGATTTGTTCATGAGAGGTGCAGCTTTACAGTTTTCTTCATGACTTGAGCCAAACACCAAAGTGTTTAGGAATAATAGCTGTTGCAAGAGGCACAAGGGAAAAGAGTGATCAGAATGATCAGAACTGACTCAGGGAGAACTTGGTATTGTCCAGCCAATCTGGGAGGAAAAGAAAATGAAAAAACAATCACTGAATTCAATAAAGAATGGGGATTTTTTTAGATTTAGATTTAGATTAGGCTCTCAAAATAACAGTTTATAATAATGTAGGCAAAATGAGACTCAAATAGCTTCGTTTTTCAATCACTTTTTCCTGTGGCTTTGTTTGGATTTCTTTGTTTGTAAATAGTATTAAAGAATGGATGAACTGGTACTTAGTTGTGAGAGGCAGTAAGAAGCTCCTTTTGGTAATAAAATAGAAAAAATATGTGTAAAGAGCAGCTGATTTACCTGGAAAGCTGAGAGTACAATGGATTAGAGTAATGGAATCATCACTAAATCGCCTTGTGTGTAGTAAGTTACTTAGTTCCTGTATTGCAGACGCTCATTTTAGCCACCTGTGCACTAAACCCCAGTGCAGCCCAGCCCTGGACATTGAGTTGGTTAATTCCTGCCACTGGAAATGCTTCTGTGCTTCCCCTCATTGTGGAGGCAGCAGCTGGATGCTGTGAGAACTCGGCACTGCTGTCCCTCCCCTGTCACATTCATCTTTTCTGAAAAATCCCTTCGCCCAGGATTTTTCTCCTGGGAAGCTGAGAAGCCTCAGAGAAAAGGAAAACAATTCTTATCTCATTTGCTTCTCCTGTGTTGTGCTCACCTGTGGAATGTGTTTGGAGATTGTTCACCCACAGGTGATTGTTTCATTGGGTTCTGCTGTGAGTTATTTTGGCTCTTTGGCCGATCAGTGCCAAGCTGTGTCAGGGCTCTGGAGAGAGTCACGAGTTTCATTATTATCTTTTCAGCCTTCTGTAAGTATCTTTTCTGTATTCTTTAGTATAGTTTAGTTTAGTATTCTTAAATATAATATAGTATCATAAATAATAAATTAGCCTTCTGAGAACATGGAGTCATCCCTTCTTCCACCATCCCTTCCTTCACTGGGGCACCCCACAAATCCAATACTTCCCAGCTCTCCCAAGAGCTTTCTGTGAAGCTGTGCTTCCTTGGGATTCCTGGAGTGAGAAGAACATTGCCCCCCGTGTCTCCCTTTGTTGTGACCCAGGGCAAACCCCCAATAAGAACGTCTGTCCTCTTCTTTTTTTGTAATTCCCCCCAAAATTCTTGGAGAATAAATGCCAGCACTGAAAATTGGAAACTTTTGGTCCATGAGCCGAGGTACTCATGCCCTGTGTACGGTGAGGTGGTGCATTGTAGGCTCAGGTGCTGTGCAATAGTATAGAAACTTTAAACCATTGCCAGGAAAGCTTTCTAGAAGTTTAATCTGCTTCCTGTGGCAGGAGAGAGCTGGGCCCATAACTGAGGCCTTGCACCATTGCTAATTTTACACCAACAGCATGATTTCAGTTAATGATATATGGTTTTTTTCTGCAGAAAATGTTATTTAAATTTATACTTCCTCAAACAATACCATGACACATTCCAGCTACTTGTGTAAATTCTCTTCAACTAATTGCAGATTTGTATTTCTCAGCTTCCTGTAGTGCTGGCTACACAGTGGTTCCAGTTAAAAGTTATTTTTAACAGCAGGGGTTTAAAAATCCTTTATCATTTAGTGGGTGAGTCCACATGTTGATCCTTGATCTTACTTCTTGGCTCTTTGAGGATTGGAGAAATACTGTGACTTTTTGAGCTGTTTTACATGAGGCAGTGAGTACTCTGCAGCACCACGAGTACCTTGATATTTCCGTAGATTAGTTTATCTGCATCATGTAAATAACTGTACACAAAACACTTATTTTTGAAAGTATTAAAAAAATGAGGGGAAATGCATTTAGTCAGAGATCTTGAAACCACTGGGAACTGAATTTTAAGTATTCTAAAAATATTAATGACTGCACATCACTTTTTTCCACAGTCCTGCATATTTTTAGAGTAATTATTTCTCAAAATAACTGTGGTGCTTCAGCAAAGGACCTCATCAAACAGCATGTTCTTAATCATGGGCTGGAGGAGCAAACAGTGGAGGAAGAGAAGGATGAGTGGGAATGGTCTTTGATCTTGGGACATCTGGTTTTGTCCGTGCTGCTGGGCAGCATTCCAGGGTCTCTGCAATGCCCCTGCCCCCAGGCTGGTCCCCTCAGTGTCCCCTCTGCCACTGCTCCTCACAACTTTATATTAAAATCCTCTTTTGTAAAAAAAACAAACAAAAAAAACCCCCAAAATTTTATTCCATCACGCTAGAATTTAGTGTTCTGGAGGAAATTTTTTTTCTTTTTTTTGACATTGAGGAATTTATAGATTGTTTCTGTGTTATGAGGTTTATCCAAGATCTTATTGTAAATAATTCAGTCTTCCCTCAGTTATATGAATTGCTATTGAAATACTTTTAATACCAAAATGAGATGCAGAAGAAATTATCTTTTTTTACTAAAGTAGATTAAAAAGTTCCATATTTTTTTTCTAACAAAATCTAATAATAATGTTTTAGTTATCAGTATTAATATTATGTACAAATTCAAAGACAGATTGTCAAAATATAATTAGAAGGCTCTGTGCAAGAAATTAAATACACTCTAGTAGCAGAGATGAAAAAAGCATCTGTTTTGAAGTACTTTAATTAGAAATTAGATGACTGGAGTAGGCAAAATAGGATTTGTATGAGCTGAAATCAGAAAAAAATATAAGATTATTAGCTACAAAGAGTAGGAAAATACCTGTGGAGCATGTAGGAAGCCAAGTGTTATCTAGGATTTATGGTGAATAATGTAAATAAATTGTAACCTTTGACTTGTAAAAATATTTTGCTCTGTTTTCTAGACATAGTTGAAGTCATTACAGTTATTCTTAAAGCCTAATGGAAATAAGTGCTTTTCCTCATGTGTTTCTCTCAGCTGGATCAGTGCCTCTGGGTCTTCAGATCACTTTCATTTGCAGGCTTCTGCAGTAGCTCAGGTTTTGAAGCATCTGTGGTGTTAAATTCTCCCATATTCCGATGTCTCCGTTCCTGGCGTCGAACAAGTGTGTGGATAGGGCCTACTTATTTATTTGTTTTATCTTTAACCTAAAAATCCTGCTTGTAGTAAGGATCTCAATAGCTGCATGTTCATTTGCCATCTTCCACATAAGGGCTGAAGGCTGAGAGAGATATCACTACAGTCAACGATGTGTTGTCTTAAAGTAAGGGGGAAAATGAGCTTGTCTTATGTTTTATCTTATATATTAGTTGTGGATGGCTGGAAAAAAGCAGGCATCTCCAAATCCTGTTAGTTAAGGGTGTGCTATTGTCTGGGAAGGTTAGAAGCATAGTAATTAATGAGATTTCCAGTAGTCACAGTCTTAGTTAAACTGCATAATTACAAGAATTATTTAATTACTCTTCAGTATTTCCAATATTTCTCCTTCAAGTGACAGCTGCAAGCAGCAAACAAAGAAATGGTTAATGGCAGAAATTTTTTTAAAATATATTTTGAGAGAACTCTGGCCCACTGAATGGAAGTTGAGAATTTCTCCTGTAATACTGTGGAAAATATGCCTATCATTTGTACTTAATCCTGTCCTTCCAAACACATTGGACTCAACTCACTGCAATCCATTGCGTGTCAATGCACAATGTCTAAAGTTTCACAAATCTCCAGAAAGATTTGATGGGTTGGAATTGTCTGATGCACAAATCCTGACAGCTTGAGGCATGTCAGTGTATGTGTGTGTGTGTATACAGATATATGCACATATATCTGCAAAACCAGATGTCTCATATCCCACTTTTCTTGGTGGATTTTATTCCAGAAGTGAAAAAGTTTTTTTCCTAGTTTGAAAGTGCAATGTTCAATGTACTCTGATCAATCTCTATTCAGCTAAGACTGCTAAAGTACAATTTTAAGAAAACCTGACATGTTTTATTTAAGTTCATTTAAAAGAAAAGAAGGAAATAACCTTAAACTTGTGTCATTTGTTCAAAATGAGCATTGAAAAAGTGTTGGTTTAAATGGATTTGTTATTTTTTTACTTTTATTCCTTGGGGAAAAGAAAGTTTTGTTTTATCTGATTTTGTTCTTAATCCTCAACCCAGCTTATTTACTGGAAAATAATATATTTGCACAACAATATGTGTGCATTCTTAGCAAAAACTGCTGAATGTAGATGTGCCAGCGATCACTCAGTGACAATGGGAGCGATGGAACCCAGGTCATTCCTGGCCTGGTGTCGATGTTGGGAATGCTGCACGTGGTTTTCCTGCTGTGTTGGCTCCAGGAGCCTCATTCCAGCCAGGGGGCTGAGGGGCAGGGTGGGCAGGGTGGTTTGGGGCAGCAGTTTTGGGAGAAGCAGGGCGACAGGGAGAGAGAGCAGCGGTGCCCGCGGGATAGCGGCGGCGTTGGCGCTCGGGGCGTGTCTGTGTTCTGCTTTTCCAATGTCAAACTGGGTTTGTTTGGGCTCTTGCTGCTTCGAAATCAAAGGGCAAAAAGCGCCCCCGGTTCAGTGCGCCGCGCCGGTTGTGACTTGATTTGTGTTTTGGGGTGAAAACTGAGGTTTAGTTGAAGTGTTCCAAAACCAGATACCACTCTCTCTCTCTTTCTTGTAGGCAGGGTGCTGCTGTGCCAGGCAAACCAGGAGGGATCTCCCGTGTACAGTGCCCCCAGTTCACTAGTATACACATCCACAAGTAAGCTAGTGTTATGGCTCGTTTCTTGTTCTGTTTTTGTGACAAAAGCACATTAATGTGAATTAAGCCCCCTAAAAATGTCAACTTTCCCAACAGCTCTTGTTAAGGTAAATGTGGTGTTTATCAACATATGTAAGTCATGTCAACAGATAATTCAGTGTTTTCAGTTGCATCTTTATTCTCAAATTACATTTTATTAAAAAAAAAGAAAAAAAGGAAAATAAATTGCCTATATTGCAATATTGTGTAGAAATGGTCAAAAGTTCTACGATAACAGTGACAATTTTTGCAATCCAGTACTGTTGTGTGCCATGCATTTTGTGTAGTAGATGTTGTGTTTCTTCTGTCCTGCTCAAAGCTGTGTTTTAATGCACAAAACATCTGTTACCATGCCACCATTTGATTGGGTCAGGAATTAGGTATGAAGTCCTTTTTTACAAAAGGAACAGCCTGTATGAAAGGTGTTATTTTGAGCCATAAAAAACTGCCCCAGTAAAAAGAACAGAGACAAGCTGACATGATGGATGCTGCCATCAGCCATTTTTCTGTACAAAACATTGAAGTAGAGATGTGTTCTCTGAAATTCTGAGCAGAAACCTCTTTTGAGAGTGTTTTGGACTGGATAGGTGGTACCACTGATGCTCATTGTGGCCTCTAGTGGGGTGAGAAACCTGGAGCTGAATGCTGGAGCAGTAACTGCTGCTTGCAGCAGCCCTGGCTCTGTGTTCTTTGTAAAGAAAACACATGATCTGATTTAACAGCATTATCATTATTATGCTCCTTGTACAGATTGTATTCAGTCCAGAATGCAATTCTATTCTCTTAGAGCTTATCTAGACTACCGAAATAATTATTTTTTAAATTAAATCCAGGAATTAGGACAAAAGAGCTCCATAGTGATCATCTCTACAGTCATGTAATTCTTTTATGTCAAACATTATCAATGGCATCCCTAGAGCTGCTGCTTTTCCTGGATTCATATGGGATCCCCTTTAAATGAGGAGTCTGGAGCCTACAAATGCATAGTGAACTAACCAAATGCATCAAGTGTTTTCAATTGCAAATTAAATTGTCAGTTAAGTCTGCATTTTCTTCCAGGTGCTCCAAGAATATTTTCTAATATGTCACCTTCCTCTAGCAGTGGGGATTTTTTACTTCTTGTAGTAACACAGACATATGAAATGGTTACAGTTTAAATTAATGCTCCCTTTTGGACATTTTTAGTGCACTCCTTCTTTTTGACTGACGGTCTTTTTCCTGGAAAATGATCCAAACATTTCACTTATCTCACTATTAGGAGCTTCCTTTAGAGAAGAGGGGGCAGTGTTTGTTATAATTTTCTGAAAATTGGTCTTCTTTGAAAGCTTTTCATAAGTTTACCCTGTTGCTCCTATTGTCTCACTGAGTTGTACCCCAGGAATTTTATTGCTGGGATTGCTGTTTCCATCAGATGATATTTCCACTAATACTGATTCCCCAAAGAGACACTGTGAGCAAGCTGAGCTCTGGAGTTCACTGTATCCATTATGTCTCCTGAGTCAGTCCTGTTGAAAAATCTTATTTTGCAGTGGTGCTTCTTGACTAATGATATCCTAACAAACACCTGTTTGTTTTCAGTTATGCCAAATACATAAATAAACAAGCTTTGCCTATCTGTCTCCCACTGGGCAATGTGTAATACACAGTTTCATAACAGGCATTGCTGGTAGCCCTTGCAGTAGAAATTATTAGACTTTTGTTGAATCTGTGTGACGGCAAGTCATGATTTTTTCCTTTATTATGTATAGAATTTCCTCTTGCCAAAATGCAATTTCCCCTACAGGGTCACAACTCCTAATAACACAAAATTACTACAATTACTGCATATTGTAATTAGGTTTTTATTCCTCCTTATTACAAAACTTTCAATAAAGATGTAAAATAGCTTCATTTCTATAGGAAATTCCACTAGAAGTGAATAGAAATGAAGGCTGACTTTCGTCTCATTTCTTTTATTAGTTTAAAGATCTTCTATATTCCATTTTTGTGCACATTTGTAATATTGAAATTATAACTGATAAGTCAACATTAGTGTCTAGGAGATGAATACTTGTACTATTATCATTCCATGTAGACAACAATATTGCAGCCTTCCTTTTTGAATAATTTGTTAATCGTTTATTCTGTTACTGCAGATATTGTAACTGTGATATTTTATAACCACTTACAATGTAAGAATTAAGAGGTTTTCAATTTGTAATTGTTTTAACAGAAGGGAAAGAGTCTGCTGGGATTTTTCTAAAGCCATCTAAGATACTTGAATTTCACAGAGTGCTAATGGCATTTAGGAGTTTTCAGATATTTGGAAGGGGATAGGCCCCATTTTTCAAAGTATTGTCTAACTTGACTGTTCATCTTTTGCTCCTGAGTTATAAGGCATGAAGGACTGGAACATGGTTGGAAGATGTGTTTTTCTTAATTTGGCTAGCTTGGTTTCTCACTGAACTTCTTGGTTTGTAAGTGTACTGGCCACTGGTAGCCCCTGATGGCTCGGAGCACTTTCACCCACTGGCTCTCCAGAAAGCAGACTGCAATTCTTGGAGCTGCTCTTTCCCTTCTGATATTTTATTTCTCCAGGATATATTTTATGTATCACACTATACATTTCCCAGCACAATGATTAGTTACACCTCTGAATATGTCAGGAGATGGAAACACGGCTCTGCTTCCTTCCATCACTTCTGGCCCTTCACATAATACAGAAAGAAATGAGCTGTTTCTTCTGCAAGCAGTGGAACAAATCAGCAGCAATAGTCTCTCATGCCTCATCTGTTCTCTTATGCTGAAGGAGAAGATGGGACCTGGATCAGTTTTTGATTTGCACACCTATTGTTGGAATAGATAATTTTTTTATGTAGAAAGCAGAGTTTCAGCATGCCAGTGTGTTCCCATCCCTGGGTGGGACAGGTCCTGTGACAACCATGACCAGGAAATCCAGGCAGGAAACCTTGGTTGCTGTTGTCCACAGGGCTGGCATCTCCAGGGCAGAACTGACGGAACAGATTTCAGCTAAATCCTTCATCATTGCTGTAATTCAGAAGGCAGACAAGTATTGAAAGGAGTTCTATCCAGCCAGGAATGATTGGAGTTCACCAAATCCCAATGAGTCAGCACTCACTGGAATCTTCCTAGAAGCCCAGGATACCTCCCTGAAAAGAAATGAAACAGTTTGGCTGCTCAGAACTGACAGTCTCTTTTTGCCCTCACTTCTTTAGAATAGTTACTTCCACAAGGCATTTTAAAATCCTGAAGGAATTTGTATCTACTGGTAAATAAGAAATGTGTCAAGGATAGTTTTGGAACTTTTCCAAATTGAAGCCACACATGAGTAGGATCCATGAGAAAATTAAGACCCTGCTGGACAAAAGGAAGATTCAAAAGAAGAAAAAAAAATTCTGTCCCTGAATGTCTGTATCACTGTTCTGCAAAGGACAGTAACATAGCTGGGTATGTATGGTTCAAAAAGGCAAAAATACAAATCTGAATTTATTGCAAGAGCTTTTAAAAACCGTTTTCTGCATATTTTCCCCAATTTTTCTGTAATGTAGAAGTGCCTGAAAATGTGAATGAAGTAGGAGCTCATGAGAGCCAAAGCATGGGCAAGAAGGAAGATGCAAAGTTGTAGAATTGTGAAGTTGTTCAGGTTGGAAGAACCTGGTTGGACCAGAACACCTCTAAGGATGGAGACTGCGCAATTTCAGGGGGTCATCTGTTCCAATGACTGAAAGTCCTGGCAGTGGAAACCTCTCTGGTTGCAAGTCATATTTATTGTCCCTCTTCTTCCCAGCATGTGCTTGGCTCTGTCTCCTAATTATGTCCCTGTTCTTTGTGGCAGGACATGGAAGGGGAGATGCATTTCCAGTAGAAATCCTTGTGCTCTGGACTGGCTCCCAGCCCTCCTGGGCTCTCCCAGCCCTCCTGGGCTCACCCAGCCCTTGCTGTCCATCCCATCCAGCTGTCCATCCCATCCAGCTGTCCATCCCATCCCTCAGGAATGTCCAGTTGTGCCTACCCAGGCCCTGTGGAGGGCAATGGGAGAGATAGGGAATTTAAAATTTAAAGAGAAGGTCAAAGGAAGCTAAATATTTTTTACTCTCTAAATCAGCATTTTGGTCTCTGAAACTTCTAGACTTTATTTTAGCTCCAAAGAAGCATTAAGATACTTGATTTATTGAGTGTGTAGCTACTAGTGGATTTTTCTGAGCATACATTGAAGGGATGGTTCACTATTAGCTACATGGCTAGCTCACATGTATGGTAACATATTTTAAATTTCTTCATGCTTTTGCTCAGAATGATGTGCAGATGAACATCTCAATTTCCCAAATATTTAGCATGCCTATAAAAGAGAATTTTGCCTTGACTTCAATGAGTACATTTTAAACTGAAGTCAATTTTGGCTTCGATTTCCTAAATGTTAGAGTTGTTTCATCTTCAGTAAGCCTGCTTATCAGCTCCCGAATAAATCTTTCATACTGCAGACAAATGATAGAATTAAAAGAAGAAAAATATGAAAATGCAAAATCCGATATTAATTCATTTTATCTTATCATACTCAAGGGCAAATGAAGTTGATGGCCCATTTTTTAATTGATATATTGATTACAGTTTTGGAAGAAGTGGTGGTGGAATTCAGCAAAAATGATTGAGGTGGTACAAATGCTTATAAATCTGTCCCACATTGTTCGTGTTCTTTAATTGTAATTGTCTGATAAAACTTCCATCAGTTTCTGTAATTAACCTAATGGTCTAAATGAATTTCCAGATCACTGGTTATTCATTTCAATATAGAAAATGCCATTACACTGAGTTTAATTAATACTAAGTAAGTTCACAGTCCATTGTACCATTAGAATAGAATTTTATTGTTTTAACTGTTTAAATTATGCATATTGTTTCCTCTCATCTTGTTTGTCCCATTTATGGACTTGAGTGCTCATTTTCTATTCATACTAAAATAGCATAAACCCCGTATAATTAAAATATTTAAAACCCAATGCTCTTCAAGCTCACATCCTCAAAATATCAGTGTAGATGGTGTTTTTTATTTATTGTTTCAACTATTTTTAAACAGAATTCAGTCCGTGCCAAGCTCATAATCCCATGATATGCCCTAGAACATCTTATTTATCTTGATATTCCTTTCACAGAAGTACATATGACAGATAAGCACTCACCAGAGAATACTTTTGCTTTGCGTCAGACAGATATTAAAACAATAAACTATGTTGCCCTGGGATTTTAGCTTATGAGCGACCAGGAAACAACAAGGCAAAGATGAGATGTTTTTGAAAGGTGGGAAGGCAGTTCTTTTGGAGAATTCCCTGGAAACCTTTGGTCCCGTAATATTTTTGACAGGAAGTATTTTAAATGCTGAAGTTTTGGGTTTTTTTTTAAAAGCAAGGAAAACATACTTCTTTCTGTCAGAGCAGACACTAGAAGTGTCCCAAAATTAACCCAATATTCCTACTCTTCTGTTCATTATGTGATAGGAGAGAAAGAAAATCTATGGCACAAGCATCAAGTAATAATTACGTGGTGTGGGATTTTTTTTCCCTATTGAAAATATTAGCACTTACATATAGCAGACATATGTCCTAGTTTTAAAATGATTATTTTTTTCCTTTGGGTGTTTACTTTTAATTCATAGATGGAGGATGGTTCAGGATCTTGCTTATAGAATAAACAGGGAAAGTCATAAATATACATTTTATATTTATAAAGAGCACATCCAGCTGCAGGATTTATTGTGTTTGAGGACTCATTGTGCTACAGAAATTAAAATTAAGTCAAGCCTGTCTATGCAGTATGTCCTTGCTTTTAGAAATAGGTTACTTGGCTTAGGAATATTAGTAAACCACCTAAAAAATGCTGTATAGAACTATTTTCATCTTTCTTGTTTCAGTGAAGACATTGCAGGTTTTATTTTCCTGTGGCGTTACTAATGGATTGAAGGAAGACCTTTGACATTTCTATTATGTTCTGGGATATTTTCAATACCAAGAAAATTACACAGGGAAAATAGAAATTTTCAGAAGGTGATTCAAAGTGGGCTTCTTTGCCAAATCATTAGTGGAAGCATTTGATTTGGAAACCTTGATTCTGTTGATTTTGTCATGTTTAATCTGTTGCACTCGTGTAATTACCTGAAAATTATACTGTAATGATGGCAGTTTGCTGCCACTCCAAGCAGGTGAAGGGTAGATGCTGCTGGCATGTATCCTTATCTGGGTTTTGTGTGTCAGTCGTGACTGACCTCATTCAATACAAATGGACATATATTGCAATGCCATCAATGATTCATTTGCTCTGATTTCATTGTTGTAGTTTTTCTTCATTTAACTGTTTGGCAGGCTTGCCATTTTGAATTAGAATATGGATCAGGAGGAGTTTAAAAAATGAGTATTCATGTGGGATAAATAATTTGCCAGTGCTTCAGTATTTCTGAATTGAATGTAGAAAGGTTCTGCAAACTAAATTTTTAATTGGTCTGTTTTCTCTTGAGCTAAATTGGAATGAGAAGTCAGCTCATCACCAATAAAATATATATCAGTGCATTGTATTTACACCTTGCTGGTTTTGTCTGCTCCTTATTGCTTCGTAGGAAACAGGTAGAGCAGCCCTGCAAAAGAGGCTATGATTGGGCCGTTAATTAACCAAATTAACCATTGCAGGGCTGCAGTTCCTGACTGAGGGTACAAAAATCCTGCCAAAGGGAAGTGTGCATACATCTGAGAGGAGCAATCCCATATATGATTTCCAGGCTACAAAAACCTTATTATTGAACATTTAGGGGTCAAACTATCTTTTGGTGTGCTTCCTGAACTAATTGCCTTTATTTATGAAGAGAATCACCCAGGAGAAACCAGGGAAAATGTGCCAATTGCCCTTCCCTTTTGTGTGTTGAATACAGTGGGTTCAAGTGAAAGCTTAAATAAAGAGGATACAATAGTAAGTAGGAAGGGAATGGCTTTCCATAATTCCCTCCCTGATGTACAGAAGTGTGGAGAAATGTTGACGTCATCTCATGTTGAAATGTCTTTAGAAGGTTTTTGTACTCTGTTCTGTCCCATTGTGTTAGGCCTTGCTTTGATGCAGGACAACACCACTGATTTTCAAGTAAGACAAAGATAGTACAAAATCTAAAAAATAAGTAAAATTGTATTCATATGCATTGCTTTACATTATTGATTTCAGTATCATCTGTTTTTAACTGTAAAGTGAACCTCTTTGGGTTTTTTTTAGTATTTTTTTGTTTGTTTGTTTGTTTTGGTTGGTTGGTTTCGGGTTGGTTTTTTTTGTTTTTGGGTTTTTGTTTGGGTTTTTGTTGGCTTTTTAATTTTTAAAATTTTTTTTGGTAGCGTTGCCTGAAATTCTTCCTACAGCATTTTTGGTGTTCTGTATTAGTATACATTGTTTTTCTGCAACAATTTTCAGGATAACTCTCATTTCACCTCCTGTCTATTCATATTTTAAATTATTACTGATTCATAAGTCATCACTAAAATACATTGTGTGTGTCCAAAGCCTGTAAACGTGGCTTTCACTTCACTCCCACAAATGTGTTTTTCAGGGCCTTGCTGTTTACTCTCATTCTTCTGTTGGTCTGTTTTGTGCTGGAGCAGTGTGTCTGAACTAGCAGGCTTAGGAATTTTGGAAAGAGAAGCACGTCCTGAATTGTGTCACTGACTTTTTTTTTTTCCACTTATACACAGCCCTACACATGGGGAGTGGGAGATAGCTGGAAAGGTGGTAAATTGTGGAGAATATCTTTGTCCTTTAGTTCAAACAATAAGATCTGTGTGTGCCCAAGGACAGCTGGGAGCTCAGGTGCCTTCCCTTGGTGTTCTGCTGCTGGTGACTAACCTGTGATTTAGGGCAAGAGGACTGTTTGGACTTCCTCTTCTCAGGATGCAGCTAAATACTGAGAATTACATGTAGTAATTCCATTTACTATGTACATTACATTTAATTAGTGAGAATTGCATTCAGTATTATCTTGCATTGTGTTCTGAGATGCAATTGTACATCAGAGCCCTTTGAGCACAGTCCTGGGTGCCACCTTCTCTGGCTCTGCATCCTCTCTGCTGGTGTCACTCATTTTTAGTACCAGACCCACAGTGTTGACTGTACATCTTAAATCATCTTGTCTCTCAGATAGCAAACTCTTAATTTTGTGCTTTTCAGCTTAGCCTGTAAGATCTGGTTTCAAATAAAGGCACACCTTAGTGTCACTCTATTTTGTTATTGAATCATGGCTCTTGGAGCTGTTCTGTGTACAGCAAAATTCAACCTGAATTTCACAGATAATAAGTGCTTTTTAGGAATTAACATTTTTAGTATCAGTATGACTTTGCAGGTGCAATTCTTTGTTTTGACAGTCTTTCCTTTATGGTTTGGATTAGGTTAACAGCTGGGTTTTTCCTCTATTACTTTCTGCCTAAATTGCTCCCAATGCATTCTGACAGCGTTCTTTTTACAGTTTAATAATTCTATTGAGCTTTAGGAATCCTTGTGTCATCTAAACAGTATTTCTTGTCACTATATAATTGACTTTCATAAACATTCAAATTACTAAATTTTGTCTTCTCTTTATAGCAGTTCTACTCTTCATCCAGCTTTCCACAACCATGGCCTTTTTCCTTTGTCTTGGAAGTGGTGCTTTGTTAGACTCAGGGGATTTCTTCCATTTGCTTGAAACTTAGAGCTGTCCAATAACTGGGAACACCAGACAAGATATTGATCACTTTGATCATCTATATTTGAAGATTGTTCTTTAATTTAAGATCAAACGTGTCTTCTCTGATCTCTACTGTTTCTTTTCCTTTGTGGCCTGGGTGCTTTTTTATCTCCTGAGCTTCTCCTTCTGTTTTAGTTGTTTCCTTTGTGAAAAGCCAACTGTTCTTTGTACCTCAGCTATTTGTAATTTCAGCTATGCAGTACTCTCATTTTGATTTTAAGTACACCATAAGTAATTTCACCACCAGTTATAGCTTTCTTTTAAACTTAAAGGTGTAGGTTGGTGTCATCACATAGCTTTACAAAAAGAGTTCTCAATCATCTTACCTGTTCCTTTGTATCCCTTCATGTCCTCCTTTTTCTTCTGCTTGTTCTTGGAAACCCCTTGACGTGTTAGGGTGATGTCAGGTGGTTGCATATGCAATCCAGTTAAAGAAGGGTGAGGTGTAAGGGAATTTCTGATAACCACAGAATCACCAAGTGGTCGATTCTGAGTGGCTGAGGTTGGAAGGAACCCTGGAGAACATATTGTCCACCCCTGCTCCAGCAGCAGAGCCTGGAGCAGGCTCTCCAGGACCACGCTCCAGCAGCTTGGGAACATCTCCAGGGATGGAGATCCTACAGCCCCTGTGGGCAGCTGTGCCAATGACCAGCCACCCTCAGGTGGAAAAAGCTTAGGCAGGAAGGTGAGAGAGTTTCCAGGCTTGGGCATCAAGGTTTGGCTCAGAAGGTTATAAATTAATGGCGTGTCATGGTAGCCATTTACAGAGAAACCAGTAGTGGATTGTTTATTGGTACATGACAGGAGATGAAACAAAAAGAATAGTTCCATCTAAATAATTACAAGGAAGTCAGTGTATCAAAGTCTTGAAATAATAGATCAATTAGATCTGAAAACTACTTCAGGATTAGCAGATGAAAAGTTTTGTTTGAACAGTTAAGTGTCTTCCTATAATTTAACGTAGGAATAAATAGTAGGATGATTTTTTACTGAAATATTTAGTTTATGGGTTTTTGTGTGCATTTGATTATGGTTTGGTATGGAAAATTCTAAAAATCTGATTCTTCCCATGTCTGAGGCTGAAATATTTGAAAACAGTGTTTTAAAGCAGTTTTCTGTCCCCTTTCTAGAAATATTTACATGTATCTCAGTATAAAAAGTTTCACCACATTTATGTGAAATTTGGTGCTAATTTGGATTTGACAGGAAACTTAATGCAGTAGTGTTGTGTAAAGGGATTCAATTACAGTGTGCAGTGTTTTGTAAGTAACTGTCTTGCATAAAAAAAGTTAATTAATCAGAGCTGTGTCAATTTCCTTGTGCCATGTCAATTTGCAGCAAGGTAATTAATCACTAATCGCCCAGCATGCAGCAAACTAAGGGACAATCCATGAGTCATTTGTTGTTATTTCTTTCCAAATAAATGGCACACAGAGCCATGAAGAAACACATCTTGCCTTTCATAATATTTTTATCGACAGTTTTGCATGTTGTAATAGACTGCAGCAACAAGCAGCTGTAGTTCAATGGAATATGAATATTAAAGAAACAAATGAGAGCAGATTTATAGGCCATTGCTTTTCTGTTATGTCAGTTTTGAGATTACACTGAGCAAATGAACAGTGAAAAATTACTCTTCCATGTGGAGAATGGTGATTAGACTTGTACATTAATTAGAGATTTTTGTTTTCCTTTTTAATGCATTTCAAATGAGAATGTCCTATAAGTAGGGGTTTCTCCGAAATACAGATTTATTCACTCCTAAACAACAGTGTATAATACTGGCATGTATTTTTTTACAATGGTAAGGAAATAATTGGTCTGTAATTTTAAGTATGGTTCAAAAAATAAATAGCTTGTGAAAGAAAGAAATAGAAGTGACCAGTTGTGAGTGTGTTTGATGCATATGGGAAATTTCCTTTGAATGCAGTTAATTCACAACTAGATCCCAGGAAAAATCATTTCACAACAGTGACAGAAGAAATGTATTTTCAGCCTGTAATTTTAAACACTGTGAACTTTCTGAAGAAGATGTTTTTACCCTGAATTTGAAGTATGTGTACATACATATATTTATATATAATTTAAAAGCCTTTTCATGTTAAATCTGTATTAACAGAGCTTACATTTTGCTTGCAGTGTGCTTTGGTCTGTGTATTTAAATGAACAAATCCTCTTTAGCACAGTGTTTATAATTCATTCAAAGAATGCCACTTAATAATACTTATTACTATTACAGTGAAGGGAGAGCACAGCACACATTGGGATAAACTGCTGATTCCGTTCCTGAAATCTCAGATAATATCATATAGATTATTCTGCTTAGCCTTTCTCAGCATGCCACCCGTTATATCTCTTTGTTTTAAATTTATTGTTTCCTCAACGGGGATCCTCCTGAACTATGGGAATGATGTAAATGTGTCTCCCTGTCTCTCTAGCAGTTAAACTGTGCCGCAGTAAATTAGCGATAAACCGATTCAAACACGACGGAACATTAAAATTCTTCACCATAAAACATTTGCAAACTCTTGGTGGCAGATGACCCGCTACTCTGTGCAGAGGAGGAGAGATTAGGAGTGATGAGAGGTAGATCTGCTCATCCATTTTGATGGCACACCTTTCTTGGGGCATATGGCACCCTCATACAAATTCAAACCGCAGCACAAATGTGAAGAATAATTGCCCATTAAAGTGGCTGTATATTTTTATGGCTTTGATACAAAATCTGCCCCCTGTTGTCTTTTGCATCTGCTGCTCTTTCATCTATCCCAAAGCTTTAAAACTTTAATACGCAGTGTATAACCCTTAAGTATTTTTTGCCAGGTTATATTCCTCTTCTTGGGAACTCAAGCTTTTCATTGTTCCTTCAGTCTTTGTTTTCCCAGGCCTGCGTTGAGATGTGCTGCCTGCAAAGTGCACCTCCCTGTCGTGTTCATTTAATAAGAGATTAGTGAAACAAATGCTTATATTACATCTTCAGGGAAAAATTAAGATTTGATTAAATTTCATCTGTGAACTCAAAGATTAAGGTTTTCTTCCTTATGCTCATATTTGCTTTTTCTTTAAAATCATTAGTTATCTAAATTTTGCTGATACACTACTATGAATCCCGTTAATTCCAAAGGCCTTTTTATTTGATTAAATGTGGCAATTTGCTGGCCATATTTCATGTTTGAGGTCTAAACTGAAGTTCACTGAAGTGACAATGATTCCATGTTTACAAAGTGTAAGAAGAGAAAACTTTGTAGACAAGATTAATTGTAATAATACATTTCAAAATAGTATCCCCCTAAGTATAAAAATAGAACAAAGACGTGTAAAGAAGAAATCTTACCAGCATAATGTTATTAAAACAATTTCATTTAGGCTGTAGTAGATGATGTGTATGATTTTGGATAATTATATTAAACAAAGCCAAGGATTTCCACAGCATATTATTTATACTCTAATTTTTTTAACTTGAAAAATTTAAATTGCTGAGTGACTGCAGGGACTGAGTTTTGTGGTTTTAGTCTCATTCATATTTGAACAGCAGAATGAATATCTATAGAATGGATGGGGCCATTAGATGAAAATGTAAATTGTTTTCGATGGCTTGATGTTTGATTATGTATTGTCTTTAGAAAAGTCTTTCTTCTTATAACATCGTGTTATCACCTCCTATCATCAACATGCATTTGGAGAAATCTGCCTTTTCTCAGTCACAGATCAGAAGAATTCCAGTCATCAAATTACTTTGATGAATTTAAGCTACTTTTGCTTAGAAGTGGGCTCAGATGCTTCCCTGCTGAGAGTCAAACACATTTTCAACCCCTTTATAATAGCATTTTCACTGACTGGGTTTCAGCAGCTTGACACTGAAGCATTAAGGAAGGTTGACCTACAAACTGTAAGTCATTAAAACCTCTGCCCCTCCTGGCTACTATCTTCATTACTTTTGGGACTGGTTAATAGCATTTAATGCTTCCTGATGGGACAGCCCTTTTCATAAAGTTCTTTTTATGAAGTCCATTCTTCAGTTGTGTTCTAATGCTGCCACTTCTGTTGGTTATTTTGGGGTGAGGATATTAAAAAGTTGGTGGCAAAATAAATTCTGTGGTTATTGCATATTCCTA
Organism: Pyrgilauda ruficollis; assembly: GCF_017590135.1. Classification (NCBI taxonomy): domain Eukaryota; kingdom Metazoa; phylum Chordata; class Aves; order Passeriformes; family Passeridae; genus Pyrgilauda; species Pyrgilauda ruficollis. Next base: position 10,709,769 of record NW_024514764.1, on the reverse strand, counting down.
CCCATCTGATTTCTCAGTTGGGCTGAAGGAGCATTATGGGATTTTTTTCTGAACTCAAATCCAGGGCAACAAAACCTGTTGACTATTTTACCTCCAATCTCAATCTCTAATATTACTGCCTGCCAATAAAAAGTGTGTTTTCAGATAATCTGATTTTCAGATGGACCCAAATCAATTTTTGGGATGGATATCATTCTGTTACGAATAAACTCAACTGTTAGACCTCACTTGATTATAAGGCCTTGCAACTCCACTCTTAGTTCCATATTTAGTTTGCATCATGTCTGATCCTCTTCCTGACAGAACTACACCTCACTGCTCTGCCTTCCACTAATTGTATCTTAAGTTTTTTAGTGCTTTGCTTTACTTTAGACATTTCTTGCTCTGTGACTTTATTAAGAGAGCAATGTAAGGCAAGCATAGCAAAACAATTACATTACTTCAGGCTTCTCATTCAAACTCATCCTTTCAATTGCAGATCCTTTGAAAATTATTTTAAAAATCACTATCTTGTCTTAGCATCTGCCGTGACTGCTGAGCCTTCCTTACAGGTTTTGGATTTAGTAAATTCTTATGGACTAAGTGGCTCTCCTTGCTATTTCTGTTTTCTTCCTTTTTCTTTTTTTGTTAAGAGAAAGCCTTCTTTCTCATAAAAATATAATTTAAAAAAAAGTTATTTTTGACTCATTCGTTGGTGGGACACTGCTTTTCCAGTGGCATTTATTTGTGGAAAGCATTCACTGTCAAAGATTTGAGGTCAATGACCCTCCTTGTAATTCTTTCCAAGGTGTGACTGTCATGAAGAATAAAGAGAATTTAGGATAAATGCTCAGTTGTTGCAAAATATGTATCTTATTATGTCTGTGTGAAAGCTGGGTTGAATGGTACAATTCAAAGGAAAAAATGTTCACAAACCACGCTGGAGGTTCATTCTTTCACAAAGGCATTTCCTCGGTGTCTCCCAACAATTCCAGTTGGTTTTAATTATTGCTTAGGACCCTAAAAGAACAACTGCTGTAACTATTGCCAAATGTAGATGTTCATTACAAAGAATTAATTACTGGAATAGAACTCTGGGCAGGACTTCCAGACCATGTCTTGCAAGCCCACAATGGTGTTATATATCTTACATTGCTGGAGCCTAGGCTGAGTTTGCTGGATTTTCTCTGTCACTTCTGTTCTTGTTGTGAAAGTGTGTTTTCTATCAATATTTAGAAAACTACAGATGCAAGTGAAGAAATTTTAAGGTTGTCTTACTGATTTTTTAATTTTATTTTTCGTAATTGCCATTTAGGTCAGTGAAAGGTCTCTTGATTTTGACAGTTTAAGAGTGTCCCTAAAGGCTACACTTTATCATTTAACATGTCCACCATTTCAGATATCAATTTTTCCTGGTCATTCTCTCAAATCCATTTCCACTCATTTGCTTAAGCAAACTCTTCTGAGCACTGGTGTGTTGGGTTTTTATTTAGTTGCCCTTTTATTTTATTTTTTTAAAAATTTTTTTAAGACACAAATTAACAATCAATTTATTGGAGAAACTTACTTCTAGCAATGCCTATTAGTTGGAAAGGAGTGATTTTTCCAAGGCAGGCAGACTGCAGCTGAATATCACTCTTACACAAAGATAACTGCCCTGGATTAGATCAGTCCTCCACCTGTAACTGGAAAGGAGCAAAAGCTGGATGAAGAAAGAAAAGAAAACTTGTTAGACTGGAGGGAGTGTGTAGGTCTGCAGTTCTTTGAACATTATGTAAAACTGTATTTTGCATTTTCCTCTGCATATTATATTAGTTTTTATACAAGGCTGTTTACTTGGAAAAGAAAAGGACAGAAGTTACATAGTTCCAGCAGCAGATCGTAACTCTGTCACTACTCTATTTACACTGGTCAATACTCAGTCTTGTTGAATATGCAAAAGTGCTTACAGCATTCAGTTTTCACATAGGTGATGTATATGTTGTTTTTCCTCAAAATAAATGTTTTCCAGTACAATTCATTTAAGAATTCTTAAATGCAGTTGCTTGCAAAGTTATCAACAGAATATCCAGTTCTGCAAGTTCATCTTTATGATTTTGACACATTGCTTTTATATTCCATATAAAATACGGTATTTGCACTTTCTAAGACCTATCTAATTTATTTGCATTGCCATAAGGTTGGTTTATGTTGTATCACAGGCATGTAAATCTTTGCAGAATTACTGTGTAACCTTTTTGTCAAAGAGAAGGACCTAGCAAAGCCCCAAAGTGCAGCAGTAAAGCAGTAATAGAGAAATCACCATAATTACAGTATTTACTTTCACATGTTCAGCCAGCAAGGCCTAAAAGTTGTGAATTTTTTCATTTTCTTTTTTCAAATTCAAGGCTTCTTTTAAAATTTTATGCTAAATGAGGGTTGAAATCAATATTTCAGATTTGAAAATCGTTATACAAGAGTATTTCCATTTGCTTGCTTTTAAGCAATATTTGTTTCATTTTTTTATTTACATACTGAAAAAAAAAATTAAACACAGTGAAGTACATTTGATGAAACCTGATGCCAACAGAGCTGGATTTGATTTTATCTGTCTCACTGATTAATTCGTTCATACCTGTTCTAACATTGACATGCAACATATGTACAAAGGAGAAATGAAGTAATGAAGCACTGCTTAAAAAACTGGCAGAGAAGTGGGAAGTTTTGGTTTTTTGTTTTGGAGTTTTACTATTTTTTTTTCAATTAAAAAGTTATCAAGAGAGAAGTTTTACAAAAGGAAAGCCTCTAATACTGTATTACTGTTCAATTTCTGATCAAAATATTTGAAGTCTCACATGGAATTGTAATTAATGTTCACAGATCCAATGACAATGTAAAAATGTCTGAGTTAATTTTTTTGTTATATGATTAAGTGATTTCTATTTGGTCTGAATATTATGTGGATTCAAAGTCCTTTGAAGGACTGAAAGGTACTGTTATGTGCATGGTGCAGCCCCAAAAAATGAGAAAAGAGAGGAAAAACTCTTTGATTTATTACACAGTTAAGAGATGGTTAATAATCCAACTCTTGAACAACAGCAAAGCTCTGTTCAATTGGCAATATCACTGGATAATTTAGATGACTTGGGGTCACCTAAGTCTCTGATGTCTCACCCCTACTCAAAACAGGGCTGACTTTAGAAGACAGGTCCAATAATGTGATGCAAATATCTCTGACATTATAAATTTGAGCCTGAACTTGGACCTTGGGAGTCTCCTGGTAGTAGTGTTGGCTGAACCAGTCAACACTCTTTTCATTAGTATCTTCTGAGAAACTCAGAGCCATAAATGACGCTGCCATCCAAATTCCCAGTTTGCCGCCTGCTCTTTGCTCGCAGAGATTTGTGTGAAAAGACGAGCTAAAACACTTTGGCGACTCCCTTGTCCAGCTACAGGCAAGCTTTTACACCATCACAACTCCAGATTGCTCCAGAATGTGGACACTACACACTAACCCCTGTTTTTTTTTCCCTCTGCAGTGCCAGGATTTCCCTACCCTGCTGCGACCGCAGCCGCCGCGTACAGAGGTGCCCACCTACGAGGCCGAGGCCGCACGGTGTACAACACGTTCCGAGCGGCAGCTCCCCCTCCTCCCATCCCAGCCTACGGCGGGTAAGGAGCTCTGCTTCCCTCACCTCTGGCTCAGCATGGATCCCGGGAGCCTGGGCACCGTTCCCAGCCCTGCTGCATGCGGGTCGTGCCTGCCCGGCACCGGCGCCTCGCACAGCGGCTTGAAAAATGACTGTAATTTGTACTGCCATGCTTGGTGGCCTTAAGCATTTCAGATGTCACATATTGTTATGTAAATGCTCCCGCAAACGGAATGCTCTGGAACGGGGAGATTGTTTCGGCTAAAGGTATATTTTTGATGATTGCAAACATCTGGTTATTAAGGAGGTTGGATCGAGTTAACTTCTTTTTCTTGAAATCGCCTGCTGAAAGTTGTCTCTGCACCTTAAGGCTTAGTGCTGGATTTTTTTTTATACTTTTTTTTTTTTTTTAATTGCAGTTTGCTTAGTTTTTCTAGTTCCCATCTGATAGAAATCTGGGGTGCTCCTCTCAGGACCATGGGTTTTGTGTACTTTTGCTTAAGTAATGCCTTAAGGTTTTGCTCTCAGTAACCTGCATTTACTAAAACTAAGTAGTAAACTGAGGAGCCAGGAAGAGGAATTCTTAGTATTAATTTCTAGTAACTCTATAATCTTCTTTGTTTCAGAAGATTGTTTGGGTTTTGTGTATATTTTTGGGGGAAAGAAGGAAGAAACAATTTTTCCTGTAGCTCTGCAAAGACTGACACAGAAAGGCTTTGTATGCTGCATGTAACACAAAAACCCTAATAACATTAACAAAAGATTTTCAGCTGTCAAGAAATTAGGAAATCTGTAAAATCAGAAAACATAGCAGATCCTAGGCCAGAGTAGTATCTTGTCATAAAAACTTGATTTGATCTACCTCTCTGTAGAGCCGCTGGATCTTTGTGGGAAGGGGTCAGGAAGGGTTGGCACAGGCAGTGAGAGAAGGTGATTGCTCTCCCTCTCTCTCTCTCTCTCTCTTCTCTCTCTCTTTCTTTCCCAGCCCTCACTGAAATCCTGTTCAGCAGCTCCTTGGCTCCCACTGGGGACGTCCCTTGTGCAGGAGCTGCCAGCACAACCCCTGCCCCCCTGCTCCATTCCAGTAGGTGATGGGTGCTCTGCACCAGTTCCCAGTCTCAGTAAACCTCGCTTCCATTAAGCCAAAAGGAGCATCTTTTTTCCAGACAAATTTGCTAATCTCATCAGTCAGCCTTTGGCCTGAGTTTTCAGGGATTTATTTATACAGGCTGTTTGACCATTTTGTCACATTGGGCAGTTATTATCTCAAAGAAATAAGACATTCTAAAAACGACTGTAAAAATCATGCCACAGATTTAGGTTATTTTGTAAAAGTGTATTCTGTTGATTTATTTGAGTGTTTTGTGTAGTTTATTAAGAAAAATAGTATTATCACTACCGGAGGAAGACACTTTGCTGAAGTTTGCCTGAATTACCTTTGGGCAACGATGGTGTCCCACCAAAGTTATCCTTTTGCTGCCATACTCTCAGTTAGTCAGTCCAGGCATTTGTACATGGCAAAGATGCAAACAATCAGAATTCCTCAGCTACCAAATGGATACTGCATCTAAAGAAAGTGGACCCTCCATCTCTACCTTGTTTAAAAGTAAATTCTGAAATTTGAACACAGAGTGCAATATGTAGTGAGATAACAAGGTGGGCCACTCAATTTCGTGATGACATCACACTTTAGTTAAATACAAAGTCATAAAGGTATATGCAAAAATAATTACCAGATGTGTGTGATAGTTTTTGAATTGGACAACACTTTTTGCTTAGTATTTGCAAAATGAGTAAATACTTTCTACCGAGTAATTAGCATAAATTTGCCTTAATTTAAGAGGCCACATGTGGGTGCTCTATGTGTATACGTGTGTGGTGGTATACACATTATTATTCAGTGACTCAGCAGCAAGAATTCCATTTCCAAGAGTAGCACATGTATGTAGTTGTACTGCTGATTGCCAGCACCTTTAGCAGTAAGTTAGATGTGTAAGCACAGAGAACTCTGTTGTAAGTCAGTGCAGAGGTTCTGCAGGCAGGTCCAGCAGTGCTCCAACTGGACTGGTTTCCAGGAGCTCGGCTCAGCACTCACACTGCTCTGCAGGGTGGTTGCACAGGCTGGCTGGAGCTCATTCCCTTTGTGCTCATGCCAAATCTGGCTTCAGAGGGAGCCCTGCATTGTCACATCATCTTGTTCTGGCGTCTGTCAGGAACCCTTGCTAATCTAGGGCTCACCTTGCCACCAAACATAATTTGACACTGCAAAAGGTTTCAATTACTAAGCCCTGTCTTAAATCACATAGGTCTTAGTTCAGATATTTAAGTTTCTCCATCCACCTGTGCTTTCCAATAAGCCCTTGCTTTCTGAATTTCCCATTTTGTAATTCATGGGTCAGTACAGAAATTTTACATATCTCTGTTGCACTGATCCACAGCTGGGATGATAAAGCTTTATTTTCCCATCTTCTCTTTGGCCTGGCATATTAGAGCTCATGTTGATATCATCACTGATACAAGAGTGTAACGTGGAATTGCTGAGTGATTCTTTGTTCTCTCCTCACCTAGTCTATCCTATGATCCATCAAAGAAGCAACAAGGAATTTCCATCAGAAAAAAAAATCTTTAATCAATGAAAATAAGTTATGAGAATGTGGTTTTTGGTCACAACGTGAATAGAAGTCAAGGAAAATTACTAAGATAGTAAAGAGATAATAGGGAATGAATCAGCTCAGAGAAGGAAGCAAATAACTTGGAGTATCATTTGTTGATAAGAAAAATGGAGTAAGATTGAATGCTGTTTTGCAATCAATTTAGTAGCAATTTATTATTTTTCACTCAAGGAAGGGGCCCAGCCTTACAGCCAAGTAAACAGTTTTATACTTAAGTATTTTCAGTCATTAAAAAAATTACACATTTTCTAGAATGACAGATATAATTTTAATAATAAATTTACCTTAAAATGCATCAATGTTTAATTAGAAAATATTTCAAGAAAGAACCTATGTGTAGTTGCAAAATATAAAACTGAAGATTGCAGTTGCCACCTTTAATTTTCCTTTATTTCATTAACCTTAGTCCTTGATTTACCTCTAGGTCTTGTGGCAGGATGAGTTATGGTGGTTCCTAGTGAAAGGTGTCTTCTGCTGTGCCTCCCACTCACTGGGGAGCAGCAAACAGGCTTTACTTGGTCCCAGGGAAATTGATGAGTATAACCATATTTAAGGTCATTATTTTCTTATAAATCAAAGATTAGCACGTATGCTTTAAAATGTCTCGTTTAAAAATGGAATTACTGTTCATGAGATACATGGCACTACCCCAGTAATTAATGGATTAATTAAATTAAATTAATTAAATCCTTCACTTTTGAGTGAGACATTTCACAATTCCTTGTGATAGCACCATGTTTATTAGCTCACAGAAATTACTTCACTTTTAGCATCTGTGGCATCATCTCTAATACCTTGAAATATGAAAATTTTCAGCTTACTTAAACCTACATATAATTAATGTATGTATCGTAAAACCCCCCTGACACTGAAATGGGGAGTAAATCTTGGTTTGTGTGAGAATACTGAAATTAAAATTTAGAGTTTGGAAGTCTGCACTGCATGGGGAGCTTAACCTCAAAATGGTGCAGCAGGAGAGGGAAACAAGGGATCTTTAATTTGTTGTCAAGAAAACCCAGAGTCATGGTATGTCTGGTAGTAGAGCAGTAGTAGATAGTAGGAGTAGTGAAACTAATGAGGAGTCTTTCTGTTTCAGCATCCTTTGCTTTAAATTCTCACAAGTTTAGTGTGTGATGACTTTGTCTTCACGTTCCCTCTCTGCTCCTTTCAGCTCTGATGAAGCTAACGGAGAATTAGCTTTCAGTCTGTATCTCCTCCTCTGCTGTCTTTCCTGGGAAAGCAGGGGAGAGCAATATGCTTTTCTTTGAAAAGAACAGTTAAAAAAAACCCCAAACCCAACCCTAAATAGAATTGTGAATTTGTGGGGAGTGTGGAGGAGAAATAACAGAGGCTATTCAGAAACTGTTCCTCTTGTTAAAATAAACATTCTCAAGTGCTGCTTGTTCGCTGATTCAAAATGAAAATACAACTTCATTTTCCAACCCTTATTCTGAATTCTAAATTTAAGAACATTAGTATCAGCTACTACATCTACTGGGCTTGTTATGGGTTTTTCCCACTATATTTCCTTGGGCTCATGTGAACTTCCTCTTACTTTGGACTCTGTGTATATGTGGAATTGTTGGAACAAAAAATGGGTTTTGCCAGCATATATTGATTATGTCTGCAGCTTTGTTCTCTGCAGCAATGCCCTCAGTCAATATCAGAAAGCAGAAAATGTAACTTGTCCATGGCAGAAACTGTTGAAACTGGAAAGGCAAGAAACTGGAATTAGAGAACATTCTAAAAATTTGGAACTGCCTCTTAAAAGAGTTTCAGTTTGATGTTTACAGCACTTCAAACTCTGTTATTGGAAAAGTGTTGCTTTAGTTCTCTCTTTGGTTTAAGTAAGGCTGTAGCTGCATCTCTGCTCTCATTTGTCTCATGAAGGCTGCAGATAAAGGGTTCACGTTAGAAGTGACTTCCAGGCCAGGAGCTGGACAGTGCAGGACAGTGAGGGTGACCCCCCCAGCAACCAGAAAACAGAGGATGGCTGTTCCTCAGCTGCTTTCTTGTAGCTGTGCTGGAGAGGCAATGGTGAGTAGTGACCATTGCTGTGGCCAGGCAGGAGATCAGGGGTGTGCTGCCCCTTTGTTCCCTTGAAGCCACCACGCTGGGTGTGCCCCAGGCTGGGCACGCTGCCCTGGGCAGGACAGGTGTGCTCAGGTGTGGATCACCAGGTGTGTGGCCATGGATCCTCAGCTGCTGGGAAGTTTCTCAGCTGAGCTTTGTGCAATCAGGGACTGTCTTTTTATGTCATTGATAGATTATTCAACTCAATCCTTTTGAAAGATGAGGACAGAAAAATGATAATGAAGACAGATGTAGTTCTCCCAGGATATTACAAAGGTGGAATCTAAACTAGTAAAGAGTTTGTGGTAATATAGTTACAAAAAGTAATTATAAGACACAGAGACTTAAATAAGGGGGCTAAACCCAATGAAGTCAGATGTATAATATCTGATGAGGAAAGATTTCCCTATTTAGATAAAAATAATTCCAGGAAATGATTGCCACATATGCTGTTATTTAGATGCACATTTTCTTATTAAATCAAGATTTCTCACTTCTCTGAGTTTTCCTTAGCACAATAAAATAATCAAAAACAGCTGAATAAATCCCCCAAATTTGTTCTTTTTAATTCCTTCAGGAAGCACATTAACACCATTCCTTGGGTGAAGTAACTCAGATTTCAGTAATGTGGCTATTTAAAACCTTGTGTTGTTTTACAAGGAGCAATAGACTTACCTGCCTACCAGGATAATTTTTTAAAAATATAAAGTGTAAAAGGAGCTGTTTTAAGATGGGTCCCTGTGTGATGCCTTCAGTCTCTTCCCATGCTCAAGACATCCCCTTTGTTTTCTGCCTAGAGCCTCAGAGAGAGAAAAAGGGGTGATAAATCAAGCAAATTAAACCAAATTAACAAAAAAACAGCCCAAAAACTAGCAAACAATAAACAAACAAACACCTTGGAAATTTATATACTAAAGGAAGGAAAAGCAAAACTTAGTTCTTGGTGGTTTACACCTTGTACTTTCATGAAGGGTGCTGTTAGAAAATAAATTTGACTCTACTAGTAAGATTCAATGAGGAATCAATAAATGACAAGGACTCTGAATAGAGGAAATATTCTCAGAAAAATCTATGGAAGTGTGAAGAATTACTTTTTCTCAGACTTCAGGAGAAGCAGAAGGGTTTTTACTTAATATCACTGGTATAATGCAAGATCATGAGAGGAAATAAGATAAAATCAGCTGATTTTTTTTGTAGTGCAAGTCCTGCTTGGGACTGTTATACTCATTTGCCTGATTCTGTCACTTCATCTTAATATTGGCCATGTCTAATGATGGAGTTATGCATATATGTCTCATTTTAGTGATGGGTACATTTTTCAGCATAGTATTTATGAAGTGGTTTCATTTAGAACTCAAAATAAGTTTCTGTCTGTACATGACTGGAAGGAAGACTGGGGTGGATGAATGAACCTGTCCAAGATTACAGCCAGCTGCACTTAGGAATGAAACATTTATCAGCCCCTTTTCATCTTTGCTGTGTATCCACAGATCACCAAGAGGAGGAAGAAAAAAGTTTCCCTGTCTGACGCATGCTTTCTCAGAAGCATTATTTTCTGAATAGCAATGTTTAATAGTAATGGAGAGCAGGATGTTGGAGTGTGCAGTGATGGGTTGGCCTGGGCTGGCTGCCAGACCCTCACCCAGCTGTGCTCTCCTTCCCCCTCTCAAGAGTACAGGGGGAGAAAGGAGGATGGAAAAGCTCTTGGGTTGAGATAAGGACAGGGACATTTCATGCCAATTGCCATCATGGGCAAAACAGACTTGACTTGGAAAATGAATTTAATTTGCTATTGAAGTGCAGTTAGATGGTTATAAACAGAGGTAGGACCTAAACCACCTTCCCCCAGCTCGTCCCCCATCCCCAGCAGGAGTGGCACAGAGATGTGAGCACCCGAGGGCTGGGGCTGTGGGGTCACAGTAAACTCAGTATTCTTTGTGTGTCATCTCATCCAAGTCCTTCCATGCTGTCCATGATTGTGTGCTCCTACCTCACAGTCGTGTGGAATGCTTTATTTCTTATGTGCAAACAGGTAAAGAAAAACATGGAGAGTTTTAAAATAATCAGAGTATCCTAACCAAAATAAAGGTATGCTGCAGTGTAAGTAACAACCTCTCTGAAAGCTGCCAGTGTAGACCAGGTTTTACATATTTTGCTCTGCAGACATAATAAATAGAAAAATATATGAGTGAAGTTCTGACCCTACTGAGACAAATGGCAGACACTGATTTAGGAGGAGCTGAGTTTTCACCTGTTATTACTCCTTAGCAAACTTTTATCATCAGTGTGGTTTTAATCCTTGTTGTTGTGTGCATATTTATGATTTTCTCAGGTGATTCAGGCTTAGACCCATACCAGCTCAGCCCTGTGGGGTTTGGTCATTGACCTCAATAGGTCAGTTATATTTCTGACACCAAAATTCTTGTTGGAATTGCAAAATGGCTTAGGTTAGCAACTTGGTAATAACTATTATTCCTAGATAATAGTATTCCTAAATTGAAAATATTGTTGCAAAAAATCCCTATTGTTTTATTAGCTCACATATTTAGTCATTGAAACAGCTTGGGTTGATTCTGATGTGGGAAATAGACATTTCAGGTTGCAGAACTGCTAAATGGATGCAAAATTGCAGGAATGACCTAATGGGTGTAATTGTTAGGCCACTGTTGTGCAGTTTGAGTTTTATTTAGTGTAATCATTTAAGCTGTCTCTGTCATACTATGTCATTTATCCTGGAGGGTTTAGAATCTTCCACTCTTTACACTGATGATTGATCTTAGCTAAAATGAGACCATCTCTGGGTGAATTGGTAACAGCAGTGTTGCCACTTTTTTTTTTGAGAGAGGTAGTAATGTATCCAACCAACCAAAACAGGGGAGCTCAGAACCAGTGGCACGCTTGCAAAAGCTGTAAAATGCTCAAGTAGGCAAAGTTAATTTTTTTTTTTTTTTCAAATGAATAGCACCCTGAAATTCTCAATAGACCAGTTGTCAGTATTGGTAATGTGCATCGAGCCAGCAATGCAGTAGCTCTCACCTCTGTGTAGACTGAATATTGAGATTTGACCCAGTGGGTAGAACACCACCAGTGTAATTATTTCACCACCTCCTCTCACCATTTCAACTTAGGCTGTATTTTGTTTGCCATCTTAGTGATAAGAGGTGACCCTTTATTTCAGAGGGTCAGCATACTTGCAGGATGAGAAAGCAGTGCATCAAGAGTTAGATTTTTGCAAAGGTGTTGAAACTGGATGTAAGATTGGCCCACTGAAAATTTTTATAGGAAAGAAAAAACACTGTCAATATGTGGCTTCTTAAAACTAAAAACAGGGGAAGAAAAAAAGCCCCCAAACTTTATCAAAAGTCTTATCCAATCCTGCCATGCTTTGCCTTCCTTTGACTAAGCATTTGGATCACTTGATAAGATGATGTATTTGGTACAGATTCACTTCTGATGATTACTACCAACCTCCTTAACCAATGTGAAGAGTGCCTTCCTTCCCCCTCCCCCCTGTTCTTGTGACAGACTAACCTCAGCTGTGCAGGGGTTGGTGGCATTTGCATGTGGAAATGCACTAATATGGATGTTTTTCTTTGTGTGTGCATCCTTGCAGTGTTGTATACCAGGATGGATTTTATGGTGCAGACATTTATGTAAGTATTCATTGATGTGCATGCTGTCCTTGTACATTACCAGAGTCATTCTTTTTACAAGTTTGCTGCCTAGCTTGACTCTGTTTTGTCTATTTACCATCCCTTGCCTGTCAGAAAGAATTCAGAAGAATATCTCTCACATTGGAAGACCTTTCTGTTCATTACATCTATCATTGTTCAGTGGAGCTGAATTAACTCTTCAATCAAATGCTGAATGAATGCAAAAGATGTGAAAAATGTGTATGCGTGTGTGGAGGGGCGTCTCCCTTCGTAATTGAAGTTCAAAGAAAAAATAAAGCAAAGCACAAACATTCTTTTGCAAATCCCCAAAAGCTCTTAAAAAAAAAATATCAAGGCAAGCTGAGTATTATAAATACTTGAAGTATGAAAGTACTTCATGGAGAGATGCAGGTTTCCCAAATCCAGCCAACACTGGGGATATGTAGGTGCCATGGTGATAGTAGAGCTTAATGGCATATAAGTTTAAGATATGGCAATGTTTGTCTGTAATCTAAGTTGATGGCCAAAAATTGCACTTCTAGAATCCACTAATTTTAGTTTAAAGGAGATGGGTAGAGACTGCTCACAATACAAGTGGCTAATTTGTTAGGAAAGATTCATAGTCCCGGATCCACCATTATCCATGCACCTACTTGCTCACCAATTTCATCTTAAACAATATTTTTACTTTTTTTTTCCTATTTTTTTCGTTTTCATACATTGTGTTTTCTTGCCAACTTTTTTATCTTGAATGTGTGCAAAGAGTCTCCATATGTCTGAGTGTGCAAGAGGTTTCAGGGGGTTGAGGTCAAATTTCACTCTTCAAAAATTCTTATACCTGATGTGTAGATACAAAATATTTCACTGATAGTAAGCAATATTTACTTTTGTTATTCTTTTAATAAGGCAATCTGGTTCTAAGTTGCAGGTATCATCTTTGTTTCACCAGACGACTTTCTGTAACCTACTTGTACTGTTTCACTTGAGATAAAATGAGACGGATGAGTTGAAATTTGTATCAATATTAAAAATTAAATAGGCAATGCTAGCAAACATCCCTTATGTTTGTTATCAGCAATCTTCTAGAACTATTCCCAAGGGAACAGATTTTTGTCAGTAAGTTTTATATAAAGAAGGAAGACAATTTATATTTATGGATGAAGTAGGTTTTGTTTTTCTGATGGAGGTGGAAAGGCTGATCCTTATCTGAAAATTCATTTGTGCAGCTTAAAAACATATTTAAAATAAATCAGCGAGAGTTAAAGTCCTCTCCCTATGTACTTATGTAGTCAGTGATGTTATCAGTAAGATATTTTTACAAGACAGGAATCACCCCCTGGCTAAAGGTTTGCTCAAGCCAAGTAAGTGGCTCTGATCTCACCCAACACGCTGCTGCCCAGTTTTTGAGCCGTACAGGACACACGTTGCAGTGTGGAATTTCTTCAAGTGTGGTTTCCAATTTTCCTTCAAGCCGTCAAGACTTTTACATCCATTTTGCTCAGTTTACCAGTCCAGAAATCTGCAGGGTTGCAAGACATTCTTCTCAGGAGGGCTTGGGGTGAGAGAATAGGTGGGAACTGAATGTTACTGGAGCAGTTTGCAGGTTTGGAACCCACTGCTGCTGAAAGGCAGGAATACCTCATTAGTGATTGACATTATTATTGGTGATTATTAATAAATCTTTGGTGATTGACATTATTATTTTTAAGTAGCCTCACACCCTCTCACAGACCTTAATGTTTTGTTTCCAAATGGAGGGTGATTTCAATGAGAAAGATATTGAATAAATTACTAATTTCTAGTATAGCCACAGTTCTGTTGTCTGCAATAGTTGTGTGCATTAGGGAATGGAATAACTACACTGGTTTTCACTCAGTTGCAATCTCTTACTTCTGATTGCATATCTGAGTTCTCTTAATGCAACAGAATGTTTATCTTTATAGCAGATGACAGAATTAAAACACTCTTCTGGAAATTTAGTTTCTTTATAATATACAAATCTTTTTTATTTTATAAATAATTTTTCTTCACATTTGTGCCACCTTGCATATAAAGCATTTGCGGGGAATGGAGAGAGAGATAGAAAGAACTGGCATAAATCAAATGAAACCTTAAAATTCACAGTGTATTAGTTCTTAGTGCAGCAGTTTGCAGCAGACCAAGTTATTTATTAAATCCCAATTGTTTATGACATAGTTCCACTAGCTTTTCATTTTAAGTGCAAAGCTGAAGCTTTGTGAAATGACAAATGCTCTGTGAAAAAAGGAGAAAAAGCATTTAAACAATGTAGGGTTTAATGGTAGATTGGAGGGAAAGGAGACTTAGAAATACCACAGAAAGCAAAACAAGGGGCACACAATAGTGAAAAGCCAGATCAAAAATATGCATTAATGGGTACATCAGAGTGGTTTCATCCTGCTCTGATCACATTGGGAAGCAATTGATGGACTCTGCTATTTTTTTGCAGAACTTGGGATCAACAGAGCCTCTGGTGAGAGAAACCACAGATTTAGGGGAAGGGAGGGAGGGGAGACACAAAAAGATGCTGGTCGGGTAAAAACTGCAGGGTGAACCAAGAACAGCAAATATCCAGAGCTGCTCAATACTAACCAGTGGAATAGAAGAGATTAGGAATAAAAAAATAGGTGGGAAGTACAGTCTAATGTGAAAAATCAACAGCGATGATTCTAGATGTAATATAATATATTCTATATTTAATATAATTCTATATGGAATGTAATAATCCTTCTGAAATAGCTGAGCTATTGAATTCCCTTTTAAATGTGCCTTTGAGTAGGAAAAATAAAGGAGATTATTAGGAAGTAAGGAAGACCTTTTAAAATTAAGTATTGATTCACTAAGAGAAAAAGTCATTAAAAGAGAATTAAAGTTGCCTGCTAGCAAATATAGAAGTTCTTAGATGAAGATTGACACCTGTGAAAATAAGAAAATACACTCCACGAAATGAAGCAAAAAATAGTAACAGTCTCAGAAATAGGCAGTTAGAATAATAGCTCTGCTTTATCTTAAATCCGTTCCTCTTTTTTTTTTATTACCATTGTCATAAAGAGTGTTTTCAGAATATGTCAGTCATCAATCCACACCTAAAATGTGGGAAGGCTCCGAAAATGAGAACCTTCCACACTCTGTCACCACCAGCTCCAGAAGGCCCTGGGTCATGGTTTAACCATGGCCATTAGTCCTACTGCTCACAGCAAGGTTTTCTAAACTTCTCAGGATTATACACCTGTGATACTGCAGCTGGAGAGGATCCATGCCAAAATATACATGTATGGGTTTTAATTTTTTTTTTTTTACTTGCTAGGCAAGAATAAGGCAGATTTTTGTGCTCAGGGTGTGCAATGAGACTATTTCCTAATAACTGTTGCCATCACCTTTAGCTCAAAGCCAGGAGGCAGTTGGGGATGCAGGATTTATTTGTCTCACAAGGGAAAAGCAGAGGTAATTATCTAACCAGCATTGCCCTGACCCCAGGTGGAAGTCCCTGGAAGCCATCTGGTGCCCTGAAAGGCGCTGTTCTGAGGTGAAAAACAAGGATTTGCAGATAGCACTGAAGGTTTTCTTCTGAGAACCAAGGATTTTTTGTGTTTGCCAGTGGAAGGTTGTGCCATTCCATTCCCTGTGACTCACAGAAACAGAGCAAGAAGAGGAGAAATTACTTTGCCAAGGGCAAAAGGGTCCCCAGGGAGCAGTGGGTTGTTCTTTCCACTGCTCTGTGTGGTGGAACACTCCATGATGCCTTTTTAAAAGTTTGGCTAGGTAGGGATGAAATGTCCTTGGATCTCATTTTTATTTGTGATGTTAAGAGTGCATTCACAAAGGTACCAGAGCAATGCTGGTGATTGTATTTGGCTGGGATTAGTGCAGGTGGTGCCTGGATATTTTACCAAGAGTTTTTCTGAGGCAGCAGCTACCTCTTGGAACACAAATATATAGAAATACCCCAAACCCTGAGCACAGGTCAGGTCCACAATTTGAGCCAGCACAAATAGGAGGTGGATTGTTTATTTATTTTTAATTCTCCCAGTCAAAGTTGTACTCAGTGGGCAGAACAAACACTGTTTAAATTTCAATAGCATGTGAGTGGAGGAAAATGAACTGACACTTTCTATATTCTGCAGCTCTGAGTTTAATTCATGCAAATTTCAATACCATTTTTCTATTTGTAGTTAATAAGGCAGGTCTAATTCTCAATACTAGAGAAGGTTTGGAACCTTGATTAATTGATGTTCACACAATACTCTGAGAGATCCTTGAGTGAAAGGAAGTATAGGAAGTATAAATTGAGGAAAATTAACTCTCAACATTCATATGAAATACTAAATATGCAGCTAATAGGAAAAAATACTCATAATTTAGAGTCACTTTGTGTTGCATTATATCCGAGATCATGAGAAAAAAGTTTTTTTGTGGAAATTAGCCTTACTGCAGATATACACACTTGATTTAAAAATTCCATTGTATTCAGTTTTCTGTTCATTTCCATTTTATCCTATCTTATTCAAAATGTATGTGATTTCTTTCTAAAATTGATTAAGATTTCCCTATAAAAATCAACTGATCTCGGACAGATCCCACTGCTCTTTTTCTGTTTACCTGAGCCAGAGATGTATAAAACATTGAGAGGGAAATTCTAATGAATTGCTCTGGAGAATTTGCCTAAATTCCTTCCTTACATCCTTCTTTCCATCCTTCCTTCCTCATTCAAATCATTCAATTTCTGTTTCTTTGTAGAGCAGTGTTGCAGGAGCCTGTGTGTGGCAATAAGTTACCACAGGTACTACACCCACTTGTGGAAAAAACCTCACCATGCTGGATGTAGGCTCATGTCAAATCATACTGATACTCAAATAAATAAGTGAGAAAATGGATTCTGTGTGTGCAAATGGCAAAAATAGTGCACCAGCTGCATTTTATTTTCCAGATTCAGTCACAAAGTCACAGATATGATAATATTGTTATTTTTTAAAACTAATTAAGCTGCTGTAACACTGTTTTATCATTGGTCTGCAAGTAGCAAATATGGGGGCACAGATAAGGCAGTAAACACTTCTTCATTATGGTATCTGAATTTATTATTTTCAAAATAACAATCCAAAGTCAGGTACTTTCTTCCTGAATATAAATGTAAGAGAAAAAGAATAATTCATAAAACATTTCTAATACTTAGGAACTGAAAATTGTTAATTAAAAAATGTAATTATTGCATAATTTTGTTCTGAGTATTTTATTTTGCAATATAGTCTAAGGCATGAGGATAATTATATGATGTTACTCAAGAGATGTAGTGAAAATTACTGGTGTATTCTTCACCTAAAATATCAGCCAAGTTCAAAATTAGAGAAGAATTGTGAAATAGATCTTGTCACAGAAGTTGAGTTCAGGGGTTTGAACTGGAATCCCAGCCCAATTTCCAGTATAAAGTGTATCTCCCAGTACTTTCTTCCTGCAGTAATCAAAAATCACGTGAGGTAATTGAAGTAAAACAATGAGAAAACTTGGTACAACACCAAAACTGCAGAACACAAGACCCGTAAAAATAATTTGCTTAAGCATATTTTAATGTGTAATTTATGATGGTTTATTTTAAAATTATGAATTCATGACAGGGGATGGTAGGGAATTAGGTTTTCCCTGATACCTAAATACATCCTGCTTTTTTAGTTCTCCAGAGAATGCAGGCAAATTCAATGCTTTCAATCTCTTTTTATTTGTATTGCTTTCTACTCATTCTTGCCAGGGCTCTCATAAATGTCATACTGATTGCTGAATCCAAAACATCTTAATAAAGTTCAGAGTAGAGCTTTGTTGTTCAGCAGAAATTCTTTGAAAGCAAATCAAAATGTAAGCATAAAAGGAATGTAGCTCTTGTGTTTAGGGAGCAAGGAAGGGTCTCTGATCACACACTGACCAGTTTTTGGTGATAGTTAAATGAAGGAAAGAAAACCAGTCCTCACAGAGCCCACCAGATTTCAGAGCAGCTGCTGTAGGAACAGCCTGTCTCGTTTTTCTCCCATTCAGAGCTGCTCATGGTGGCCCTTTCTCGATTCCATACTGTGGTAGGAGCTGTTGTGTGTAGAGCTGGATTCGCTTGGAGTGGCTCTCACTTTTTAAGCAGGGGTTTTGGGAGTGGACAGCAGGCCAGGCAGAGGAGATGGACACCCTGGTGAACAGAACCATGTCAGACTTCAGATCTGCCACACACTGCCAGGATTGGATCATGAAAACAAGTTCAGTATCTTCCAGCAGTCAGGGAAAAGAAGAAGGGATGGTGACTCCACCACCTCCCCGGGCAGACCATTCCAATATTTAGCCCTCAAAAACCAGGAGGGGAGAACAGATAAATTTGTAACATCTCTCACCTGTCTCACTTTGACAGAGGCCAGCCCAAGTGTGCAATTTGAATTTCCTCAAGATCAAGTCCAACCCATGCCCTAACACCCCAACTAAATCCTGGCACCAAGTGCCACTTCCAGGCTTTTTTCAAACACATCCAGGGATGGTGACTCCACCACCTCCCCGGGCAGACCATTCCAATATTTAGCCCTCAAAAACCAGGAGGGGAGAACAGATAAATTTGTAACATCTCTCACCTGTCTCACTTTGACAGAGGCCAGCCCAAGTGTGCAATTTGAATTTCTCTCAGGCTCAGTTTGTACCTGGTGCCATTATTTGATATCCAAAGGCCTGTATGTACAGACCTGCAGCAGTGTGTGCCTGTTGTACATTTCTGACAGTGATAGCCTTCTGCTGGGTTATAAAAATGAAATGATCTGAAATGAGAAGGTGTTTTGTTTCACTGCCTCTGTGTGTGCACAGAGCACAGGAGAGCACGTGGGGGTTTAGGAGATGCTCATTCCTGCCTGATCCCGGGGCTCCTGTGACACAATTGCTGCTGGCAGGGAGCTGGCCAGGAGCAGGGAGGGACATGTCCTGTTGTCTGTGTGAGCATTTGAAAAAAAATCAGAAAGAATAATCTTCAAATAAGCTGACAGTTCAAAGCCTGGACTTGCTAATGAGCTGTCAGTGTATGTAAAATTTGTGTTTATTCTTAGGGTGATGTGGCATTGTCAGCTGAACGATTGATTTCCAAACCCAGCCTGCTTCAAATCTTCAAACCCACAAAGGTTTTACGTGTGTGAGGGATGAAAGCCATTCTGCCAAGCAAAGTGGTAGAAGGGGAAATAGCTTGTAAAAATAGTTCAGATTGCTTTTCTGAAAAGAGCGAATTTTTATTTGCAAAATCAAACTAGAAAACCCACAAAAGTTACTGCAGTAAAAATGTTCTACTGTTACAGTAAAGGCTGGCACATTGTGGCCTATTCTTCCTGCTTCAGCACAATATCTGGGGTGAATGCAGCCTTCCAAAAAAAAAAAAAAATTAAAAAGAACCAATCCATTAAAGTGAACACTTCAGCGAAAGAGTGAATTTTATTCAAAGCCGAGTGAGCTGATACTGTCTTATTCAGCTCTTTGTTAGGGAGGGGATGGCTGGGGAAGGCACCACAGCAGCCCCTGCCCCAGAGGGTGCTGGGGGGGAGAATTCTAATTGGGACGTAAATCGTGTGTGTGTTATCAGCGGGGCTGGGCTGGGGCTGTTAATTGGCATGCTGAGATCATTTGGAAATGGTTGATATAACACCGTGGTCCATTGAACAGGAAGCTCTGCTGTTTTCACAGTTTGATAATCAATGCATCACTGCACTCAATTCCTTTCCAATGTGTGTTTGTTTGTCCTGTTTGCTTAATTGAACAGCTGGAATTACTGTTACATACAACTGAATGTTAATTCATGGAAGAGAATTTTGCTTCTTCATTATAATTTTATGTATAAATTGGAAACCTATGTAACATTAAGTGTTAATTGAGTGCACAAATTCATAGGTTTAATCAACCAGGCATGATAAATCATATTTTGTACAAAAAAAGAATTGATTATTAGCTGAATTTGGCTTTTAAGTTTAGCACTGCTTTGTGAATATGCATACACTTCGTTCATACGAACAATTGCTGCTTGAAAACTTAGAGAAGAATCCAGTAATAATCCAGCCTAGTAAAAAAGCTTTCACTGATCAGTAGAGTTCATTGCTTTCTTCTGATCTCTGGGACAAATCTTAAAAAGTTTGTTTGCTCCATTTTGCTTAACGATTCACCGAAATATTTCCCTTAACCA
The DNA here is from genome assembly GCF_017590135.1 of Pyrgilauda ruficollis. Lineage (NCBI taxonomy): Eukaryota > Metazoa > Chordata > Aves > Passeriformes > Passeridae > Pyrgilauda > Pyrgilauda ruficollis. The sequence continues at coordinate 10,689,569 of NW_024514764.1, read as the reverse complement.
TTTCACTGCAGTATTTCCTATGCATTTAACTGAACTGCAGCATGACTGTACTCTTTCCATCGTTGTCAAATGTTGCAAAATGTGATTGAAGGTGCCATGGCAATGCAGTTAGAGCGTGAGTTTGTGTTTCAGGGTGGTTATGCTGCCTACCGGTATGCCCAGCCTGCCACTGCCACTGCAGCTGCCTACAGTGACAGGTAAGAACTCCTTTCCTGATCAGAAATATTTGACCAGTGGAAGTTGAAGTTGATTCTATAAATTTGCCTTGTTGGAGTCTCATAACTGTCTTGTTGCTCTGCAGATAATTGTGATATCTAAAGCAGGCTGTTTTATTATAATCCATGAATAGCCATAAATTGAGACTTTAGGCCTTAATTGAGAATCAGGCGTGAGATGTGCACATTCCCAAGCTGTAGATCATTCAGTTAACATCTGTGACCCTTGTACAATGCAGATAAATAAATGTACACACTCATGATGGTCTGCTACTAAGGATCATTATTTGTCTTAGGAGTATTATTTCAGTTGATTTACAACCTTGAACCTATTGAGTGCCCTCAATTCTCATTTGACATTGTTTTTGTCAGTGGAAATTGAGAATGAACTGTATCTAAGCTTGAATTATCCAATGCAAAATAGTTTTTTTTTTCCATTTGTTTCTTCCCAGGCATTTGATTTTTTTCAATACTTGGGAAAAAAAATATTCTTTTGCTCTGTATTTTTATCCTCACAATGTAAACCACATTCAGTGGAAACAATATCAGGATGGAAGATTATTAAAATCTGCACATTTGAAGACTTAATTTTTATCAACTAAGAGTGATGTAACATATATTAGTGTGTCTTCTTGAAAGATGGATGTTGGAATCCCTTAGAAGTCAATGTCTAAATTGCTGTTGACTTCGGTAGGAATCGGATTTTATCAAATTGCATAAAATTAAGTCTTTGCAGTGTGTGGACATGATTTTGTAATGAGAAGGAGGATTACCCTACATTTTCCTCATAAACTGCACCCTTAAAATCTATTCTATCTTTAATATTTTTCCAGTCCTTGAGGAGTGTTCCCTTGTAAAGGGAGGGTGCATTTGGTGGCAGAGACACACAAATAATTTGTTTCATGATGGCAGTGAGAAGTAAGGTCACACTTCTCAATACCTGATACAAGAAAATTTTCCCTTGGAATCATGGAAATAATTTCTTAAGCCTTAAGTACATTATGAAAAATTTCTTTAAATGCTAAATTAGACAGTGTTACAAATGCTTCTGTTTCTTAAAGAAATCGAGAGATTAAGAAATTCTAGTGCACAATTTCTTAGATTGAAGTGCTGTTCATGGATTCTGTATTTTTAGAACCAAGTCCCATGGTATGAATGTTACAATGCTATGCATGCATATTTGCCTTTCAAGTGCTTATTCTGGGTAATGAAGATATATTTTTTAAAGTTATGTGAATAAAGTAATTTGCATGTGTGGCTGAGGCATGCTGTGTCAGACAGGTAAGCAAGCTACTTTTTATTGATTTTGGGTCAGTGATATCAACTAGATCTGTGCTGTGTGCACATTGTTGGCAATGTACTATTTCTACTTGGGGGAACCTGCACAGGTGAAGTGCTACTCAGTAGTTTCATTTCATTTCCACAAAGGTTTGTTAGCATGTCGCAGCTCTAGGGTTTTTATGTGAGCTTTTCTGTAATGCAAAAGAACTCCTGCTTCTAAAAGCCTACTAAAACCAAAAGGACAAAATTCTAAATAACCTCCTGTGGTGAGCCAGGTTTTGCCAGCTATCGCTCAGGTGTCCCTGGATCATTTTATAACCTGTTTATTTCTAATAATTAAACCTATGCATTACACAGAGAAACTGAACAATACCAAGCTGAATTTTAAATGCTTTAATTATGAATTGATGTTACCTTCCCATAAACCAGATCAAAGGCTGTAAGATAAAATATCAGCTGGTCACATGTTCTGCTATGGGCAGAGAGTCAACATCACAAAGAATTATGATGCCAAAATGGTAAAGGATTTGTTTAGGAAGATAGTGCTCTTAAATACTGTAAAGAGAGCTGGGGGCGGCTTCAGTAGTAATGCAGTTGTTACAATCCTTAAATATTTTTTTGAAAAATTGTCTAATTTCCATATACACTTCATGTATAATTAGAGTTGCAATAACCTGTCTTTACTTGCATAATTTTAGATATCTTAAATGAATTTTATATATTTTGGATTTTTTTTTAGTTTATTTTTCTTTTTAGATATGGTTAACCCTCATCTTTGATCTGCTTCCCCCAAATGAATATGGTTTCTTGTCTTAATTACAAATCTCATAACTGAATTTCTTTACGAGAGAATCCCAAAACTAGCATCGAGAACAAAACAAATTATAATCTGCTCAAACATTTCTTTGCATGTGGGAAACTATGTGCAAACATGGATACCTCTGATTATTCACAACTACAGTTTGTTTAATTTGATTAACTTTTGTTCATTTTAAAATTAATTTAATTTAGCTAGTTTTGTGAAATTATTAATGTTGAAGGTGCTGAAGTATACTTTAGTACCACTGCTTGTATCTGCTCTTCTTAATGTAATTATCATCTGCTCTCCTCTCACAAGACTGAAGATTCCATATCTATTTATACACTTATTTAGTGTTCATATGAGCCCCTATTTAGTTTAATTACACATGAACTCCATTTACTGTTTGTATAAAAAATGATGCCCAAAGAAATTGAGTACCACTGAAGCAGTGACATATAATGGAAACAATGCTTCATACTAATTTTAAAAATAAGGAAAGCTTAATTTTTTTTAGTTACCACTCATATCCATTATGAATTGCAGTGTTCCATATTTGAAAGGCTTCTTAATTCAGGAGATGGAAAGAGGAAATCTTGAGATTGGAGACATGTTTCGGTAAATTAAAAATAAAGGTTAACAGAAAGATTTGGGACTGCAGAATCAATAGACCAAGTCGATTGATAATGATCAGTGTGAGCGGGCTCTGTTTGAAGAAATGCAATGGTATCCTTGTTTGTCACAGTTGGAACTGTTGCTGGAAATAGGCGAGGAACAGATATACAGGGGAGAATCAGGTGGCAAGGAAGTACCATTAAACCAATCAATGCAAACCCCAAAGTATTTGTCAAGACAGATCATGTACTCCTAAACCAAATTTCACAACCGGGGTAGGCCTGGCATATCTCCCCAGTCATTTTTTAGGATCACAAAACAAAACCAACAAAGAAACAGGTACATTTTTGTTTTTATTTATTAAGTAATACAATCACTGGATACAAATTCCAAAATCAATTTTTATATTGTGTGATCTATCATATATTAAATTGCATGTACAGATTTGAAGGTCTTTGCAGAAGTGGATCAAAAAATTACGTTTAACTTGCCAAGATGTAAAATATTTCTGATAAGTTTTCTAATTAGTAAAAGTCCTAAAAGGGGACCTATTGGTCTAAATATATTCTTCATCAGTCTCGAACTTTCCTGGCAAACTCTCTAAACTGAGCATACTTGGATAAAATAATTTTAAGGATGTGCAAAAGACACTAAATCAGATGTCAATAAAATGTTTGTACAGCTCTTATTCATCTTTCATGGAATATTAAAAAAAAAAAAACAGTTATTAGATTTCTGTCCAAGTCTGAAGTAAGAGAAACTAGCAAGGTCATCCAGTTTTGTATTCCTGAGGTAGAAGGAGTCGGAGCATGGCAGTGGGGCGTATTGTCATTTTGTCATTGCATGTTCACTTGGTGTTGCTGGTATGTCTGTAATGCTGTACTGGATTTGACAGATCCATCACATAGCTCAGTGAATGGCTTGCTTGAATTAAGCCTATGGGCAGACTTATTCACATTGATTGGCTATTGGTTTTGTGTTTTATGATTTGATTATTGCATCTTCGATCCGAGTAAGAGAAATGTTCCTTTCGCGCACATGAACGTTGGCAGCGATATTTATGCGAGTGTGTCTGGGAGTGAGAGAGCAGAGCCCTGCCAGGAGGGAGGCAGCCCTGCCTGAGAGGCAGAGCCACAGCCTGTGCTGCTTGCTGTCCCCTGCAGGGCCCAGGTGTGTTTATACATGGATGGTGCTGTATCCATATATACACACACATTCCCATCCATCGCACACACACGCGCGCACACGGACAGAGGGTGCTGCTCTGAGCACCATCCCCTTCTATAACACCCAATTTAAACCTTACTCCAGACTATGGGGACATTCCCACTGATCTCTTTGTTGTCTGGGTTAATTCCCTCATCACTGGAAGCTGACTCTTCTTTTTTTCTTTTTTTTTTTTCTTTTTTTTTAAATAAAATAAGGCATATTCCAAAATATTTTGCATATAACACTTTGTAGTAAAAAATATGTTTTTTTTTTTTTCTTCCCACTATCAATTTGTGTTACATGTTCTGTGGTTATACCTAGGGTTTTATGAAATTTGAGAGAGAAGGTTTTATCATATGGAAGTTATATATTTTCCAGATCTTAAATCTTACTCCTGATAAAATCCTGATATTCTGATAGTTTACGTTTTTAACATGTCTATGTGAAGCATTCAGTTTTTTTAAAACAGTAGTGTCTACAGGAATACTTTAATATATTTTCCAGTTCACTTTGGGCAAGTAGCTGAGAATAATACTTGGTATTTGTGCTCAGGTTATCCTAAAATAGAATAGGTACAGATTTGATTTAATAGTAAACATGCTCATTAAATAATGAAAATTTAGAATGAAGAGTAAAAAACCACAAAATATAAATTGTGAGCTTCTATAGCTGAGGGGGGTTTTATTATATTGTGGACTATATTATCTTCTATTTTATGATTAAACAATGAAAACCACTATATTTTTATTCAAATTATTTTCTCTTGTTGAAGATTGCTAGAGATATATACTAAAAATTAAGGTTTTGATTGCATATAAAATATAATAGCATCTTGAGCTAGAATTTAATTTTCCATTAAATAATTTTACAGAAGCATAAACGTTTTAAAATCTAGTACCTCATTCATTTCATGATTGTACCTTCTTAGATTAAGGATAAAGAGCTTCTCTACACCGTTTTAGTTTCTAAAGGAATCAGGTTGAAAGATGAAAAAAATTAGAATATAGCAGTAACTTTTCAACTTCCAGCTGGAACCTTCCAACATTTGTGTATTTTGCTATCCCAGTGAAATCTTAAATGGAAAGGTTTGGGGGATGATCCATAAGGAGGAATTGCACAGCCCATATTGTAGGCTCGTCAAATTCTGACGATGTAAAGGTTCAGTTAGCACCTTGACTGGCTACAGAGGTTGTGCTTAGCTTTTCTAACAGCAACAGAGAATATATTTAACACTTCTTCTGCTTAGGTTTGATGTGGTGATGTTTTATTGGTCTAGGTTGTTTGTTTTTTCCCCCCTGGACAATCCTGTATGGTAGCTAAAGCTTCTTTATTCCCTCTTATTGCACATAAAAATAAAATTATTGGCTTGGCTGTTACAGAGAGGTAGTGGGTTTGGCCATGTACCTGTTAGAAATCTATCCCTGTGTGATCTCTGGCAAACTAGAGGATCACTGGAGTCATGTTAATATTTCATAATCCATTTTCATCCCAGTTCATTCAGAGTTTGGGGGATGACTGGAGTATATGACTCATGGTATAACCATAACAGTAACTTTCAGTGAAGACTTAAAAAATAGAAGTGGGTGAATATGAATAAAATGCTATAGGGGAAAAAAAAAAGACTTAAAAAATAGAAGTGGGTGAATACGAATAATTGAAATGCTATAGGGGAAAAAAAAAAAAAAAACAACATCAAAGCATTTGAAATTCCATGAGCAGGGACTTTAATGTAGTGCATTTTGACAGGAATTTCCTGAAATGAAAAGATGTTGCATAGAGTACTTTCCAATAATTGAAGCATGGTTCATTCTAAAATATTGCAGATATGACATTTTTGGGGGAGACTCGGTGAGTCACATTAACATAGGAAATAATTTCAAACAATTACATTTCCTAAAAACATAATCTTCTACCAGTTCTAGGAAGCTGCTGTGATGTTTCGATACATTCGTCTTCTGGGTGGAATTAACCTGTTTGCTGGTACTCTGAAGGCTTGATTCACCTGTGTGTAGTTTGACTATTCATGCAATATCCAGGGACCTGCTAAAACTCCTCCACCAGTTCAAAACTGAGGGGCTACAGTAGTGAAAAAGTTTAGTGTTACTGCCCAGAAATACGGCAAACACCAGTTATGAAACTTCTGTCATGTCAGAGCTGGTTTCATTCATACCCTGCTTCTACTTCTCTTACCTTTAATCCCCATTCTCACTCCTTGCAGTATCAAGAGCTATTTTAGCAATCCCCATAGACAGGGAAAGGCTTGGCTGTTTCTGTGAAACCTGCTGTGACATCCATGCTGGAAATCACGAAGAAAAAACTGGGAGAGAAGGTAGAGGTAGGCTAAAGCCCAGATTTCCATACCTGGCTTCCTGATGTGCTCAAAGCTCAAGTGCTCAGTACTTTTGCTGCCAGGTTCTTCTTGAACGTAGGGAGAGCTGTTAAATGCTCATCATGTTCAAAAAAAAAAAAAAAATCAGTGTACCTATTCTGACATTTACATCTCAGTTTCAGTATCCTCTCTTGGTTTATCTCTCCAGCTTGTGTCTGGTTATGTAGCCTGACTTTTAACTTGGGAGTTCCTTATTCTAATGTAAAAGCTCATAGTAAATAGCTGTGATTATGATTATATTAATTTGATGAATTTTCATTCCTTTTCTCTAAAAGGAGGAAGAAGAAAGGACTGGTTAACATTTTTAAAGTAGGAATTATCTCATTACTAGCTCATAAAAACTTCTTTGCTCTTAGAGGATATTGGAAGAAAGTGCGACTTTAAAATTTTTCAGTGTGGTACTCAGCAGACTGGATAAATACGGAGTTGGGGAGTTACTAAAACATTGATTCCTGATCCAGCAGACCAAAGCTGTTACAGTCCATTGGGTCACTGCCTGTGACATGATAGACCATAACAGTTCCTTTGGACATGTCAGTGGCTAATTACACACTCCTCAGTTCTCAGATCATTGGCTTGATAGACCACAAAGAGGCAGATTAGAACGAGCTCTAAGTGTTGTCAACCTGAGTGCTTTAAAACCAAGGAGGAATTAAGAGCACTGTGCAAGAGGAAGACAGAAGATAAAGGAATGAAATGTTATTAATAAAACTGGGATGCCATGGATATAGTCTGTATGGATTAGTGTAATTTGCAGTGTGCTCTGGCAAGGTGATGAAGTATTAGAAGAACAAACTTTAAATTGCAATGTTGATGAAATTAATCAAAAAAGAGGCAATTTATACTCTTGCATGTTTTTACTGTAGTGGTTCACACCTCTGAGGAGCCTAAAACATTTGATTAGGTATTTAAATAGATTTTTTTTTCTTCATATTCCTTTGGGCTTGTTAAGCTGCTGATACTCTAGGATCCCACCTGAGGCAAACATCAGATTATAAGAATACTGCAGGAGTGGGAATAGAATGTTTATCCATATATCCTAAAGAATTTTTTTTTGTGGAAATTGCTGTAGGGTGTTTAATATACATGCATTAAAAAAAAAAAAAAAAAAAAAAAAAAAAGTAAGGACTTTGTGTAAACCAAACATGTACCAGCTTCTAAAGTTCCTTTTGTTTTTCTTGAATGAATTCTTAAAAAATCCTGGCAAGGTTTTCATGTATATGGTGTTTTAGTTAAAATATGAAAATAAAATTGTGCTGTCAACTAATTTGTAAAGTCATTCCAAGCTTAATGTAATGTTAGGGGAAAGAATTGTTATTTATAATTGCTGAAGTTTATAATTATACCTCTGTATGTTAGGAAACTTATAGTGCATAAAATGGTGGCTACTAGTAACCCGTAATAATTGGTATGAAATCAGAAACAAATATAAAGTTTAATGCCTCTTTTTGAGGCATTATTTTAAGGATGCCATGATGTACAAAAAGATCAAATCCCCCAATTAAATAAATTGATATTTTAATGTATTTTGTGAATAAAATACTGATTCTTTACACAAGGCTGACTTCAAAATGCTCTTTGCCCTAAAGGGAATAAACAATATGTCCAAAATACAGTAATAAACAAAATTTTGAAATATAAATATTAACACTGAAAATATAGCCTTAATTTAGCGGTCCTGGATCATAATGACATCGATTTATGTTGCTGACATGGAGCACTTCTGAAATAGAATTACTGCACTACTTCCTCAAGTATTTAATTTAAGTGCCTAGACTGTGTTAATCACACTAAAAGGCCAATAATTTTAGAGCAGTTCTGCCACTGAGATCAGTATGAATTCTGCTACAGATTTGTGTGGTATTCAGAATTTCACCTATTAGGTTTAGGTTTTACTTTAAAATGTCCAGATCTACTTAAAAATCATGTGTTCCTTTTGCAGTTGAATATTCATCTTTAGACTCTGTATATTGCATTATTAATAACAAATAATTTCATACTAGGTATAATATATTGAATGATTATACATCAAAAAAATTCCACTGATGCAGCAGGTGTTATGAGTTAGACCCCAGTCTATTCATATAGCTCTGATTAAATAAATAAATAAGTAAATAAATCAGGAAATAAAATTTGTAGGTCTAAACTATGAAAGGTGAGAGACCTACAGATTTTCCCGCTGGTTGTGATGCAAGATATTGTCCACATTGTGGCAATATTTTAAAAATAAGCTTTTTCTTTTTCAACAACAGTACTAAGTTGGAAGGTTACATCTATTTGCTAGACATTTTCTTTACACTGGCTTTGAGGGCTAATGGAAGGACAGAGGGTGTTTGTAACTGAGGCACTGCCATGGCAGAATCATTGTGCCCACCCTGAGTCAGAGTGGACATTCCTCCAATCTGCTTTACAGCATCACTACTGGACTGTGCTAAAAGGAGTCTCTCTCTTGCAGAATTTGAATGGGTTGTTTAGCTAGTTCACCATCAGGGCTAAGATAAAAATGCCTGCCCATCTGCTGGGGAAAGCCTGAGATAATATTAGAAATTATGAGAAAGCACCTTCTGTTGACCATTTTTCCCTTTAGGTTTTTTAATCCCTTTAGGTTTTTGGGTTGGTCAGTTGGTTGTTTTTTGTTTTTTGTTTTTTGTTTTTTTTCTCTGAGTAAATGAAGTAATGCAGGCATATCACTGGGCTTGGGGATGCACATTTCCATTGGTGTCCAGAAGAGCTGAGGGTTGTTTTTTTTCTTTTCTTGAAGGCATGTTTTTTGCAATTGCAAAAGTACTTTTTGGTATTGAAAGAAATTATTTCTGGTCAAGAAATTGCGTGATTGGTAGCAGGACAAACTTGATGAGAGATTTTGTTTCTTTTCTCTCTCCTGCTGTCTTTGTCACTCTGAATTTTGGTAGAGACATCCTGTCATTGGCTAAAGCACACAGAAATGTCCTGTACAGAGCACAAAGAGGAGGCAGATGAGAGCAATGCAGAGGTGATGCATGTGGCAGGGCAATGAAGGGCTGGGCTGAGCTGCCTGGATCAGGGCTGTAGTGCCATTTCAGACACCCTGGGACACAGGAGGGACCTGGGGGGGTGAGAGGGACACAGCACCTTCTGCAGTGGCAGCTGAGCCCAGGCAGATGCACGAGGATGAGCTGTAGTGTTTTCTATGCAGCAGCAGTTATAGAAATAGCTGCATTTGTTTCTTTTGAGTCAGGGTTTTCCTCTGTCCACTTCCCAGGCCTGCCTCAAAATTTCAGGAAAGAAATGGTCAGGAATGATGGATGTAGGACAGCATTATCTTGTGATGAGGAAAGCAGGGGACCTCAGTTAAAGCCAAATATCCATGTCTTCCTCTCTTGGCATCACCACTGGTTAGGTTGAACAAGAAATTCTGGAGAGAAAAAGAACCTAACACTGAAGAAATTAGTCTAATAACCTTCCTAATGCACATCAGGTCAAGGAAGTTACTCTTAGTGTTGTTGAAGCTTGATACTGCATGAATTATTTATAGTTTTATTCTTGTTTCATTTAGTATATCATATAGGTATGGCTGTGAAGTTGTTTAGTTATCTTTGTGTTGCGATTCAAATGCTATGGGTACAGTAATGTACTTTGATCTTACAGTAATGGGAATATAAAGCATGATAATAGCAAAATCAAACTTCTAATTTGGACATTGTTTACCAACAGGTGCATCTGTGATTGGTGCATGTTGGTTGTTTCTAATTAATAGCCAATCACAGTCAGCTGGCTTGGACTCTCTGAGTCATAAGCCTTTGTTATCATTCTGTTCCTGTTCTTTCTAGCCTTCTGATGAATCCTTTTCTCTCTGTTCTTTTAGTGTAGTTTTAGTATATAATTTTAATATATCATAATATAATAAATCAGCCTTCTGAAACATGGAGTCAAGATTCTCATCTCCTCACACAAAGCATCAATTATATCAGAGTTCTAAATACTGGCTTTGTTTGTCAATCCCATGGAGAAAAAGTCAACTGATTAAATAATAGTTTAAACATTCCCACTGTAGCTTCTGTCCAATGTTGTGTTTGCCTTCATCCTAAATTTTGATGTTCTGAGCTCTGCACTGTTTTCAGCAGTTGCTGTATTTTTTGGGGGGGGTCTGAACTTCTGTGCTAGGCAAGATTATTTCTGTCTAGTTTTATGAAGTTTGTCAGCAGAGCCAAGGAATTCAGGTCTATGAAGAATAATCATTGTATGTTAGTGGATTATAATTTCTTTTACATTTCAAATTTCCTAGAGTCAGTGTGATTAATTTCTTAAAATCCCCTTTGACCTCTAGTATTCCATTTTAAGGAAGCTCTGTGCTGCTGAGGAGGAGCGATTGGAAACTTCTGGGAGTCATGGGTGAAATTAGGTGTGTGCCAGAATTTTGTTCTCAGTCATATTCTGTGTGAAACAGTGGTGAGAAGTCTGAGTGCCACCCAGCATTTTAGGGAGAGGAGAGGGCACACAGAACACTCACTGGCCCCGAGTCCTGCATAGGTGTTTTGAGCCCTAATGACCTGAGTTTATAAATTCCCAAACCTGGGAGCTCTGTACGCCTGAGGAGCAGCAGGACCAGTGGCTGCAGGAGAGAAAGGGGGTGGGAGGCTGGTGCATTTGGAGGAGTGGGGACTGGTGCAGACACAGAGGAGCTCTTCCTTTCCCAGGGTGGGATGACTCCATGGAAACTTTTAGAGGAAGCACTCAGGGTAGCAGTTTATTCTGAGCTTAGGTTGGAATCGTGTTTCATGATAGTCATAAAAAAAAAGTGTCTGAGACCCATTCTCTGAATCTCTTTGTGTCTTCCACTTCCAGGTTCTGAATTTTCCAGTAGTAAAGTGGGCAGATCACTTTTGGGCCAGGTGTTTCTTCACAGAAGTACTTGTGTACATTAGACAGCCATAGAAAGGACAAGGCTCGGGCTTCAGTGATTAAAGAATGTAAACCCCTCAATACATATAAAATCTATATTCTATAGCATGGCATGTTTTCACCAAACAGTTTCAAGAAGAGAGAAAGAAAGCATGTAATGTATTGGAAATGGAAAAGGTCTGCTGGATAGAAAGAGCAGGTTCCAAAAGAGAGAGGTTTTTGTCAGATGTGGGGCCCTGGAGGCACACGTTTGTTACTGCCAAAGGGACTGCAGGGAATGGAGCAGAGGAAATTACAACACATTCAAACCTTTGAAGATGGTGTGATGCAGGTTCAAGAACTACCCCAAAGGAAGCAAGCACATCTAAATCACTTAAGAGTACTTCTGTTGTCTTCCCCTTCTGTTCTTGTTTGAATTCAGGATATATATCAAATGTTTAAACATTTTTTTTTTTCAAAATATAAAACCATCTTTATTACCATACTGGTAAAAAATGAGTTAGTTTTCAATTTGCTAGAAGAGATAAAAATTGATATATAGGCTTGAGAGAAGCAGTAGTATGCAGAGTATGCCCTTGGGAAGTAGCTGCTCGGAGGGAACCCAGCCATTTGGAGTCCCAGCAGCACATTTTCCTGACCCACACTGTCTGGGAGACATCAGAGAGCTCAGACTGCCAAAAGGTGCCACTCCTGCACTTAAAAGCACTGCACTTAGCCCAGGGTGTGAGGATCTGGCAGGTTGGATATATCCAACTGTACCTTCAGGTACAGGTATTTGTATTCTTGTATTGTATTGACAGGTATTTGTCATCTTATCCTTTCAGGTTTGGTTGTTTTGTTTTTTTTTTCCCCTATCTCAGTCAGTAACAACTTTTAAAATTTTATTTAAAAAAAAAAAGTTTCTTTTGTTTAAATCTGTGTTCTTTTACATCTGAAGTATTAACCAGTGAACAGTAAAAATTTGGTTCTATACTTTCACTGTTAATACACAAATTAAATTATGGAAGTGATTCTGTATCTTAATTGAGCGGGGCTTATTGTATAATAAAGTTGGGTCCGCTTACAATTCCTGCACCTTTTTGAATAATTTAAAGTGTAGCAGTGATGAGGAACACTAAACCAGCCTAAAACACATCATGAATTTTCATCATATCTTCCTTGTGAGATTTTCAAGCCCTGTATGCTCGACGGAGTTAGTGCAGAGAATTGCTCTTTAAAGGGAACACTGCACATTGGCAGAGGGCTGGGCAAGGTGAGCTGTGCTTTGCCCCCTCTGCTCCCCACCTGCTTTGGGACAGAAGGGATCTGGAGCCCCACAGAGCCAGCTTCACCCCTAAGGGCTCCTTTTGCAAGCTCTGGGTTGCCCACACAAAGGATTAACCCTTGCTGTAGCCGTCAGCTGTGATATCTGTGATGTCTCTGATGAGCAGTTTCCCCTTTGGGTCTATGTAAACAACAGGATGGAATTTAGCTAAATAAATCCTGCTACTGTAAGAACATTAAAGCCATCAAAGTGCTTAAGAATTTCTAGGAATTGCTACAAGAACCGTGCAATTAGTTATAAAATATTGAACTGCTTGTTGGACTCCAGCCTCTAGTCTTTTCATTCTCACAGTTGCTATGCTGACCAATATGTAACTTCATACTTTTAAAAGTTATGTGTGGACTTGTGAAATTAATTTTACCAAAGCAGAATGGTTTCTTTCTATGAAGCAGTATACCAAGAGATGTTTATAGTAGTTGTTTTTTTAAAATAGGTATCACTTTGGGTTTATTTAATTTTTTAATTAGTTTTTTTCACAGCGATTAGTAAAGACTTGGTTAAAAAAAAAAAAAAAGAGAGTAAGATTTCAGAACAGTTTAAATAATATTTTTCATTCCAAAGGACAAATTACATTAGTGTTCTAGGGTCTTCCTGGAGGTACTAACCCAGCATATTACCCTTGCAAGTAATTCTGTATTTTAACATCTGAAAATAGAGACTCTGTGGATAAATGTTCCACTGTTCTGAACAGAGAGGAACAAAGGAGCTTCTGAGTAACCACTTTAGAGGCAGTTTTTAAGGAAAAGTGGTCTTTTCATTTAGATGAGAGGGCAGTTTAACAACGTCATAGAAATGAGTCAGAAGGATTTTCTGTAAAACAGTAGCTGGTAAATCTGCATTGCTGCTGGCTCTTTTAGGCAAGCATCTAACTTCTCCTGTCTGTAGTTATCACAGAGATGGTAGCAGTAAATACAGTGACAAATTATGCTACCTATGAAATACAGAGTAGCTCTGTATTTATAATGTAAAATGTATCACCCTTTGGTTTCTTAAATTCATGTATTTAGCATTACTTGTTAGGCAAATCTCATTAGCTCCTGAAACTGTTGCAGATGACAAAATAACAGCAAAGCTATCAATTGAACTTAATGAACAGTTGAAAATGCAAGAATATACAATTTGATCACTAAGCTCACACTAACAGACAGTGTCAGTATTTCTGCTAGGGAAGAGGCAGTGATCTCTTTTTGGACCTGTGCAATCCTGTCCCTGCTGTATGGATTGCAGATTCCTTATTTTGTTTTGGATTTATTGTTCCCCCCTCTTAGAATGTGGACCTCTAAGTAACAAGGTTCACAGATTTCTAAATGAGAATTTCAAATCTCTTGATACATCAGAAGTGAAGTAATAGAAGTAGATTTTGTTCCCTTAGGGCTGAACTCCTCCAGGTTTTGTTGCCCCTGAGGGACGTTTGCTCCTGCGTGGTTTTCAGCAGGATCCTCAGCACTTAAAGCTTGCGGAGCTGTTTTCCCAGGCAGTCCCTCGCCTGCATCCTTTGGCTGCTGGTTGTTAGGCTGGCATTCAGGCTGTGCAAAGCTCGGTGTCAGGTTTTTGCTGTGCCTGGCTGTGTGCAGCTGGGAGGAAACCACACCCGAGTGCTAACTCTGCGCCCGGGTTCATTAACCCTGCACAACACAAAATTACCCCGAGGCAGCTCTCTATGTGCTTATAAAGGAATCATTCGATGCTAATCCTTAAACATGGTTTCCACTAACCCAAATCCTGGTTGCCTAGATTTCAGAAAGGACAAATCAGGATTTGTGCCATAATGAAGTTTTCTGCATTTTGAAATACTAGTGCATTTAGCGGTTCTCTTTTTATGTTACCTGGTTTAAAAAAGAATTTTGCAAGAGAAGGTTTATATTAAATTACTCATATCTCTAGCTTACTCTCCTAAGATTCTGCAAAAGACTTTTCTATGTATTTGGATGACAGTATATGAGAATATACTATGTCATTTTTTAAATAAATAGCAGAAAAAATAATTTTCTGATTGCAGTCATATTAGACATAGAAAAAGCAAAATATTTTAATTTCACTATCCTCCTTTCAGATGCACAAAGTAAATTGCAATTTAATTTTTTTTCAAAAGCGCTTTTTACATATTTTGCAGTAGTGCCCTTTAATATTGTTTTATTTTTATTAGACATTATTAGATTATTCATATTGACATATCTGTAACACTAAACATGAAGCTTCCAATGCAAGAGTTTGTACATAGTCCATATCCAAATGTCACCATTATTTCATTTAAAAGATCCCAGCATGTCTACCTCATGATCCTTATAAACTCTATAGTACTCAACACTTTTTCTTGCTACATTCATTAAAATTAAGCACCCTTCCCCTACCCCATCTGTAAACATCAAGTCAATTGGCAGCTAGCACATTTCCCAGTCAGCAAGCAGTATTGTGAATTTTATCTTCTCTTGCAGAAATCAATTCGTCTTCGTTGCAGCAGATGAAATTTCTTGTAACACCTCTGCAGGTAACAATCATTGATACTTCTTGATGCATCCATCCAGGTCTCAATATCCTTTTTCACATGCTGCATTTAATCGTAAGACAAAGCATAGGAAAGTCCGTAGTGTATAAATCTTGGGAATAGTTTAATGAATTTATAGCTTCAGCCTATAGGTTCTGCCGTATAAAAGCCATTAGGTTATTTTGCTGACTTTGGTGTTTTGTTTCCAGTTTAAGTGTGGTATGGCCTAGTGTGTAAGGATATGCTAAGCCTTCTGATAAAAGCTTCAGGACTGTGATTTTCAAAAGTCAAACCAAAGAGAACTGACGAGAAGAGCCAAGGCTTAGATGTGTGCAGGACATTGTAAGTGCTATAGATGTAACAATTTTCTTTTCAACTTGTTGGGGGCAAATGATGCCCACAAGGGTATTGCAGACCCTAAAGCACTCACAAAGTCTATCCTATGGATGAGATAGTGGGAGAGAGGGTCTGTGCCTTCAGAGGATCGCTCTCTAGTAAGTAAAAAGTCTCCATATACTATCATGTTGTAAGCCATGGGTACAGAAGAATGAACAATGTTTTTAAAAGGTTTTATTTATATTTTATAAATATATTAAATGTGTCAAGAGGTTTTCTCTCTTTTAAGCACTAGAGTTTGAACAAGCTTAGTCTTAATTCAGGTAAGGATGGTGTTATGTTGCTACATAAGAAATCAAAAGGCTAAAATAAATAGTAATGGTGCCGGGACTTATTCTGTCAATAATGTTGTGCAAAAAATCAAGTTCATAGAACTTGTCATATTGAAGGATGTAAAGGGTATATAGTGTGAAATCAAGTGTTGGTATTAAGAAGTATTTGCTGATAGAGTTTTATAGTAGCAGAAATAAATGAAAGGTGACAAGATTTCTGTTTATGCAGTGATGATCTACATAGAAACAAATAGAGAACATTTATTTATGGAAAAGATGACCATAGATAAACCCAAAATATGCTAAAATTGTTGTAATCTCTATGCTAGCTGTAGCATTTTTGGTGGTAATCTGAAAAGTTCTTCTGTAATAAAACCTGATTTAACATAGATTTTTCCAAGTGCTATAAATTATGAAGTAAATACATTTTGAGAAGCCAACATTTGTCACATTTTTCATATCACTCAACTTGGATTTTGGCTTTGGTTATTTCACTTGAGCTTCCTGCTCAGCTCTTCATTGAAGTGAGCTGTGGTAGGGAGGCTGCTAATTTGTAAATCTAAGCTTTGCTAAGTAAGAATATTTATTTTAGCAATTTTTAAACTTGGAATTCTTGAGTTAGATATGGGGTTTGTGGGCCCAGTTTTGCAAAGTGAATCCTTCTAAGCAATATTTCTTGTTCTAGTAAAGAAATTTTTCTCTCTCAATTCAGGCACAATTTAAGTGCCCAAGACTTTATTACAGATATTCCATATATGACTTTTTTAGAATTACAATCAAAAATATAAATTTCATTTATCAATGCCTTCAGTGAACTTTACGCAAAAGGAAATGGATCTCTGTGTGTATTTATTAAAACTTTTCAGTTTACCAGTTGATTACCTATGTTGAATTGATTCAACAAAGAGGTATTTTTGCTAGGCATGATTTTGAGCATATGATAAACACCTCCATCACAGGTGACTGTAGGTGACTTTTTTTTGCACTAAATATGAAGGAGAAAGCTGATGAAAGCCTCTACCTGCTGTTTCTTATATATCTAAGTTTCAGTAATAAAATCTAAATGACTTTTGGCTTCATAAAAACGTAATTCTCCAGCCCATATTCCTGTGAGTCAAATTGCTAAAGTTGAATTTGGTCTTTTGGATTTGTTAGTTGAATTCCAACTATTTTTATTATCTGATGTTTTATGTTTTAATACATGGAGCAAACATAGAGATACTTTGGGAACCCAAACTAACCTTCCTGTGGTTTTTCAGATGCATGCAAAACACCTGCAGTATGATTTTCTAGTGCTTTTTTAGTGCTCCTAAGCTCCATGACAGTACTTCTACTGTGTTTGTAAAGTTGATATCAAGTGAAGATACATATAAATATGCTCAATGTTTGAAATGTGAGTATTTGTATGTTTGTATTGCCTCCCTGTAAAGGATGGGTGTGTTTGTGGATTTCAAATAGTAATATATGACAAGTAAAGCTTTGGTTGGAACTTGATCATCAGTTGGAAATGGGAGGTCTTGGGTGGTTCTGCTGGTAATATTCACTCTTTTCTTCTCAATCCTTCATCATTCCTGCCAGAGGATACTTAGCCCTCAGCCACATGGTATTTTTTTTTTTATTTGGGAATAAAGTAATCTTGAGTAGGTAAATGTGTTAATGAGTGATTTGTGTCCATAAACACATTTCTATTTGTGTATCTCTGTCTGTTCTTGAATGCACATTACAGAAGGGAAACCTCCTCAGCTATCTGACAGAGGGATCCTTCCATGGGAAATTTAAAAGCATTTCACTCTTCATTGCATCCAGTGCATTCTGAGGCTAAAAATAATTACTGTTCAGAAGAGAAGTTCTGCACTTCTGGGATAGATCTTCTCTGGCAGACATGATTAAAGGGTTTGCAAGCAGGTCTGAACTAGAACAGAGACAGGGAAACTATAAGAAACTCCTCTTGGTTTGATGATGGAATTTTAACAAGGATCTCTGAGGACCTTCCTTTGCAAATTCCTGACTATAGTTGCACTAGGAGAGAATTAATCCTGGGATTCTTGTCTGATGAGGGCAATGGGCAGCTGCCCTGTCAGTCTCTGGATAAATTAGAATGAGACCCAGAATAAACCTGTGGCTTATTTACATGTTGGCTGCAGAACATTGTTCATTTTGCAGCTTTAGCATTCTTAGTGAATTTTTCAAATCAGTGCTCAATCTATTATTTTTTTTTCTCTTTTAGGTTTTGTAACATCAAAATTCATAGTTTGGAAAGAAAAAGCAATTTTAGTGTCTTTTGCAAGTGCATTCTCAGATGTACCTGCAAATGACATTTTATACTTTTTGTGTAAAAATGGGACAGGGTTATTATTTTGTATTTATATTATCTCTCTCTCTTCTTCTAGTTTTTAACTATTATGCAGCCTTTATGTATAAGCAAAAAAAAAAAAAAAATCCAGGCTGATGCTTGCTTGGTATTATTTTTCTCCCAAGTGTATTTGCAGTTTATGATTTTGAAATAACAGAGAGAAAGGGAAGGGTATATATAAAGCTGAATTTGGAATGAAGTATGGTGGAAGTGGATATAACACCTGTCCAATTGTGCCTGTATTTATTTACATTTTTGAGCAGAATCAGTCCCAGGAGGAAGGATTCTCTCTGTGTGTGTCTGCATGCAAGCAAAAGAAATGCTTTATAAAGCTTTTAGAAGTTGACAGTCATAAATTAAGTTATTGACCTCCATTTGGGGAAAGATACAGTCTCCAAAATAGATTAAACATTTTGAAAGGTTTAACTTCATAACTCCAGGAAAGATGTTGAATAAAAGCAAGCAGTTTCAATAAGCAAACCATGGGGTTTGTGCTATTGAAATATTTGAAGAGAATATTGGCCATTTTTAACAAATGCAATTGCTCCAGTCATTGCAATTTCCCTGTATACTATCATTAACCTGTCAGCACTAACACTGCCACAAATTTAATTCATTGAACAATAGCAAATATGGAGATACTGATTTAAAACAGATTAATATTTGATGAAGTGCTTAGAATGGCTGCAGTGCCTGCTGTGACAAACCTGCCTCTGCCAGGGTAGGTACATAAAGAATTGCAGCAGGTCAAAATTTTTCCAGACAAATTTGCCTACATATCATTGACCTGTTCATGTGTGTGGTAGGAGATATTGGTCAGATCATACTCTGACAAAGGAATTTGAAAGAGTCCAATCCAAACTCTTTGGAAGAATGCAGCTTTGGAGGTGTTTCCTTCAGCCTGTTAGAATTACTGTGTGAAGACATATGCTCAGTTGAGAGAGGTCCTTCCCTTTTACTATTGCTGCCAATGGGTTTGACTTCATTTCAGGAAGCAGTTTGGGAAAATAATAATTTTCTATGAGATGCTTTTATTATTATGCTATGCTCTTCTGCTAATCAAATAAAAAATAAAGATGAAGGAGCATCTGTATGGTCTTTGTGCTAGTATTTATTTTAGGCTGTACTGCTGTTCCCTGTGAAAAATAGCAGATACTGAAGGTTTTGCTCTGGAAAGACTAGGAAATGTTGCACTAATGCACAAAATTAAACTTCTTCTATAAATTCAAGTGTCCTTTATGTTGGCAGTTTAAACTTGCATTTACTGCTGCTATAAATAGTTGCTTATATGGAATTCCATTTGTCACAGCTTTTACTGCTCTGGGTAGTTGTGTGCTGAAGATGTTCAGCTATTGGACCAGTTGATAAAAATCAGTAAACACTTTGATTATGCTCTGTTCTCCTTTGATGAGGTTTGATTAATTCCTTTTTGTCAGCCATGGGAGCCCTGGCTGGCGTGGCTGTCATTATCTGTGTGACAGCTTGCCCGCCCGGCGCTCGCGGTTCTAGGTCAGTTCGCATGGCTGCTCAAATGTGACAACACCACAAGATTAAGGAAAACTGAGGTCCTGTCATTTGTAAATGGAGGATTTGCAATGTGAAGCTCCTTTGATAACAGAAATAGTGAATAATCTGTGTTTGTCCTCAACAAGTGCCTATAGGCACGTGTGCATCTCCTGGGCTGTTTTTTTAATGAAGCAATTAGATTGGTTTTTCTCTGGTAGGCTAAAAGTAGAGCACATGAAAGATGATTTGTGTGTGTGCATGTATGGATGCCTGTATACAATTCCATTAAATGAGCAAGGATTCAGTTTTAATATCTTGAGATTATCATATTGCAAATAAACATAAAACAACGCTATGGTTGCAGAACTTTATATGTGATCACAAAAGACTGCTTTAAAATTTTATAAATTATGTACCCAGTATATTTATTATTGCACTAGGTAAGAATTTCTTCAAGCTTTATTGCCTCTAAATATAAAAACAATAGTAATAAGAAAATGTGTTACAGACCTAAGAAATGCTTTATTTTCATTGGAATAGAGTTGGTGTCACCTGATGGCAAGCCTCAGATTCCCCAGTGGCTTTTTTTAATGAAGTTCATACAAAATCTAAGCTTCTTGGATAGAAGCTACACAGTAAGGTGGTGGTATATAGAATTTTGTTTGACTTTTGACTAGGCATCAGCTTCAATTCCCGCCCTGGTGTGAATCCACACAGCAAGACTGAAACTGAATGAGAGTTCTTAAGCTTAGATTTGTGCCTGGGATTGCTGCAGTTTGCAGTTACCCAGCATCAGCTCAGGGAAAAGTCACCTGTGCTGCTGTTTGCTGCCCTTCTATGTTTCTGCAAATTAGTCAGTATCACTCATGTTCATTTAAATGTTTTAGAAGATGGCAGCTCAGCTTTGCTGGCTGCAAACATCTTACAAATTTTAAAAGAAGATACAGGCTAGCAAACAGAAGCAAAATTAAAACCACATCTGAGCATCAGTGAAACTTCTGCAAAACATGCCTGTCAATTAGTAAGGAAATTAACAGGCCAAACTGAGATGTGACATACATAAGTAAACAGCCAAGAACTGGAAATTCATCTCTACAGAAAAGTCTGCATAGGCTTCTCTACTTTCTCCTTTCAGCAACTTGCGGGAAAATGTAAACAGTGCTTTTAATATTTCATTAATGACATATTTATGAAGATCCTTTCATGGAAACCTTTCATTATTGCCCTCTACCCATGGTAGACCCTGGTCAAGTTTCTTATCTCTGAGAAAACCTAGGAATGTGTTAGTACTGTAGTGATAGGAAATCCCTAATGGCTCTGCAGGCACACAGGACTTCAGCCCTGCAGTACACCTTGAAGTTTCACTCTTTATTGTGCTGCCTGTCACTTCCCAATTCTTTCTCTGCTCCACATCACAAATCTGTAGACATTATAGGTCACGGAAGAGGAGGATGCTATGAATAAAGTATGTGATGGTCCTCCCTTGTACAGTGACCTCAGTGTTTGGTAGCGTGCATTCAACGCTTGGCAAGGAGAATTTTAGCATTCTTGACCTTTCCAATCAAGGCAAATGCCTGGAAATTGTTTTTATCAGCAGATTTCAGTTTCCTTGATCTTAAGTAAAAACTTCAGAGACATCTTTGCCCATTGTCTTCTGAGGTAGAGAGGGACCTGTTGGTGATTCAGGTGCCTGAAATGCCTGCAGTCCCTTGGTGTTAATATCTAAAATTCAGTTAACTAGTTGTTTCACATGCTTTGAACACCACAAGCAGACACCATCCTACCACAGTGCTGCACAGGTTTGACCCATTGAGCCCAAAATACTGCTCAGCAGTGTGGTGTGTGACTGGTGTGCATAGGGAGGAGCTGTGCTGCCGGTGTCATCTCTCTTGGGATCATCACAGTTCTGTGACCAAGAGAAAGAGCACCAAGTTATTTATTGGAATAATTCTGTATTTATGTGGTATTAAGGCCATGCAACCCTTGCTTTCCTTGTATTCCTTCCAGAAGCAATTTTATTACTTGATTGTTCAATTGCAATTAAAGTGTATAAAGAGTGGTTAATACTGGGGAAAAGTTAGAAATATGAGCTTCCCAGCGTCACACAGGCTTTGCTTGTAATATGGTCTGAAGTAATAATACTTCAGACTTTGATATGAAGTAGTGACCAAGTTTCAGCTTCTCTCTTTATACCTCTTAAACAGGTTCATAGTTTTCTGCAGTTCCTCCAGCAATATTAGAGTTGCAAAAATGAAGGGCAGTTGATAATGATAAGTAAAATAAGTGTATCAAATTATTTAATATTGTCCTTCTAAACTTCTCAAGTCACTTGAGTAAAATGTGTTAAGTTGGTTCATATTTTATGTGGTGAATTTTTCCTTATTAGTTAATGTGTATGTTTTTAGGAGCTTCTAAATGTCTCCAGTACTGAAGCTCCACTGTCTGTCCCATATGTGTATGGAAATACAGCCATACTACCAAAGAATTTAAAATCCTGAAATGGCATTTATGAGCAAAGAGACACAGACTTCCCCAATTTTTAGAGACTTCAACAACACCTACTACTGATAATTTAGAGAGATAGAGAGATACTCCCTTTCAAAGGCCCTAACAAAATAAATCCCACAATTTCCCTTTTTAAATTACTTTTTTTTTTTTTAAATAATGAGTGAACAATAAATTGTTCTTTTATTTTAGCACTTTTTAGCATTTTAAAGTACTTTAGCATTTTTCAACACTGCTGAAAATTATTAAAGAGATTAAGGCATAGCATAAGTAAAGATCATGCCATCTATTGGTGGATAGCTTATGGTTTACATTTATAGAAGTTAGCACAGCTACACTGGGGTTTTTTCTCAGTTATTTCCCAGGATGTTCTTTGTCCAGCTATTTAAGAACGAGTGTCAGTATGTTAGCAAAATGCTAGCAAGCATATTTTTTCCCATGATGTCCTGAATGGTTGTCCCAGATATAGTGGAAAATAGAGGAGCATACCTTGTTCTAGTTAGTGATGCATCAAAATTGTTCATCAGCTGTGTTGTGAGACAAGAATTTGTACATATTGCTTTGGATACATTGTTTTATCACCCTGTAAAATACACAGAAATGGCAGAGACTATTAATTTATTCACCACCTTACCATTGGCACGTCCTAAATTTCAGTAAGTTGTTTACCTAGAATGATCATTTGCAGTGCAAATTATCACAAAGCATTTAAATGCCACTAATTGTAACAAGAAGTAAGCAGGCTGGCAGAGCAGTGAGTAAGTGAAGCAGTGTGTGTGGGACTGAAGCAGCTTACTGATTTGCAGTGTGACAATATAGTTTAAATCCTTCTTCCTATTTTCAGCCTGGAAATCAGAATCTATTCTGCTAACCTTCTGAGCTTCTAAATTTGGTGTCATGCAAGGGCGTGTTTAAAAATTAGCATTTAAAAAGAAACCCACTGGCTTTAAGTTTAAGCTGACACTGTTCCTTTCCTCTGTGGAAATGAAATTTATTAATCATAATAAAACCATCATATTCTGAAGGTAGAGGTCACCCAGAGGAGAAAAAAAAAAAAGAAGTCTATTCATCACAGAGGAATTTCAATGCATCTTTTTCCCAGATAATATCTGAGCATGTGTTCTTTCCCCTTTGGAAACATTTTCATCCATGTTTGTGCTTACATATGTCAAGTGTATTCAGGAGTGTGCAAAAATGAAAATTGTGCAGTTTAATTTTATATATTTTCTTTTACAGAAGAGTTGGAAGAATTCCTTTTACATTTTATTTTGTGTTTACATTGGACACATTTTTTTAAGAGGAATTTCAATATCCTGTAAAAGAAAAGCAAGTGTTTGTTGTTTTAACAAGAATATAAGCATCACTAATTCTGCAATAACATTTCTATGTTAATATCACAGTAAAAACTTTAGCATTATCATAATATAAATATAAACCATTCTTTTTAAGGAGCAAGGATTAACTTTGGTGACAGTTTTCACGTTAGGATTTCTTTACAACTCTTGTTTTAAGAAAAGAGACATGGTTTATAGAGAAGGATGAAAAAAGCAGTGTAAAACACTGACAATAAGTCATTGCTGCTTTGGAAAAAGGATAATAAAAATGTACTCAGAAGTCAATACTGGGTTGAAACAGTAATATTTTCATCCTTTGAAATGGCATAATGTGCATGTTTATCCATATTTTCCCATCAGTGGTCAAGATTGCTGTTGAATGTTGATATAATAATATTATTAGCAACATGGTATATTACATCAATGTTGTAAACTTGCCAGTTACTTCAGCAGTTGGCTTAAATGTAATAATAATTTAATACAGCCTGAGCCCTGGATATTCAGGCTTGGTCCTTCCTTGTAAGAGGCCCTTGCATTTGGGCCACTTAGTGCCATCCTAGGTGGCCTGTTGGACTTTGTTTGTGAGGCAGTGGGACACAGCCAAGGGTCCTGCAGGAATGGGAGGTAGGATGGAGGCAAAATGCAGCCCAACCACTGGACCAAAATGAATGTATTTTTTTACAGAAACAGATTTACAGCCCTTGCTCAGCATTGCAGTGATACCAGATAATCAGGAAAAGAGAAAAACAAAGGAAATGTACCAGTTCCCATTGATATAAAAGTAATAATTGTGGCATTAAAGCATGTAAAATAGTAGTACATGCAATTCCTCTTGCATATTACTAAGGACATGAAGGAAACATGTCTACCTTTAAATTAATTGTTTTCTCTTCCTAGATGCTTTCTTACCGTTGGAATGAAATTTGGCTGGGAAGAATTAAAATTATAATGATATTTAAAATTCTCAGACTTAAAATATTGGCATAGAGTGTCTTCTTCCCTTCAGTGTAGGTGAAAAAGACACAAGGGATTCTGTTATTGAGTGTTTCAAATCCCCAAATCATGTTTGCATCCTGGAGGGTTCCAGTCCAAGGCTGAGGTTTATGGAAGTTCTTCCTACCAGAGAGGCTCCAGAGTGTGGGATCAGTGTCACACCTGCTCAGAAACAATCAAACTGCTTTTCCAGCTCAGAGAGTCACCAAGTCCTTTACCCAGCACAGACTGATGTGAGCTACTTCCCTTCCCTTGCTTTTCCAGTGGGAATTGCCCATTTCCTTTGTTGGGTAATTTCTAAAGATAGATGTTCTTAGATACCAAGTATTTAAGTAAAATTGATGTAAAAATTGAATCCCTTACTCATCAGTGCTTTGGAAGCAAAAGAGGAACTAATGTATTTTATACAAGCCTTTTACACACATTTTCCTGAGATTCAGACCAGGTCTTAAGGAAAGCAATTGCCTAACACACTTCTACCCCTGGAATTTCATGTATCCCTCTGACAGCAATGAAGACTTTTCTACCCAAATCTAAAGCAAACACAGCTGTGGGGTGAGAGATACAGAGCCCACACTCATGAACTTGGGGTGCTTAAATTAATTCATTTTTAAAGTATTATCCCTTCATAGGAATTTGGATTTACTAAGCAAACAGGGCAGTACAACTGAAGGCATTCAGCTACGATGGTTGCACTTTGAAGTGAAACATCCAGGCTTTAGAATGCTTTATAAGAACTTAGATACTCTTACACTTGCTAAAAATGCTGCACTCCTGCTAGGGGAAAGAAGTTTAATTCAAAATGCTGAATATGAACAACTGTACACTTAGCAGTTTGTTCTTACTGAACTGTTTTCTACTTTTTGCTTTTTTTCCATCAAGATGTGTGGTTATGTATTCTTGGAAAAGAGAAAGCATTTGACTTCTGTCAGTGTGTGGCCCTATGTTTGTGCAGAGAGTCAAAGACAGGGATGCTCAATCTGTCTTTTCCATGCTGAGCCCTTTAGCGAGCACAGTTGTCACAGGAGGTGATTTGCTGGATTTCCATATGAAAGGAATGCCTCATAATCTGGAAAATGTTGGCTCAGTGAGATGGAGAATTAAGGATTTATTGTCTATGGTAATTTCTGCTCCCTCCTTGAAGATGATTCTGGGTAGGTGGGAATGTGTAGTTCAGATAATTTGGTCCTTTTCTCTAGCTCCCATCCAGGACCCACAGTAGTAGGTGGTGGAGGATTGCATATGCCATGGAAACATTCCTTTCTCAGCTTTCCCTCAGCTGGTTAGCTCAGAATGCACTAATCACATTCTGCTTGTGGAGGAGCAAATACATGATAATAAAATAGAACAATTGTCCTTTTTTCAAAAAAAAAAGTAAGTTTGTACATGTATCTGAAAAATAAGGTAGTTACAGAGAATGAGACCAGTCTGTGGTTACTGTTCACATAAGGCTAAAAAACAATGGCTTTTTTTTTTTTAAAGAGCTATCAAGGGCATTGTTAAACCTTTTTTGCTACATTAGCTCTTGTATTCAAGACAGCCCTGTAATTACAAGATTGCTTTTGTTGGTCTATGTGACACCTGAGAGCAAGTGAAAATGGTTTGATTATGGGAAATATGTTAGAGACTTGCAGTGGAAGCTGTCCCTAGCCGGCACGTCCATCTCACTGATGCTGTTCCCTGTGCTCCCCCAGCCCGGGCAGCAAAGCTCTGTGTGCCAAGGTGAGGCAGAGCA